>NC_059104.1:100173282-100478461 GCF_020740685.1 Jaculus jaculus
TTCTGATAAACAACTCAGGGTGACACCTTGATGCATCAATTCCATCTGAGATGCCCTGACAGGAGGCCCAGTTCCTGAATCATCTGGGTGATTTGTGGCTCAGCATAAATACCAACAGACCCTTCCTGCAATGCCAGGACATGCCAGCTCACACCTGTCAGAGCAGCCTGGCTTTACCCATGTCCTAAGAGGAAGGAAATTCATTCATTCATTCATCTATCCACTTGGCAAACATACCATGGTCAAACCCAGTGCTATTAGAGTCTCTGTGCACAGAAATGGCCCTGCCACCAGTGTTCCAATGACTCTGAATAAAAGTCAATTAACTTTTGTTCACTCGTATAGCGACAACAATTTCCCTTCACAGCTAAGAAGAGACATTAGAAAACCTGGATGTGAAACTCAAAGGTGGGGTCCTCAACACTATCAGGGCTCACTGCCTTTATTTCCCTCCATTGCACAAATGCTTATCGAGGGTCTATGATGTGCCAAGGACTATTCTAGTATTAGGGATATTTCAGTGGATAGACAATTTGTCACCTGTTGGGCTTATCATCTAACAAAGAGAGAAAGAAAGTCAACTAAGTAAGTAAAATACATAGTATATTAGATGTAGGTAAGTGCCTGAAAGAAAAGATAAGAATGAAAGGAGTACAGAATATTCTGGATTAATTTTGAATAAGGCAGTTTTGAATGTCCTCACTAAGAAAGTGGTAGTTACTTTCTTCTGTATGGGCATGCCAGAGCTTCTAGACTGCAAACAAACTCCAGACTCATGCGCCACCTTGTACATCTGGCTTATGCGGGTCCTGGGTAATTGAACCTGGGTCCTTTGGCTTTGCAGGAAAATGCCTTAACCACTAAGCCATCTCTCCAGCCCCGAGAGGGTGGTATGTAAACTGAGATATGGAGGATGTGAGGGACCAGGCCATGGATCCCTCTAGAGAAGTATGTTCCCACCAGAGGAAACAGGAAGTAAAAAGACCCTAAAGAAAGGGACGAGAATACCAGAGATCAGCTTGCATTGGCTATGATGGAAAGTACTTCGGACTTATCCTGAGGGAGGTCCTGGAAGGTTTTGCACACAAAAGTGAGGTGGTTTGAATACGTGTGTGTGTGTGTTTTGTTTTTGAGGTAGGGTCTCACTCTAGCCCAGACTGACCTGGAATTCACTATGCAGTCTCAGGGTGGCCTTGAACTCATGACGATCCTTCTACCTCTGCCTCCCCAGTGCTGGGATTAAAGGCAAGTGCTACCATACCCAGCCTTGATTAATATTTGAACATCATCCTCTGGAGCTATCTGAGGGAAAAAAAAAATATGCTGTCAATAATACAGAACCTTCTCTTTTCAGATGGCAGTGACCTTGGGATGACTCAGAGGGCACCATGGTGCTGAGAAGTGACAGAGGAGTGCTCAGCACTGAAAAATCTCCATCACACCTTCCAAGGCTCAGGGTCCATTGCAGAAGCGTTGGTGGAAAGAATGTAAGAGCCAAAGGAAGGGTAGGACTCCTTACAATGTGCTCCTCCAGACACAAGATGGCCTGGATATCCATGACCTCGCAGTGCCTGACACTACCTACTCAAGACCATCATAATAGGAAGAAAAGATCATGACATCAAAATAAAAGAGAGACTGATTGAGAGGGGGAGGGGATATGATGGAGAATGGAGTTCCAAAGGGGAAAGTGGGGAAAGAGAGGGAGTTACCATGGGATATTGTTTACAATCATGGAAGTTGTCAATAAAAGATAAACAAAAAATAATGATAATGAATAATAACAGCAAATGTCCCCATCATGCTTTCTGTGTGACAGGGACTCCTAAAGTTTCTGGAGCATATTGACTCATTGAATCTTCTCAACAAGTCTCAGAGGCAGAATCCATTATTATTCCTGTTTTACAGGTGAAGAGAGCCCAGAGAAGGATCGGTGACTTGCCAAGGTCACATAGCTGGTAAGCAAAAAAAGCCAGGTTTTGTATTAAGTTTGGTTCCAAATTCTGGGATTCCCTCCACCACCCTCTGCTACTGAATGAAGGCCAGGCTCAAAGCAACTGGGAGCAATGACGGTGGTCAAGGCTAGGCACATAAATACAGTGACTGTCTTGGAGAGTTCTGGTCAGATTCTGGCTGTGCAGGCAGGTAGAGAGAGACAATAGGTTTTGCATTCAGACCAGGTAAAGAGCAGTATATGATCAAGCTGTGTTTTAAACCTGAGCAACAGGACAGGCAGGTGGTTTGAATGATGTACAGAAGACACAGGAAGGAGGAAGGGAGGGTTGGTTTGGAACACACAGGGCATGGGAGATGGAACCGTGGAAAACACCAAGACGCTGAGCATTGCAGTCAGTGTCACAGAGCTGGGACGGTGAGGAGCCACTCTTCAAGTTGGAGCCGGACCTCTGTTTTGTGTACTGAAACATCTATCTATTGTCCATGGTGGAGGGCAAAGTTGGCATTCCCCACCTCTAGGTTTTCAAACTGGAAATCAGAATCCAGCACCAGGGTGCGAATCTGCCCGTGCTTGGGTGATGATGGAGGATACGTACCAGAGCCTACAGTGGGAAGGGGTGTGGAAGGAGCTAGCAAACTCTGGGGAAATACAGATCTATCATTTCTTCCATCTCAAAGATAGGGACCCCAAGACCTGCTGGAGCTGGGGCATTGATCATGTGCAAGGGAAATGGGCAATTGCATGGGGTCAGCCTCTGCTGGGGGAGGGGGGAGCTGGAATGAGCCGCCAGGGTTTATTTGGCTGGAGAGCTGCTATTTAAAATCAGTCTTTGTTTCTGAAGATGAGACAGCTGGGGCTACATTTGGTGGATAAAGACATTTTGTTGAACTTTCAAAATGGGGTATTATTTTCCATTTACACTTATTTCACGGAGAATTGTAAAAAGATGAGATTGTAGACGTGTCTGCGATATGCAGTAATGAGTGATGGATCTTTGAAGGTAAAAATATCTCTAGGATATTTCTTTTTCTTTGTTTTTTTTCACTCCTTTTTCCCTCCTCTGGGTTTTAGGTTGGGTGGGTTTAGGTTTTGTTTTGTTTTGTTTTGTTTTTTAATATCGAAATGGAGAGTGTGTCTACTGGGACTATAGCCTGTGCTCTGTTCAATGTTTGTCTTAATAAAGGTTAAAAGAAATGAAATAATATTAAAAAGGTTCTCAGGAGACCAGAGCACCAGATGTCTCCAGCTTCCTGGATTGCTTGGGAAGGAAGCAGGAGAGAGAGCAAGGCTGGGTAGCCCACGGGATAAACTGAACCTCAGATCCCATCTGCCTATCCATCTCAAGGCTGAAAAACACAGGGGACAGAGTTGCTATGGAAGAGCAGGAGGACCTAGGAAGAAAGGACAAGAGAATCTGGGCTCCGAGAAGGAGGCACTTCTCTCCCTCTCAATCTCCACACTCAAGACTCACTCTCCCCCACCCCCATGGCTACCAGGAAGGGCACTCATCCCAAAGAAGTCAACTACCACAACTTCCCCCCAAGCTTTCTACCTCCTCTTAATTGCTTTGGAAGAAAACCTAGAAAAAAGATATTAGAAGGAAGAAACACATTCAGCTTAATTCTCTTGGATAAGAACCTGTAGGGAAAAAAAAAATCACTGAAAGCCAGGTGTGGTGGTGCATGTCCTTAATCCCAGCACTTGCGAGGCAGAGGTAGAAAGATTGCCATGAGTTCAAGGCCACTCTGAGACTACATAGTGAGTTCCAGGTCAGCCTGAGCTAGAGTGAGACCCTGCCTCATAAAAACAAAATAAATACATAAATAAAATAAGACCTTATCTCAAAAGAAAAAAAAAAAAAAACAAGTGTGGTGGCACACGCCTTTAGTCCCAGCAGTCCCAAGAGGCAGAGATTGGAGGATCACCCTGAGTTTGAGGCCACCCTGAGATTACATAGTGAATTCCAGACCAACCTGAACTAGAGTGAGACCCTACTTCGAAAAATCATTGGATTTTATTAAGTAAATAAATCATGAATCCATCAGCCGCTATTTCAAACAATCATTACATAAATCAGAGAACAAATGAGAAAGCCATGAATTTGTTACAAATGCTCAGATTTCTTTTTTACTTGTGGGGAGAATGTGTGTGTGTGTGTGTGTGTGTGTGTGTGTGTGTGCGCACATGTATGTTGTATGTGCCCTTGTGGCATCCCATGCAGTCACCTATAGTGGAGTGTGCTCAGAGACTGACTGGCATTTCACTCCTTCACTTTTGGCTGTTCTTGTTTTGAGCCGGAGTCTCTTACTGATCCCAGAGCTTGCCACTTTCCGTGAGCTCTGGCAATTGTGGATCTTGGCTCCCTGGCAGGACTAGGGTTACAGGCATGAGTGACCATGCTCAGATGTTTATATAGATTCTGGAGATTTGAACTTGGGAGATCTCAGGCTCCCTCAGGCCCACATGCTTGCACTGGAAGTGGACTTAATCCCTGAGTCATCCCTCCAGCCAGATTTCTTAACCTTCTGCTACAGAGTCCAGATAGTGACATCTTTGTGTACTGACGATGTCAGTAACCTCAGAAAACAATCACAGATGTCATCATGACCAAAGGCCTATATCCAGTTTTATTTTCATATAAACACACCAGGAAGACTTTCTACCTCACTGAGCCCTTTGTGCAGAAAGACCAGGCAGCAGACACATTCTTTTTTTTAAGAAAAGAAGGAAATAATTTCTAGCATATTGAGTTCAAAGCAGATACAGGATTAAATTTTTGAATGCTACAACTTTTAAAGTCCCTTTGATTATGCTTTGAGCCCCTGGGCATGATTCAGGCTGACCAACCTGCTAGTCCTACCCCATGCAGTGGGTCATGCCCTTTGTCCACCACGCTCCTCTGGGACTACATCTATGTCTTCATCTGCTGGTATCTCCCTGAGGCACCAGTGTCCAGCACCCCGATGGGGACATAGTGGCCATTAGTCAATGTCCCTTCAATTGAGCTTAGAGCAGTTGCGTCAGTACTGTGAGCATTTCCAGAAGACCGTGCTTTATGAATACACAGCGGATGTCAGTGGACAGTCAGTTGCAAATAGCAACTCTGTTATTTAAAGCCAAATGCTCTAGAGTCATCCTTGACCTCTCCCTGAGACATAACTCATCAATTCCACTGGCCCTGGAACCAGGGAACCAGCCTAGAAGTCACAACAGTGCCAACTAAGCTCTCGCTAATCCTTTGAAGTGGCTGTGAACTTGGATACAGAAGATCCCACTGGGAGATGGTGGCCTGCATTCAGAGCTGAGGGTAATGGGATCATAAGGAGTAAGAGAGAAAGAAATATTTGTCTCTGAGAGCACAATTTATAGTCCACAAATTAAGAAGGGCTGCCTGCAGATCAGCCACTCAAGAATGGAGGAAACTAAAATAAATTCTCCAGACTAGGAAGAACAGACTAAGTAGGAAACAGAAAATGGGCCCTTATTCCTAAACAGTGCAGAGTAGATGGTTTCTGTGGGCTTGATCTGGGTGGAGGATGTACCATGATCTGCTCCCATGGGGATACAGAGAAGGATGGATCCAGAGATCAGAGAGATGATGAACAGTGACTCCTGTTGCACAAAGAGGCGATAGTCCATTGTGATAGACAATTAGGGTATGCTGACTTATTTTCCATACCTAGAGAAAGAAATGTTCTCCTTCCCTGGCCCTAGGCTGATGATTGAAAGGCTGTCCTGAGGATAAGTGCACATTAGAGAAGGATGGGACCTTAGAGGTCTCCTTGCTCAATGCCCCCGTGATCCAGCTGAGAGGGCCATACTAGAAATCACCTCCAGTGCTCTGTGAGTTCCCCTCCTACGCCCATCCTCACTGAGGAAGGAAGCAGGTGAATGACACACTTCAGCTCATTTTGTCCCATTTCTCTCTATTGCCTTACCAACGAGGTCTGGGTTTTGTACATACTATCTCCAACCCTGACAAGTTTGAAAACTCCAAGAGGAAGAAGGCAGTGGAATGGGGAGAGTTCCATGAGAAGTCACCCCAGCTTGGAAGGTAAGAAAGACAACAGGCCTAAGGCAGAGGTCCTCAATTTCCAGTACCCTGAAAGACATTTGTAAAGCTTATCAAAAATACAAAAAATAGGCCGGGCGTGGTGGCGCACGCCTTTAATCCCAGCACTCGGGAGGCAGAGGTAGGAGGATTGCCGTAAATTCGAGGCCACCCTGAAACTCCATAGTGAATTCCAGGTCAGCCTGGGCTAGAGTGAGACCCTACCTCAAAAAAACAAACAAACAAACAAAAAAATACAAAAAATAGGGCTGGAGAAATTAATTGTTAAGGTTCTTGCCAGCAAAGCCAAAGGATCCCAGTCTGATTCCCCAGGGCCCATGTAAGCCAGATAAGGTGGCTCATGTGTTTGGAGTTCGTTTGCAGTGGCTGGAGGCCCTAGCACACCCATTCCCCCTTCTCTCTATCTACCTCTTTATCTCTATCACTCTCTCAAATAAATAAATAAAAAGTCTTTAAAAAATATAGAAAACAGGGTTGAAGAGATGGCTCAGCAGTTAAAGGCATTTGCCTACAAAGCCTAAGGACTTGTGTTTGATTGCCCGGTACCCATGTAAAGTCAGATGCACAAGGAGGTGCATGGGTCCAGAGTTCATTTGCAATGGTTAGAGGCCCTGGCCCACCCATTCTCTCAAATAAATAAATAATAAAAAGAACTGGGCTTGGATGATGGCTTAGTGAATAAGGGCACTTACTGCAAGCTTGAAGACCTGAGAGTCCTGAGTTTGATTCCCAAGGGCCCAAATAAGCAGCTGGGTGTGGCCAGGCACGTCTGCAACCCCAGTCTTAAAGGAGCAGAGACTAGAGAATCACTGAGGCTCATGACAAACACAGCTCCACACTCAGAAAAAGATTCTGTCTCAAGGAAACACACAGGTTGTAATAGAGGAGGACATCCAATATGCTCCTCTCATCTCCATGCTACACACATGGGCACATAACACACACACACACACACACACACACACACACACACACAATACAGAAAACCTTTCCCGTCCCTGAAACTTTGGCTTCCATATCTGTGCTGTGGGAATCGATTTTTACCAAGCACTTTTGGACCCTCCTGTTTGTGGTTTGGGGATTCTGAATTAGAGGACAACACTCAGGCGAGGCAGGGAAGCATGGCCTCTGGGCTGGTGGCTGGGACGTCCGCCTGGGGTGGTGGGGGGATGGGGGTGGGTAGATTTCTTTTGAACATCCGAAAGATGGGAGGGAGATTCAACACTCACTCCCTCTGACCTTTCCTGGTGGGTCAGCAAAGACAAACAGGATCCAGAGGTGAGAAAAGACTCTGGGCACTTCTGAGGATGTTTGATCTGCCCAGGGTATTGTGAACTTAGGTTCTGGTTGGTATCTGTACTGTCTCTGAGCCCTGGAGGGAACAGCTGGTATGATCCAGTGTTGGCCATTCTGCAGCAAAAGAGATTCTCCACCTTACAGTCCTCATTTCCAGCCTGGCCAAGACATGACCCTCAACAGCTCAGTTCCATACTGGACTAGCCCTTGAGTTCAGGCCACATAGGAAGTTAGGAACTATAATTGGGGCTGCAACTTCTAAAGGAAGACACAACTGTCACCCAGCAAGTAACTCATCGCCTCAGCTCTCCCTGCCCCCACCTAGATCAGCATTCAGTTCGGACCAAGCTGGGACTTTATTGGTGCATGCGCAGACAGACTTTCAGTCCTCCTGCGGAGCCTTGCTGTGATTGGTATTCCTGCATTATTCCCACAGTGCTCTTTGCTTAACATTTTTTGTTTGTTTGTTTGTTATTTAGTATTCGAGGTAGGGTTTCACTCTAGCCCCGGCTGACATGGAACTCACTCTGTAGTTCCAGGGTGCCCCCGAATTTACAGCGATCCTCCTGCCTCTGCCTCCCGTGTGCTGGGACTAAAGGCGTGCGCCACCACGCCCAGCCAACATTTTACTCTTATTCATTTATGTTAGACAAGCGCTCTGCCACTGAGCTAGGACTCCAGTCTTTGTTGGTGTTGTTGCTATTGTTGGTATGAGATGAGGTCTTCCTAAATTGCCCATGCTGGCAATGAACTCTCAGTGCTCCACAAAAATCTCAAATTTGTGAACCTCCTGCCTCAGACTCCCGGGTAGCTGGGATTATAGACTTGTGTCACCTTGCCTAACTCTGTTTAACATTTCGTCATTGTAGCCAAAAGCAACAGAAGGCTCTATCAGTGGCTCCTGACCACTCTATCTCCCCAAACCGACTATGGAATGGTCCAGAAAATATAAAGAGCCAAGCTCCCCAGTTGATAAATGTCAACCATCTAGGTTTTCTGCACCAGCACAGGGTTTTACGTGCCCCACACTATTCTAAGCTGATAACATAGATAACCCGTCTGGTTACGGCCTGCCTTCCCTCCCAGGGTGGGCGAGGGATTAGAGCTGTTTTAACGCTGGGAGACTCTGAGCTTGTAAAGAACCTTGTGCTCTGAACAGAGGGACAGTTACATAAGTCCACAGAGCTCTGGCGCTGCAGGACAGCAGGCTCCAAGTGGCATCTAATTACAGGGAGGCTGGTGGCCGCTGTTGAAGATACTGTCACAGGACCCAGGTCTCAGCCGGCTGATGTCCTGCCAGCAGTTGCACTAAAACGGAAATTAAGCACAGTGTCACGGCCATTTAGGACATTAGGAACGGAAGGCGCCGGGGAACTGCTTCCTGGCCCCTTGCCCACCTTATTAACAAGGTGCAAACATGGACTTGGGCTGGGAGAGGGAAACAGCTGGAGAAAAGAGACCTTCACTGTAGGTGGCGAGGCGAGGAGAGGAAGGGGATGCAGGGAGGCTCTGTCCCAAATCACCTTGGCTGAGAAGAAAATTGGCTTGATAAATGAAGAAAAGTCATATTCTTCACGAAATCCTTTAAGGAACATTTTCTAGGTTACAAACTTTCTCCTGTCCCTGAATTTCTGCGCGCGCGCGCACACACACACACACACACACACACACACACACCAGTTAGCAAGGAGAGGGCCTGGGGAAAAGGATAGGACCAAATGACATCCACATTCTTTGACACCCACCTCTTGTCATTTGTAATTTGCTTGAAGCCTTCAGGCTAGTGGCTCTCTGCAAGGTGTCACTGGACTGCCAAGTTCTGTAGCTCAGAATCGGGGGAAATCCTGGCCTTGGCCTGGTTCCAGCTGTGGCCAATGCCAAGGCTATTTGCTAAATAAAGACTACAAGGCCTCGAGCTGGAGGACTTTGTTGTGAAACTCGTTCGCCCACGCCCATCCCCCTCCCAGCACTCACTCTCTTTGCTCAGTCACCCTGACCTTTACTTCTGGCATTCGTCCAGGCTAAATGACTGACCAGACTCTGCTTAGGTGACGTGGGCACGTTGACTAGGGTGCCTCCGCAAAGGATGCCATGTACCCTCTGCCCGCTCTTCGCCTGTTCTCACGGAAACACACACATACACGTGCACGCATGCACGCGCGCACACACACACACACACACACACACACTGCTGGGGAGCTTGTCCCACTGCAGGCTCGGGGAGGTGGAGCTGGTGCATCCTCTGCCTAGCCAACAGGAAACATCCAAGAGCTGCCCTGCTCTCTTGTTTCTCTGCCAACCGCTACAGCAGAGGTGAACTGGGACATGAGAAACACTGGCTCCCTTTGGATGGGGGGGGGGGTTAAAAAGCCCGTTTTTCTGTCCTGTCAGGTCTATTTAAGTATTTAATGAGGTGAGATAGTACCAATAAATTTAACATGGCACAATAACTCTGATGATGTGGGCCACAGACTAATAAGCTTCCATCCCAGGGACAGAAGAGTGATCTTGCCTTCACTAGATCTTATCGGGTTTGATTGCTTTGTTCAGATATTAAAAAGGTTGACCAAGGACTTTCGAGAGCTGCCACAAATCCGCCAGTATCCTTCTGGCCAAGATAGATTGAAGCCAGGCCATAGAATGCAATTATTTATTTTAATTGACAATTGAGAGGAGTGGAATTGGTACAAGGTGGAGGGTGGACAAGGAGCCCCGGGGCCCCGTGATCGGGTGGCATCTGTGTTCATTCACTTTCTTCTCTCTTCAAAGGCCATGGCAAGGCTGTGGCTCCAAGGGAGTGTCCGATGGAGGGTTGGCTCCCGAGGCTTGGAAGAGTCTCTTCTCTGCTGTGCTTGTCTTGAGCAAGGAGACAGGCGATTGGCTCATGTGTCACCTGTGATTTTTGTCCTTGCAGTCCATGAGAGCTGCATTCTGAGCCATCTGTGGTCAGCCCCAGTGGCTGCTGCCACTTGCATGGTTTGTCCCCTCCTTCCTGCGTGGATTTATGTCCAGTCCCTGGTGCTCTTTGAGGTCACGATCTACTGAGGGCTCCTCCCCTACAGAGCACAAAGCACAGATCAGATTTTCTAAAGTCTGGTATGCATGCTTTGAGGCAAGTGAAATTATTTCACATAGCATGGGAGTGAACAATTTGCAGTTACCATTTAGATATTTTCATGACTGTATGGTAAAGATGTAGTTGATAGGCCCTACATGATTTCACATGGTTTACTTAGAATAAGGCCAAGATAGATAAAAAAAACAAACAAATAAATAAATAAAGTTCAAGTAAATTATTAAATACTATAAATAATGATACCAAGAGTATCCATTCAGTAAGATTTAGGGAATATTACATATTAGCTGACTTACTAATTGCTTGGCTGGTTGGTTGTTATTAGGTGTGGTTGTTTTGCTCGTGCATGTGTGTGTGTGGTACATGAACATGGCTGTGCCTTCCCAGGACCCCATGTGCTCAAGGCAAGGTGCTCTTGCCCATGGTGGCCAGAACAGAAAGTCTGGTTCCTGGTCCATCATTCTCCCCCTCCATCCTGTTTGAGCTCAGCTCTTACTGCTCCTGGAGACTGCCATTCTTTTAAATACTTCAATTAATTAATTTATTTCCAAGCAAAGAGAGAAGAGAGAGAGAGGGAATAGGCACACCAGGGCTTCCAGCTGCTGCAAAGGAACTCCAGGTGCATGTGCCGCTTTGTGCAGCTAGCTTTACATGGGTACTGGGGAAATGAACCCAGGTTTTTAGGCTCTGCAGGCAAGTGCCTTAACCACTGAACCATCTCCCTAGCCCCAAGGTTACCATTTTTTGTGAGCTCCAGCAACTCCCAGGTCTCTGCTCCCCTGTGGGACTAGAGCTACAGGTACCTACGGCCACACTCAGGTGTTTATGTGGGCTCTGCAGGCTTGAGCCCAGTGGTAGTCCCAGGCCCTCATACTTGTGCAGGATGTGCGCTTAACCACCGGGCCATATCTCCACCCCTGACATTAGCTTTTTGATTGACAGATGTTTTCTCTAACATTTTGTTATGAAAAATTTTGGACACAGCAGAAAAGTTACAAGACTTGTGCAGAGAATACCCATATACCCACTACGTAGGTTCTACAATTAACATGGGGCTCTATTTATCTCATATTGCTCCATCTTTTGGATGCATTTCAAAGTAACCTGTGCTTTACAAAGTAAAGCGCACTTTACCCTTAAACATTTCAGCATGCAAGTCATGAGCATACAGCATTTTTTATAGTTTTCTGAAGTAAAATTTATATGTCATGAAATGTACAAATCTTAACTATCTCATTCAATGAGTTTCAATAAATACACAGATTTGTATATCTAATACCCTATCAATTTATATAGAAGAAAACTGCCCACCCTTGTACACCTTGTACTCCACCTTCAGAGACCACTACACTTGTGATTTTTGTCATGATATATTAATTATTCCCACTATGGACATTTATGGACATGGAATAAAACAGCATGTATATGTTCTTTTTTTCATGAGATTCACCTGTATTGAGGCATATATTATTAGCTTTTTTTTATGAGAGAGAATTGGTGCGCCAGGGCTCCAGCCACTGCAGTTGAACTCCAAATGCATGCACTACCTTGTGCACATGTGGAATCTTGCACATGTTTCACCTTGTGCATCTGGCTTACATGGGATTTGAGGAATCAAACATGGGTCCTTAGGCAAGCACCTTAGCCATTAAGCCATCTCTCCAGCCTCCGGTTCTTTGTTTTTTGAGTGGTATTTCTCTGCTCATATCCATTCTCCTTTGCAGGGCACCTGGGCTATTTCCAGGTTGTGGCTATAGCCAATAAAGCTGCGAATAACCTTGCATAAATCTCTTTGCAGATATCTGTTTTTATTTCCCTTGGATAAATAACTAGTAATTGTATCGCTGGATCATAGGATAAGTACATTTAGTTTTCACAAACCCACCAGGACTTTTTCAAAGGTGATTGTGCACTGTCATCAACAATGTGTAAAAATGACATTTGGTTCCCAGCAGTGCCAACTGTTAATGATGTCCATCTTTTTCATTTGAGCCGTTCTAGTGGATATGTAATTGTATCCCATTTTCAAGCATTTATTTTTCATGTACTTATTGGGTATCCATAAACTACTTCCTTAACAAAGTATATGTTAACTCTTTTGCCCATGTTTTGATTATGTTGTTTATCTTTTCATTATTGAGGGGTACTATTCATTTATATATCCTAGATATCAGTTTGTAATCAGACATTTTTAATTTTTTTTGTAATCAGAGATATTTTTGAAAACATACTCTCTTCTTACTTTTGTTTTGCCTATTTATTTTTGTGATATAGTGGCTTTGGCTTTTGGCAAACAAAAATGCCCAATGTTGATAAAATCTAATCCACATTTCTTATCTTACCCTTATTGTTTTCACTCTCCTAAGGTACCTTCACCTACATACAGTCATAAAGATTTCCTAAAGGCTTCCTCTAGAAGCCTTACAGTTTTAACTTTTGTGTTCAGGTCTATGACCTATCTCAGACTAATTTTTGTATGTAGTGTGAGATTGAGGCCAAGGCACATTTTTCCATACAAATATCCAGTTTCTTCAATAAAACTTGTTGAAAGACCTTTCTTTTCCTCTTGATGACTTTTGCACTTTTGTCAAGAACTGAATGATAATGTAAGTGCAGGTCTATTTCTGGGCTCCCTGTTCTGCTCCATTGATTGATGGATTTTTAAAAACAGATTCTTACAATGTTAGAGCTAAAAGGAAACTTATAAATCCTTTAATCTAAGGGTTTATAAACTTTCCTGGATCGCAGGCCCCTTTAAGTCTCTGATAAATGTTTTGGACCATCTCTAAAGAAACAGAGATAAAAATGTTTGCATATAATCTGAGGCAAACCACTGAACCTCATATTTTATGGAAGAGAAAACTGAAGCTCAGAGAAGTGACATGACTTGTTAAAGGCTTCAGACATTAAGAAAAAACATCTAGAACCCAGAATCTTCTCCTCTGCTACACCAGCCCCGCCATGTCCTCATTATCCAAGAGTTTACCTTGTAATGAGGAAATCATGTTCATAACTAACTGGATTAGAAGGCTTTATGCAATCAAAATCAAACCTGTTTGTAGGGAAGTTTCCATGGGGAAGGAGGCCTTTGGACTGGATAAAAAAAAAAAATTTTAAAAAAAGATGCAGAAGGATGCTCCAGCCCAAGGTATTCCAGAACACAAATAGCTGGGAAGAAATTCTCCCTGATTAGTACTGTGCTACAATCCGTACCTCCTAGCTACACTAGTATAAATCTGAGGCTCAGTGTTTCTGGGTGCAGTCTGAATCAGCCTCCTCAGGGCAAGAGAAGGAAGGAGGAAAACAGTTGAGCAGAAAGAATTTACAAGTTCAGATCAGCAAACTCTGAACTGAAACCTGTCTCTGAAATTTACTGATCGTATGAGCTTGCACAAGCCGGGAAACCTTGCTGACCTTTTGTTTCCTCGTTTGTAAAATGGGACTAATCATAACACTGACCTCACTGGTCATTGTAATATGTCAAGGAAATGAAATATGTGGAAGCACATCACCCTGGGCAGGGAATGGTGCAAATAGAAGTCATTATTATTATTTTTAAAGGATTCTTGGACCCCAGCACTAGGAACCCATACTGTTGATACCGGGCAATATGTCAGAGAAGTGGCTGGTGCCAGGGAAAACCAAGAAGCCAGGTTTAGAATCCACCCACGAATGCCACCCCCTCCCAAAAGCAAGGTGTTAGGTGGCAACTCCAGCTGTATGCACATTGACAAGCTTCGCGTTTAACATAGGGATGTGCATTGCAGGCTGTCTTTGAATTTATGGAACTCTGTCTCTACTGTGGTTTGGGATGTTCTCAGGAGAGGAGGAGTTAAAAGAAACAATGTGGTATTGTTTCTCTAGACTGTATTGAGTTGATCCACCAGGATAAGGTAGGTTATGTTGCAGTAACAAACCTTAGGCATACTGACTAATAAGTATGAAGGCCATCATTCTGTGAACCATACAGTGCAGTATGGAATGATGCTGGGGCCCTCACTCAGACCTAGCAGATGGAGCAGCCACTGTTTTGTTTTGTTTTTTATTATTAGTTATATATATAGTGTGTCTACAGCCATGATGGTACCATCATTAGCCTTCTCCCTGTCATTCCCCCCATGAGGATTGTGGGTCTTGCATTTTGGGGATGGTCATCAGTTATGAGGGAGAGGCAATGTCTCTGTGCATAATGACCCAACTTGTGACTCTAACAATCTTTCTGCCCCCTCTTCCCCAAATTTCCTTGAGCCATGTTGGGTTCATTTTAGGTCTATTTCAGTGACGAGGCCTTGGGAGCCTCTGTGTGTCTAAATGCCTGATTTGGTAGGAGTTGAGCATTCTCTGTGTCTGTCTCCTTCACCCTTGCGCAGATACCAGCTTCACTGGGAAAGCTGCTCTTGCTGATTACCCACTAACTCTATTGACTTCTGCTGGGGCCCTGGCAGGGTGTGATGGGCTGGTTCTCTCCTCATGTTCTGCGTCCATCTGAAAAAGAGAAGCAAATTCACCAGTGGAGAGTGAGATCAGTGCAAGATACCTGGATACCCATTATTACTATAGGGAGAAGTTAATAGGTATAGGCCCTCTTGTAGCCCACTATTGGTGGGAGTTTGATATTAGAGAGTGGGCAGCCACTGTTTTAAGCACTGCCAGCAAGTATAATAAAGGAAAAGAGGGAGTAGGGAGATGGCTCAGTCTACATAAGCATGAGGACCTGAGCTTGAATCCCTAGCACCCACATAAAAGTTGGATATGGCAGCACCTGCCTATAATCCCAGCACTGGGGAGATAGAAATGGGAGATCTGGGGGACAGGGGAGGTTACTGAATCAGTGAGCTCTAGGTGCAGTGAGAAGCTGTCTCAGAAAGAAAGGTGGACAGAACTAGATGGTAAGTCCCTATTGCTGAAGACACTACATGTTTCAGTTGAAGGACACTTGAGATATCAAGCAAGAACTGAGCTGAACGCTTCCTTCCTATTGATTAGCTGTCATAGTGCTGGAAAGTGTTATGCAGGGTGCTGGGAGAAAAAGTTATTAATAGTCTTACACAGTGATGGACCCACTATGTATGCTGTGCAGTTGAACTGCCAGGCAAGATGTGCCACTGGTATAATAGTGACATGACGGGTATAGGATAATCAAGCTCTCTGATTATTTAAGGCCAGCTCCATGGAAGGAATTCATTCTTGGTACTGAAAACCTAGCTAAAAGTCTAAGGCTGGGAAGGTCATAAACCATAGGAGAAGCTACTCCTATTTCAATAAATGAATATTTTGTGCCCATCAAGTTGCCCTCTCAATATCTATGTTTATCCTCATAGATTAGCACCTCTGCCCATGCAGGCAACACTAATTGGACTCAGAGGGTCCCCCCCCCCCTCTCTCTCACACACACACACAAGAAAATACAAAGAGCAAGATATCAAAGTAGAAGAGGTACCTGGAGAAGAAGGGGTTCATTGGAAAAGGGACAGGCAAGGGCATCAAGAGAAGGTAATGGGAGGAGGCTGTGATCAAAATACATCATATGGACATACAAGAATTGTCAATAAATTTAAAAATACAAATTCTGTGGCAGGCATCTGTAATCCCAGTGAGTACATCTAAGATAAGAAGGGAGGCAGAGACAGGAGACCATAGGCCAGCAAGCCTGGTGAAGGCAGTGGTGAGCAACGAAAGACTGGGGTTCAAACAAAGTGGAAGGTAAAGACCAGCGTCTGAAGTTGACCTTTGGCCTCCACGTATGCTGGGCTACAGTGCGCACATCATACACAAACACTCACCGAGAAACTAACTTAGTGAAAAGAAATGCTTGGACATATGGGACTTCTGCTCCCAAATGGTGGCCATGAAGTCACCCAAACAAAATGAACATTAGTAAGGACAAGAAACACACCCCATATGTACAGAAAGCAGAAGGCTGGAAATAGGGTAAACAACCCCTTATTAAGATTTCCTTCTTAATTTTCCCTGGATCTGTGCCAGCTCACATCTGGCTTTGTGTGTTGTGTTTCTTCTGCATGGAATGCTATTATCTCTTCCTAGAAAGTACTTATTCATCTTCTAAGATCCATTCCAGTGTCGGCGACTCTTCAAGCCACTCCAGAACTCTTATCACACAGGAGTGCAGCCAAGGTGGGATTTATCTGTTTCCTTACTACACTGACGGCTTTTTCAGGGAACAACAAAAAAAAAATGTTCACAAGATAAAGAAATGAATTCTGATACTTCAGTGTAAGATAGCCTGACCTGACTGCCCTCACCCCACCCTGCTCCCTGAATAGCTCTGACTTCCATAGAAGGAGAAAAGCAGATTTGACCATACCCTTCCCCAAAGTCTTTGCCAGAAAAGAGGTGGCCCACAATTTCATTTAATCTATAGAATAAGACTTGATTTAATAGACTGAAAGAGACTTACATTTAGTAGAAACTATACTTTGAATTTCAATCTTTCCTGGGCCAGCAACACGACAGTCAGTCATGACACAGCCCAGCAGCAGTGACCCTCACTCGGCTCCCACACAACCTGATCCGGGGCCAAACAGCCAGTGCTCGACAGCAGACCCATCCCACGAGGCTCAGTGGGTTAGCTATGAGAAGTATTTCTCCACTTAGAATATTTCCTACTTACCATGGCCTTAGCCTGATGGAACTCTTTCCATGGTAAGTCAAGGAACATCTGTGGTTAACATTCAACTGGCACTGTTTAAGAGCCAGCCATAATTGGGAGTGCTATTTATAACATCTAACTTAATCTTCTCACCACTATAAGGCTCCTAGGTCAGAGAATGGGTTAGAGATTGTGGTACTGGAGCTTAGGAAGTTTCAGTGACCATCATAGTGACAGAGCTATGCCTGGACCCAGGTTTCTTAGACACCAACATCCATGCTCTTCACCACTCCGTAGGTAACAGAACTAGGCCTCAGGCCCACTGCTTGGTTCAGATTGCTCAGCTGTCTCCAAGCATACAGCTGACGTCACACAAATGGGAAATCCCTCTGTCCACGTTCCCTAAACAGATGATGCCTAGAGTAAAGAACTAGACTATAATAGAGGCCCCTCCCCACTGTAGTTCTCTTGGGTCAGAAGCCCAAAACCCACAGTGGAAACCAGCCTGCTTAGGCCATGACATAGAGCAATCTGGGATGAATAAATAGTTCATTGGGTGGAGCGTTTAGCTGGAGAATAGAAGAGTGACTTGATAGATGGTGGTGACTGACCAGATGTTCACCAAACCCACCAAGGATAAAAAGACGGCACTTAAAATTCAGCTTGGGGAACTTTAATTAGATAGCATGAAGACACTGTTACCACAAGGAGAATAAAATATCTTTTTTTAAAATGTATTTATTTCAGAGAGACAGACAGAAAAAGAGGGAGAGAGAGAGAGGATGGGCGCAGCAGGGCCTCCGACTGCTGCAAACGAACTTCAGATGCATGTGCTACCTTGTACACATGGCTTACGTGGGTCCTAGGGAATTGAGCCTCAAACTGGGGTCCTTAGGCTTCCCAAGCAAGCGCTTAACCGCTAAGCCACCTCTCCAACCCGAATTAAATATCTTTGACTAATGAGCAGTGGTAGAGTTTTCCTTTGAGTCTAGGGTTCCTATTTGGTTATTTATGCCTTTGTGTACTTACCACTAACTCACTCACTCCTTCGGTAGTCATTTGTTACCCACATGCCAGGGTAGGTACTAAATATGAACAGAAATACAATCCTCTCCCCTGGAGACTCCCTTCCTGGATCTTTTTCAAGATGTAAAATTTCCTTGAAAGACATAATAACTCATAACACTGCAATATAAATAATGTTCCTGCTTTCCAGGGAGACCCGGTGCAGCATGGCTTGCCTGGGAGATGTGAACAAATGTCTGTGTGCCCAGATAGGGCACCGATGACAGAGCAAAGAATCCGTCCCACACACTGTAGCTCGATGAACCAGTAAGAGGTTACCCACAAAAGCATGGGTGACTCCCACACCTGCATCACCCAAAAGCCCACCCCAGGAGGGGTGGTGACTCTCAAAAGCTGCAGGACTGAACTTCCCTGAACAACTTGTTTCACTGAGGTGTGTCTTCTCCCATAGCAATCTACCTTACAATCTTGTAAGTTCCCTGAATCTTGTGAGTTTCCTGAGGCCTTAAGAGCCTACCTGCTCCCTCCCTCCAATTAAGAGGAAACAGCTACCCAAGTCTGGGAACCAGATTTGCTGTATGGTCGGGTTGAGATAATAAAAGGGAAGAGACTGGGAACGTCAGTTTCCCACTTAGGAAACCAAAGCCTGCGCTGGGGGATATCAAGGTCCCTGCCACATGGACCTTTTAGAGGCTCCATGGTAGAATCTGTTTCCTTGACATATTAAGAGCCCCAGTAGTCATAACCATTCCTTGTGGCTTCTTCCTCCATCTTCAGAACTCAGCCTTGGACTGGAGAGACAGCTTAGTGGTTAAGGTGCTTGCCTGAGAAGCCTAAGGACCCAATTTTGATTTCCCAGTACCCACATAAGCCAAATGTTCAAGGTGGTGCATGCATGTGGAGTTCACTTAGGATGGCTAGAATACCTGCCGTACCCATTCTCTCTCTATCTGCCTCTTTCTCCCTCTCTCTCAATTAAATTAATAAAATATTTTTAAACCATTAAAGAAAGAACTTGGCCTTTTGGGCCCATTCTCTTTCAACACATCTCTCACTGTCTCCGAGACATGTCTCTGCAATTATCAGGACTCCCTGGTTTAGAAACCTGATCTTAGTCATACTGTCAGAGTTGCTTTTGCCATATAAGTAAATTCACCCATCCTGAGAAGTAAGACTTGGGTGTATTTGAAGGGCCATTATCAAGCCTGCTACAAGGTCAAAGATATTATTTATAGCAACTTTCCCCATTTGAAGATTAGATCCAGCACCAGTCATGGCACTCTATGTTGTTGAAGGCATCAGAGACCATTGAAGAGCGTCATTCTGCTGGTTCACACTCACAGTCTTGGGCTCACCCCATGATATAGCCAGCCCTGGGAGTGCAGCTATGCTGTCCTGGCTAAAGGCAAGAAAAGAACAAATGTCATGTAAGTATATGTGCCATAATAATGGCTAACATCTGTTAAGATGTTCATAGGTGCTAAGCACCAAACTAAGCACATAATATATACTACTTTTAAATTCATTCCAAATTAAAATTTTTGCTTTTATCAAAGTAACTTGTATACAGTTTTTTTTTTTAAGTCAAACCAAAATAAAAGGCTCCCATCAAATAATACTTCTATGTCTCTTAACCTCCTCAGTCCCACAATGGTAATCTCTCTCAACTCTTAGCCATTTTTACCGGCCTTTCCTTCTAATGTTTTGATTACTACATTTATATCTCCATTTCTTATCAGTTTTACACTAAATTTCTTTTATTTTCATTGAAGATATTGCTGTCCAGCACATTATACCATGCAATTATACCATGGTTTGAGCTCAGTGGTCTGTGTTTATACAGTATGACTAAGAAACTATTGCTCACTGAGCCTGGTTGACTATAGTTTTGTTTTATCTCTTGTATATTGTTTTTCTTGGAGTTTATAACTGCATATCTTTTATTTGTGCTTTATGTGAATCAGTGTCTTTCCATCACCACCAGCACCTGTTCTAGTTGATCAGTCACCTAGCATAGCCATCACCCGCTGGTCCTCTTTATCCTCTCCTTCCAATCTAAACTCAACCAGATGCAGTCTGTTGCTCCTAGAATTTGTTTTTTCCATTTTCCTACACTGAATGATATATGATGGTTAAGTGTGAGTCCCAAGATATGAACCCACTATTGCCAACATCAAAAAACGTATAAATATGAGATAGGATCTCGCTCTATTTCAGGCTGACCTTGAACTCACAGCGATCCTCCTACCTCTGCCTCCTGAGTCCTGGGATTAAAGGTGTGTACCACCACGCCTGACAAAAGCCTATATATGTTTTTGTTTGTTTGGTTGGTTTTTTTTTTTTTTTTTTTTTTTTTTTGGTTTTCAGAGGTAGGGTCTCACTCTAGCCCAGACTGACCTGGAATTCACTATTTAGTCTCAGGATGGTCTTGAACTCAAGGCGATCCACTACCTCTGCCTCCCAAGTACTGGGATCAAAGGCATGTGCCACCACACCCAGTTTTTGTTTTTGTTTTTGTTTTTGTTTTTCCAAGGTAGGGCGTCCCTCCAGCCCAGGTTGACCTGGAATTCACTATGTAGTCTCAGGATGGTCTTGAACTCAAGGTGATCCACTACCTCTGCCTCCCAAGTGCTAGGATTAAAGGTGTGCACTACCACGCCTGGCAAAAAACAAACAAACAAACAAAAAAAACCCTGTATTTTTAACTACATTATATGATTTTTATAAAGTAAGCTTTCTAGACAACATTTAAAAAGTTCAAGCAGTAGATAAATATACCATAACTATCTCATGAAGGTAGTTACATGGCAGCATGGCATTTGGATGGCGCACTAGTGTATACTTCAAAACATTACTAGTTCTCATCCAAGCATGGTGGCACACACCTTTAATCCCAGCACTCGGAGGCAGAGGCAGGAGGATCTCTGTGAGACTGAGATCAACCTAGGACTACAGAGTGAGTTCCAGGTCAGCCTGGGCTAGAGTGAGACCCTGCCATGGAAAAACAAACAAACAAATGCCCCCAAAGTAAAAAATAACCAGTTTTCCAAGTGTTGGGATTTGCAGCATTTAGATAGGGAGTTTTTCTTTAATCTTGCATTTCCTTGTAAATTTGTTTTTACTAGTGGAATCCTTTCCAACTGGTAAGGTTTTGATCAGAAGTGACATCTCATAGCTGTGAGGTTTTGGTTGTTTTGTTTTGTTTTATTTTATTTCATTTCTTCCTGATTTGCTTGTCTAGTTTTCTCCAAGGTCTGTGAAGACTCCCCATATAGTTACCCAACCAACCATGAAGGCAGGGTGGTTTCTACATGGACCATCTACCTAGTCACCCTGATCTGACCCTTCTCCTCTCCTCTCCTCTCTTCTCTACCTCTCCTCTCCCTTTCCCTGCCCTCTCCTCCCCTCCTCTCCTCTTTTCTCCCCTCCTTTCCTCTCTTCTGTCTTCTCTCTGCTTCTCTGCATCTCTCTTTTCCTCCCTCCCTTCTTTCTCTTTCTCTCTCAGTACTTGGTCGCAACTCCGTTAAAGAGGAGATAATCTAGGGCCTAGAGAGATGGCTTAGGTCACTTGCCTGCAAAGCCAAAGGACCCAGGTTTGATTCCCCAAGACCCATGTAAGCCAGATGCACAAGAGGCACATGCGTCTGGAGTTTGTTTACAGCAGCTGAAGGCTCTGGCACACCCATTCTCTCTCTCCCTCTCTCTATATCATCTATCTATCTATCTAGCTAGCTAGCTATTTAAAAAAAGAAGAGGGGCTGGAGATATGGTTTAGCAGTTAAGCGCTTGCCTCTGAAGTCTAAGGACCCTGGTTTGAGGCTCGATTCCCCAGGACCCACGTTAGCCAGATGCACAAGGGGGCGCATGTGTCTGGAGTTCGTTTGCAGTGGCTGGAGGCCCTGGCGCATGCATTCTCTCTCTCTCTCTCTGCCTCTTTCACTCTCTGTCTTTCTTAAATAAAATAAGTAAAAATAAACAATTAAAAAGAAGAGGAGAGAACGTAGTCAGTGTCACAAAAGATGAGTTTATCAATCTGTTTGAACTGGTGTCATGAGAATAGAAAGAGAAGGGAAGGAGTGACAAAGTATTTGAAACTATACCAGATATTTCTTTTTTAATTATTTTTTATTTTTTTCATTTATTTATTTGAGAGATAGAAAGAGGCAGATAGAGAATGAGCACTTCAGAGTCTCCAGCCACTGCAAAAGAACTCCAGGCACATGCTGCCCTTTGTGCATCTGGCTTACGTGGGTCCTGGGGAATTGAACCTGGGTCCTTTGGCTTTGCAGGCAAACGCCTTAACAGTTAAGCCATCTCTCCAGCCCTACACCCGAAATTTCTAAGTGTTATTTTGCGTCTTCTCCTGTCCCATGCTCCCTATTCCCTACAAGTACAGACTTGTTCTGACCTTGTGCTCAGAATTCCCACCTATCCAGCTGAAACTAGGAATCCCCAAGGGTCTAAGCTTCTTGGAAGCAAAGGCCCACTGAAGGGGTCTAGCGCCAGAGCTCTTCTACTTTCTCCCTCTCCCTTCACTTCTTCCCTTTCCATTTCTTCTCATTCTCTTGCCTTGTTTTCCTCTGGTACTTCTTTGTTTAAAAAAGAAAACACTGTCACCCTCTTGTGTGTCTGTTTGTGCTCTGTGCATGAGGCTCAAGAACTCTCCAGAATAGTTTATTATGGCTTTTCTGTTTAGCTCGACTGCAGAATAGCACAGGTAATACAAGCATGCCTCAGCTCCCTATGTTCTCGGAGGTTGACAGCCTCTGCTTCATTTTGTGTCTTATTTATGGTGTTAAGTGAATCAAGTGGGGCTGCTGTGCTTGGCTCCGCCTATAGGACAGATCAGAGAAGGAGCCAGCTTCATGGTTGTTTGTTTGTTTGTTTGTTTTTGTCTCCACTCCTCTCTCTCCCTCCCTCCCTCTTTCTCTCTCTCTCTTTTCACACCTCTGGGCATAGTGCAGATAAGGAAATAATGATCAACTCCAGAAAACATTAGGGCCACAGAGGGAAAGTGGTGTTGCAGAAAAGACAGTGGTGAAAATAGGAAAGCGAAGTGCACTTACAAAGTATACCAAATATATCTTACTACAGGCACCTATGTAATCCCCACACAACTCTGTGGGGTGCTTGCTGTTGTCCCATTTTCTCTCCGAGACTGCTGAGGCCAAGCCAAGCTTTCCTCTAAGTGATAGGCTAGAATTGAATCCTTGTCCATTTGCTTCCTCAATGTCTGTGTCTATAATGGAGGGGGGAGGTCTTAATAGCACTTCTCTACAAAGAGCCTAGCTTCTATCGACAATGATAGAAGATAAACCACACCTCTAAACTGATAACACACTGAGGTTAGGTCACAGGGGCTTAGCATCGGCTTTCGCCACATTCAGAGCAGGAACACACTCATGGCCATGAGAGCCAATGAGGTTCAGAATGTGGGAATTCAATACAGCTCACTTACTATTCACCATCACTGCTACACTTACAATAACAAGATTTCCTCTAACAATGCAGATGGCAATGTACTATGAAGGAGCCAGGGAGTATATTAGAAATGGACAATGAAAGAATTGACTCAAGCAATTCTGGTGTCTGTGCAGGTGTGTATGGTGTGCAGGTGTGTATGCATATGTATTCACATATGTGGAGGTAGGTGCACACGTGTGTATCAGTGCTCATGTATGCATAAGTGTGTGGAGGCCAGAGGTCAACTTCAGGTATAATCCTCAGGATCTGAGTATGTTTGAGACACACACTCTCATGGTCTGTGGCTCACCAATCAGGCTAGACTGGCTTGCCAGTGAGCTCCAGGGATCCTCGTCTCCACCTCCCCAGCACAGGGATTCCAAAGTCATGCTGCCACGCCCAGCATTTTGCATGAGCACTGCGAATTAAACTCAGATCCTCATGCTTGTGAGTCATGTACTTTACTCACCAAGCCATCATCCCAGCCCTCAAGTAGTTCCTGAGCCCTTATGCTTTAAAAGCCATGGTGGATGGATTCACCAACCATTTCTCTTAGCTTACTCTGGACAATTCTCATCCCCAAAATCTTAATGAACAAAGGAGAACCAACAGCAGGCACTAGAACTTTGAAATTTTTGGTATCCAATCCATACATAATAATTACAATTGCTCACCTGTGTTCCACACTCTATAGCTAAGTATGACTTATCACTCGTCTCTTCCTCACACCAACCCATGATATGGGTGCTATTGTGAACAGACCATGGCACACAGAGGCAATCCATAAGCATTTGTTGCATGAAGTGTCACTCTTTTCTTAGACTAGGATGCCAACACACAGTGAGGATTCACATGAGTGGCACACTCCATGGAAGGACTGGGCAGAAATGGAGGCCCTGGCCACATACCCTTCCATTTTGCTCACCAGTCCACTGCCCCACGCAGCCTGCATTGCTGCCACATCCTTCTACTTCCTCCTCAGGCTCCTAGCTCACTGTCTCACCCCAAACCAATCGGATCACGACAGTCGATGTCTATTTGAAATATATGGCCATGTGTTTTAGTTACCCTTCTGGTTGCTGCTACACATATCTGACAAAAGCAACTTAAAGAAGAAGGGTTTATTTTGGCTTACAGTTTAAGGTTATAGTCCATCATGGCAGGAAAGTAGTGAAGCAACTGGTCACATTGTGTGCGCAGTCAAGAAGCGGAGAGCAATGAATTCTGGTACTCAGCTTGCTTGCTTCTTTTCACTCAGTTCTGTACCCCACCATGTAATTAAACACCCCACCACACTATGTCAGAAAGTGTTGGAGGGATTCCGTGAGGCCCTCACTGCAGGGGAGTGGGCAGGAGCTGGGGAGCCTTCAAGGTGTGAGGCGTGGTGCACGGGGGAAGGGAGTGATCTCACTGAGCGCGCACTAAACAACCTGGACTGCTGATATCATTACTCGGGGAACCGTGAGGGTGACTCCTGTCCATCTGTGCCTTACAGAGGGGTCAGCAGCGAATCCCTCTGCAATCAAAAAGACAAACTGGGGCTGGAGAGATGGCTTAGCTGTTAAGGCATCTGTCTGCAAAGCCAAAGGACCCTGGTTCGATTCCCCAGGACCCACATTAGCCAGATGCATCAGGAGGCACATGCATCTGGAGTTCGTTTTCAGTGGCTAGAGGCCCTGGTGCACCCATTCTCTCCCTCTTTCTCTGTCAAATAAATAAATATTAAAAAAAAATAACTGCCCTGTTCAAAAATGTCATGGCTCCACCAGGAACCACAATCACCTGGATGTGACCTCTCCCAGCCTTGAGACTGAATCACAAGGGGCAACTCACATGCATGTCTAGGAGTAGTGATGGTTTTGGTGGTAGCTGTCCCACTGGTGGCAGTGGCCATAGCGTGCACAAACAGCTCAGATGGGCTTATGACTTCATAACTCCCTTACTGATTTGGTGTATGAACCCCATTTAGCAAAATGAGGTCATCTAGTTAGTATCCAAATAGAGGAACATATATAGTGACATATATGTGTGTGTGTGTGTGTGTATATATATATATACTGTAGTGTGTGTGAGTATGCAAGAGAAAGAGAAAGTGAGGGAATGTTATGAGTAGCCTTGAAGAAGAAATAATGTCTGTCTTTAAAAAATATGTTCAAGAGTTTGATCACAGAAGAAAATAAGTGAGGAGAGTCTGTTTTGTGTTTGGTGCGCCCCACACTTTGGTAACAGTGGTGGAATTCAAGATAGGAGCTATGTATGTGAGCATATGTATTTTTTCCCATACAAGCTAATTGCACCACCTGATTCTCCTCCACCGTCTGTTTCCTAGGCTTGTCATCCTCTCCACCCACCCCAGCCGCAGCCGAGAATTCCAAGTCCTCCCTAAATCTTCCTGAGCCAAGAAGAAGCCCTCTTGCATTCTGTAAAGGAGGGTGTCTAATACCCAATCAGTCCCATACATTCTTTTTTTAAAAAACATTTTTTTTTTTTTTGAGGTAGATTCTCACTCTAGCCCAGGCTGACCTGGAACTCACTCTGTACTCCAGGCTCGTGTCAAATTCACAGCACTCCTCCTACCTCAGCCTCCCTGGTGCTGGGATTAAAGGTATGTGCCACCACACCCAGCTAGTCCATACATTCTTATTAATTAAATGCCTACTGGGTACCAGACACTCAAGAGACATCAGAGCAGACCAGAGAACAGAGAAAGAATTTTTAAATCTTTTTGATTTGACAAAATGACTTCCAGTGTTTAGAATAGACAGGCCTAAAAGAAAAGTCTATCTGCCAAGGAGGCGAGAGATAAGGCCGGACATCCTACAGTCCTGAGCTCCTCAGAGGGGACCCGAGATTCCCATCCTGCCAGTACCTGCCCTTCCCTCCAAAAGCCTTTTGTTCCTGCCAAGCCAGAGGACAGGGCTGCCACTCACCAAGTGGAGCTCCGCCCCTGCGCGGCTGGCTCGCCCTCTGCAGACCTTGCACCCCGAGCCCTTCCCGTCTCCTTCATTGGTGTGCATCATAAATGTGTAATGTGGAATCACCCGGCCCAACCCGCTCTCCCTTGCATCCATAACAACCTTATCAAAGGGTTTCTTCCCGAGCGCGGAGAACAGAGAGCCCTCCAGGTTTTGATTCATAGCAGGTGAAGGCTGGATGTGCTGAAAGCTGATTGAAATCAGCGAGGTCAACAAAACACAGCCGAGAATGCCCAATAATTGGAAGAGAAGCCTGGCTGCCCGGTTGTCTGGTGATCCTCGGCATTCAGTGGCTCGCACTTCTGAAGGGAAGTCTTTGTCTTACACACTTTATTGCGCTGGCGTGGCCTTTATTTTTATAAACTAGGGATTTTGCTGACCCGCCGGTTCCTCCTCCTTTGTCCTGTAAACCGCCTAGATATTTCAGTGGGGGCTGGAGAAGGGAAAGGTTTTCACGTCTGGAGGGAACGTCCCGCCCGCACGCGCCTGCGCCCACGTGCCTGCGTGCACCTTTCCTTCTTGCTTCCTGGAAGTGTGCCCTCTAGCCCCGCTGGCCTTTGATGATGATAGGAGCCCTGTTTTTGCTAAAGCATTCTAGCTAATTCAAGGGCAAGCAGCCACAGTCGAACCAAAGTGAATCTTCACATACACAGCCTGTCTCGTCCACCCCTTCCTTCCATTCTCCTTATGGATGTGGTCACCTGAATGGAACGGGCTCGGAAGGCAGCACCTGCCTTGGCCTTGTTCCCCACACCCAGGGGCCGTGGCACATCACAGCACAGGGCTGGGAGTCCCTCAGTACCCACCCACTGCTGGAAGGAATACCCAGCTGAGAGAATAGCCTCTTTGGAAAGGAAGGGGACTGTCCCTGAGCTCTGTCCCCACTGAGAAGACAGCACCCCAGCACTGACGCTGTCCAGAGACCACCAGAGGCTCAGAGAACATGCAAAGCTGTTCCTCAGACTTTCACCTCAGCAAGAGCCTCACTAGCTGAGTTGTGTAGATTTTAACCTGGGTCCTGTTTGCAGTGAGCTAACTAACCCTGGGAATTTTATTTGTTGGCCCTCACACTATCAGAAGGAAATGGGTCCTACCTCCGCTGTCAATGGACTCCCCGGGGTCTGCTCAAAGCAATTGGCTGTGTGTGTTCTTTCCTGTGGGGCAGCAGCTCTCCTGGATCCCTGCCACACAGCCGTGCTGGGGAGTCCTCACCGCTACCAGCCGAGCCTGGGGAATATTACCTGTAATCACCAAAAATCTGTTTCTTCTTGGACTGGAATCTCTTCTGCTGACCTCAAAGGGTCCTCAAAGGCACCTGCTGCCACATGTACAAGGGGAGAAGAGACTGTCACTGTAGTATGCTCATCTCTCATGTGTAAATTGTGAAGTTCACACAGTCAGTAATGACATTGGCAAGGTTAGCAGCCATCGCTTCTCTAGCGTGGGTCATTATAACAGTCCATAACTCAGTATTGTCCTACACCTGTTTACCCTTCAATCCACTCCCCTGGAAGACTCCTGAAATATATATATATATATATATATATATATATATATATATATATATAATAGATAAGAACAAGATTTTGCAGGGATGTACAAAAATTGGAACTTTTGGACATTGCTGGTGGGAATGTCAAACAATATAGACATTTTGGGAAAATTTTGGCAAAGATTACACAGACCCATTACCTGATCCTACACTCCCAATCTCAGGTAGACACCAAAACAAGTGAAAATGCACTAACACAGGAATGTCACAGCGGCATCATTCACAGTAGCCCAAGGTTGCAAACAAACCAAATTTCAACAGATGCGAAATGACTAATCAAATTGGCCTCCTCACACTTTGCAATGGAATGTTAATTGGCAATGAAAAAGAATAAAAGACATGCCACATAGCATGGAGAAATACCAAAAGCACCGTGGTGAGAGAAGACAGTCACAAAAGGCTACGTAAAGCCTGACTCTATTTACATGAAATGTCCAGACGTGGGAAAGCTGTAGAGACAGAAAACGAGCGGTTCTGTAGAGATGGGGAGAGATTTGCCGTATCCTTTCTGTGCTGGCTCTGAGGTTTCGTTGGAGGGTGGTGAGCATGTTCTAAGTCATGCCGGTGAAGCGTTGAGCAAGTACATGAGAACCATCATTGCATGCTTTAGGTTGGGTGGATTGTGACTGTGCAAATTATATTCCATGACAAGGGTACCCACCCCCAGAAGAGAATTATGTATCTGCCTAACCAAAACACTTCTGATGGTTTTCCACCACTCCAAATGGACAAATGAAGCCCATGTGTCTTGGCCTACCCTTGTCCATTTGGGCCCACACTGTATTTTAGCCTCATCCTCCATCCTTTCTTTCTCTCTTTTTTGCTTTTTATTTCTTTCTTTTTTTTTTCCTTTCTTTTTCCTTTCTTCTTCTTCATCTTTTTTTGTTTGTTTGTTTGTTTTCCAGGTAGGGTTTAACTCTAGTTCAGGCTGACCTGTAATTCACTATGTAGTCTCAGGGTGGCCTCAAACTCATGGTGATCCTCCTACCTCTGCCTCCCAAGTGCTGGGATTAAAGGTGTGTGCCATCACGCCCAACCTACTCTTGCTTTCTTCCTTCCTTCCTTTCTTTCTTTCTTTCCTCCTTCCTTCCTTCCTTCCTTCCTTCCTTCCTTCCTTCCTTCCTTCCTTCCTTCCTTCCTTCCTTCCTTTCCAAGCACAGAGATAGAGGGAAGAGAAGCAGACAGAGAGAATGCGCACTCCAGGGCTTCTGACGGCTGCAAACATACCCCAGATGCATGTGCCACTTTGTGCACCTGGCTTTACGTGGATCCTGGGGAATCAATAGGCTTTGCAGCCCACTGCCTTAACTGCTGAAACATCCCCTCATCACCCATTCTTCTGATAAGTTCCCTAAATGCTGAGCCTTGGGGCATCTTCCCTTCCAGAACACTCATGCTGCCCAGCACCTCCGGCCTTTGCACTGTGAGACTGGTATCTGGACACCATCATCTTTCTTTCTGCCCACCGGGTGCCTGCTCATTCTTGAGAGTGAGGACAAGCATGGGTCCTGTGCAGCTTCCTCCATGTCTCCCAGAGGGTGCCTCTCTCTCTTCTGGGCCCATGGATGCTCTGTTTGCAGTCTGCAGTGCTTGTCACGCTTTATTTTAATTACCTGTCTATATAGTATTTGTGCCACTAGCGTGGACCATGGAACCTGCAAGGACAGAATATATGCCATATTTATCTTTCTCTTTACCCCATTCTCACTACAACACAGAAAGTATGTGTATGTGTGTGGAGGGTGGAGGGATGGAGAGAGAAAGAAAGAGAGAGAGAAAGAGGCTTTTGGCACAGTGTGATATAGAACTGATTGAAAGTAATTAGCAAATATGGAGAAAAGAAGAGACTTGATGCCAGGCACATGCTTTGACAATGGTAAAACTAACTTGGATGCCCTGCCATGCCCTCTTGGCTTGTTTGCAACGTTACCTGTGTCCTTTCTCCCACAAGTTGACTACTCTGTGGGTCATTTGCATGCATTTTTTCATTAGCCTTACATCATCATCATCCTTAAAATGTTGAAACACTTGCATTTGCAAAAATATTTTTATTTATTTGCAAGAAGAGAGAGATTGAGAATGAACATACTAGGACCTCTTGCTACTACAAACAAACATCAGATGCATGCGTCACTTTGTGTACCTAACTTATGTAGGTACTGGGGGATCAAACCAAGGCCATCAGGCTTTGCAAGCAAGTGCCTATAACCACTGAATATCTCTCCAATTCACTGACCAGTCTATCATGAAGCCAGGACACCCATGTTTATTTCCAAACCACCAATTCTCACTTGCTAGGATCTAACTCCAACGCAGGCTCCTTTAGGGCATCGTTAAAACACCTCTGCTTTATGCTTCAAAGTCTTTTGTTCTCAGCCACTTACTTTAACCACACACCTCCAAATTTCACCTTATATTCACAGAACAAAATTGTCAAATTCTACCCCTGCTTCCTTCTCCTTACTGTCCACTGATTTGGTGACATCCTGTGACACAGACTCTACCCTTACCACTCCATTAGAATTATACTCTGTGACTTACCCACAGTGTGTGACCGGAATCTCAGGTCCACCCCTGTTATGCTGTTCCGTCATTCTAAGGTCAGATCTGTCTTCAGAGCTCCTCTCACTGACCTTCTACAGCATTTGAGGGTAGTACCTCTTCCCTCCTGTGTTTCTCTGGCTCTCTCTCCACTGCCATTCTCTATGTAACTGGGTTTGCCTGAATCCCAAGGCTCAGATGTGGCCCTAGGTTGGTTGGTTGATTTCTCCCATATTGAGATCCTACCCAGAACCTGGCTCATGCCAGGCAAGTGTTCCACCACTGAGCCACACATACTCTTGGGTCCTACGTCATCTTCCTTGAAGTGCATGCCCTCTGTAAGTGAAGCTCAAGCCCAGAGTTCTTTCCTTTGTTCTAGTTGGCTGTCTCCTACTGTCTTCTAGATGTTTCTACTCAGATGCCCTTCTGCCATTCAGCATTCAATATGTGTAGGTCCTGGGGCTGCTTTTGAACACAACATGAGCTGCAGATAACATTATTTTGATAAGGTCTGAAATACAACTCCCATTTTCCGCACTTGTACCCAACCTAGTCTCTAGCATAATGTCACATGAGCCTGTCACCTAGAGTCTCCACATAAGAGGTGTATACTTTGCTGTTGTATTTCTGAGGTAGGGTCTCACTCTAGCCCAGGCTGACCTTTAATTTACCCTATAGTCTCTTGCCTGAAAGTCATGGTGATCCTCCTACCTCTGCTTCCAGAGCACTCAGATTAAAGGTGTGCACCACCACGCCTGGACGGAGTCCGTGCTTTTTCAAGGAGACGTATAGATACAGAAGCACAGAGTCCCAAAAATGGCATAGCATAAAACCAGACTCCTCATGCCCTCCCCAACGGGCAACACTTTAGTCATTCATGTTTATTACAGAGGCTCCTTTTTCCTACGGCCATTTCATCTCATCCACCCCTCCCACCAAATCTATCAATCCCCCCAACCCTGCAGGCTCTTTCTTTTTTTTATTTTTAATTTTTAAAAATTTTGTTTATTATTTATTTGAGAGCGACAGACAGAGAGAGAAGCAGGCAGAGAGAGAGAGAGAATGGGCGCGCCAGGGCCTCCAGCCACTGCAAACGAACTCCAGACGCTTGCGCCCCCTTGTGCATCCGGCTAACGTGGCTCCTGAGGAATCGAGCCTCGAACTGGGGTCCTTAGGCTTCACAGGCAAGCGCTCAACCGCTAAGCCATCTCTTCAGGCCCTGCAGGCTCTTTCTTAACACCCCTTGTGCCCGTTCTTTCTGACTCTTTACCTTGGAATGTAGCTTTAGGTCCTCATTGTAGAACTGGTCTCAGCCATGAGACCTTACCCCCACAAGCCTTCGTACCACTTCACCTCCTTCCTATGGGCATCCCACATACTTAAGCCTTCCAATAGCGCCTTTCAAAATCAGAATCACTCCCACCTCACTCCTTGCAAGCCGTCAACTGCATTGCTCCCTAACTGTTAGAAAAGTCCTCTCCACTTGAGAATTCTCTTGATCATTATTTCCACCTGTTGATTCAAGTCTATTTTTTTCTAGGTTGTTTGTTAATGTATATTAATCACACAAAATAATGGGCTTCATTATGACATTTTCAGATATGTATACAACATTCCCTTGCCAGATCCACCACCTACTACCCTCTCTTTTCCTGATCTCCCCTCTCAAAGGTTCCCTTTCTTTTTCCAAAGTCTCTCCTCTGCTCTCATATCTTTCTTTTCTTTCTGAATCCTGCTTCCATCTATGAGAGAAAATGTGATATTTGTTTTTCAAAGTCTGCATTTATTTTGCTTAACATAGTGATCTCTAGTTCCATCCATTTTTCTGCCAACAACATAGTTTAGTTCTTCTTTACAGCAAGATAAAGCCCCACTGTGTATCCACACCAGGTTTTCTTTAGTTTTCTTTATCCATCCGCCTGTTGATGGGCCCCTAGACTGGTTCCATATCTTGGCTATTGTGAACAGTACAGCAGTAAACATGAATGTGCAAGTATTTCTGTGGTACATTGACTTAAATTTCTTCAAAAATGTATACCCAGGAATGGGATAACTAGGTCATATGGTAGTTCTTTTTATTTTCAGTGTTTGGAAGAATCTCCAAGGTGATTTCCATAGTGGCTACAGTAACTTACATTTCCACCAAGTCGTAATGATCTCCCCCACACCCAACCCTCGCTAACGTTTGTTGTTTTCTCAATGATAGCTATTTTGGCTGTGATAAGATGGAATTTCCATGTAGCTTTGATTTTTACTTCCCTGACAGCTCAAGCCAACCATTTTTACTGCCTACTGCTACCTTCATCATGTCTTTCTAGTTTCCTAATAATGCACACTCCTTCTTGGTCCTGGAACTCAATCTACCCAGTCTCCCCGCACCCATAACAGTTCTGATCCACCCTGTCCTCGTCTCTGGAAAGAAGGGAAAGGACAGGAAACTGACCATGAAAAGAATGTGGAGTCTATGGGTCCCCAGAGGGTAGCCCACTGCCAGTGTGTTCTGTCTTTCTGAAGCTGTGTGAGTGGTACATGTGTGTATGATGTATGTGCGCTATGCATGATGTGTCATCTATGCATGAGATATGCGTGTATGATGTGTGATTTATGTGTGAGATTCATGTGATAAATGTATACATGTGTGTGATCTGTGCATTGACATGTGTGGTGCATGTGTCTGTGATGTATGCATATGTATATGATGTATGTGTGTGTGGTATATGCACACATGTGATGTGTGTAAGATGTATATTTGTGATGCATATGTGTGATATGTGTGTATGTGATGCATAAATGTGTGTGAAGATATATGTGTGATGTATATGATGCAAGTATGTGATGTATTTGTGTTACATATGCATATGTGTGATGCTTATGTGTGAGAAGTATCTCTGTATGATGTGTGGTACATGCATGTATATGAGGTATGTGTGTGTGATGTATATGATGCATGTGTATCATGTATATGTGTGATGTATATGATACATGTGTATGATGTATGTATGTGTGTGAGCTGTGTGTGTGATGCATATGATTCATGTGTGTTTTCTATGTGTTTATGAGCTGGGTGTATGTGATGTATATGATGCATGTGTGTGTTGTATGTGTGTGTGAGCAGTGTGTGTGTGATGCATATGATTCATGTGTGTTTTATATGCGTTGAGATATATTATACATGCGCATGATTTGTGTGTGTGAGGTGTATGCATGTTATATAAACTATGTATGTGGTATATGCATATTTGTGTAATGTTGGTGTGTGTAATATATGTATATTTTGTATGAGCATCTTGTGGAATTATGTGTGTGGGATATGTGTGAGTATGCATGATCTATATTTTGATGTGTGATGGTGATTAGGGTGCTTTGATTCAGATGTGCCCATAAACTAATGTGTTCTGACTGCTTGACCCCCAGCTAATGACAACTGGAAACTAGAATCCCATTGGAGGTATGTTTTGGGGATTGGGCCTATGGGTGCTGTAGCTAGTTTCCCCTTGCCAGTGTTTGGCACACTCTCCTGCTGCTGTGTTCACCCTATGTTGGCCAGGAGGTGATGTCCACCCTCTGCTCATGCTACATTTGCCCTGCCATTATGGAGCTTCGCCTTGAGTCTGTAAGCCAAAATAAACCCTTCCCTCTCACAAGCTGCTCTTGGTTGAGTGCCTTCTGCCGGCAACACGAAGGTGACTTGCCACAATGATATGTGCATGTGCAATGTATGTTTGTGTGTGATATATGTTTTCCAGGAGGTCACTTCAGGTGGGTTCCATTTCCTGTGTTTGCCTGGTGTCTTGGGGACTAGAATTTTGCCTAAGCAAATGTGAAATTTGCATCATGTTCAAACTGTTCAGTAAGAGGAATCACATTGAAATAAATCTGTATTTAATCAGGAAAAGCTCTTCCAGTCATTTACAAATGTGCATATACCATGTACTGAAAAGCAAGGTTTGAGAACAGAGCCACGGACTAATGCCAAAATGATGACAGCTGAGATAGGTGTGTGCCTCTCTGCTTATTGTGGGACCATTTACTCCCAGCCCTACAGGTTATTTGGCAATGTCTCTAGAAATTTTGGGTTGCCACAAATGTGAGGAAAGCTATAGGTATCTAGCGGCCAGGGCTCATGGTAATATCTCACAGGTTTTCAAGCACTCCCAAAATAATGATCTGGCCCAAATTGAGTCGTTTGAGAAGCCCTCAATTAGTGTCTCCTACTGGCCTGCACAGATTTGAAATTCTGCACAGGGTGAAACCAGCCACAGTCCTGAGAGACTACCTGAGGGACGGCCTTCTCCCAGGAGACCGGCGCTTGTGGGATGACCTACTATCAATGCTGTGACTTCCGTGCCCCAGGCAAGCCCACTGAGATAATTAGAGCCTGAAAGCAAGCACTTTGCTGACTAGCAGCTGCTGTGCTGGGGAGTTTCCCCTGGGTATGAGGGCAGAAGAGAGGGAACAAAGGAAACACAGGCAGAAGGATAAACTTGAGGGTTGAGACCTGGGGATGTGATCATAGAAGAAGCGTCCAGGCAAGTCAGTGAAGAAGATGGCGTGGCAAGTAGGAGCTGTTTCCTTAGCCTGGAGATCAAACACTTCTCCTTATAGTATAAGAAGTAAATCCTTAGCTGGGCATGGTGGCACATGCCTTTAATCCAAGCACTTCGAGACAGAGGTAGCACGATCCATCTGAGCTCAAGGCCAGCCTGAGACTACATAGTGAATTCTAGGCCAGCCTGGGCTAGAGTGAGGCCCCACCTCAAACAAAGAAAGAAGGAGGAAAACCGGTCATGGTGGCACATGCCTTTAATCCCAGCACTTGGGAGGCAGAGGTAGGAGGATCATTATGAGTTCGAGGCCACCCTAAGACTACAGAGTGAATTCCAGGTCAGCCTGGGCTACAGTGAGATCCTACCTTGAAAACCAAAAATCAAAGAAAAGAAGGAGAAGAAGCAGAAAAAAGAGGGGGAGAAAAAGGAAGAGGAAGAGGAGGAAGAAGAAGAAGAAAGTCCTACAGTTTACAGAGGGTTCTGCAGTTGTTCTCCATTGAAATCTCACAACCAGCCAGGGACACCGAGAGGGCAATTAGGATTGGCCTTGGTTGTAGAAGGGAAACTGCATCAAGTAGACTCAAGATCACATGACTAAATGGAACCTGTCAATTAACAGGAAGAAGGGAGAAACAAGACAATGGAAGAGTGAGGAGCTGGGGATACAGCTCAGAGGCAGAGCACTTTCCTAGCATGCTCATGTGTTTCATGCTGAGAGAGAGAGAGAGAGAGAGAGAGAGAGAGAGAGAGAGAGAAATGAGGTGGGCATCCAGACAAATGGAAAATCTTTAAGCATAGCAGATGTCCCATGAATGTTTATTTATTCATCATTGGTCTCTAAAAAGATGAAATCAATGGCAGAAAAACACTGGCATTACCTACAGAGAATGCAGTGGGAAAACGCCGACTAGGAACCTGAAGTCTGGTAACCCTCCACCTCCACTGCCTGCCCAGGCTACCTCGCCTTGCTGGACTGCGCTTCTCACAGTGGGGAGGTTGGATTCAGAAGCTTGGGAACTTCTTCCAATTCTTGAGTCTCTGACCACCCACCGTTTCTTCTTCCCGGGCTGTTCAGTCCCAGGTTCTGCTCCTGTGCACAGCCTGAAACAGCTAGTCAAGAGCTTCAGGGCTAAAACTTACCAAAACAATCATAAACCATCCTGTGTCTCCTCCAGCACTGTCCTGGGCCACATTTTCTCATCCTTACACAGTTGGTTGAGAAATATAGAGCAGGGACAACCCTTCCCTCCCTTACTGAAGAGAGTCAGCACTTATAGGAACCAACAGTTGAGAGAAGGTAACCCCTCTACTAGGATGGCACTCCCCCTGGTCCTGGGTGCTTGCCCACTTTGCACACTCCAACATCTGCAATCTGCCATTGAATTAGATCCTTCACCATTCAGAACCCACACAGGGCTCCCAGGGAAGTTCCTGGCTATCCCATCATGCCTCATGTAAGGGATTTGAGTACCTGTGGATGTAGTTGTCCACGTGGGTCCTTGAACCAATCCATGGCTGACATTGAGGGGTGACTGTCTTCACATGGTAGCTCAAGAAGATCTCTGATAAAGTGTCACCTACTGGGCAATGCACTCACCATGTGCCACGCTGGTCTGTTATCATGAGCTGTTCAAGTGTATGCAGTGACAAGGCATACCTTCAGCTCCCTTAGGGAAGCACCCTGCCTTAGCCAGATTTCCCTCACTTCTCCATCAGAAGAGGCTAGGGCTTGGCCCTCCCCTCTCTAGGAGGCTGAAGCTGAATAAGTGGGGGCTAGTCTGCTGTGGACCAAGGAAGAGGTTTACCAGGGGTGGTTCTGTCCCTGTGGGGGCAACCTGTGACTGATCATCACTTCCTGAGACTGGATATGCAACCTCCTAATTCCAGGGTTCGGCATAGAGGGCATTGTTCCTGGGCTCCTGAGTCACTTACTTCAGCCCACTGAGTCACCATTAAGCTGGCATTTGGGGCTCTGCTGTCTGACTCCTATGTCTGCCTGTCCCATGGTTCAGAACGGAGCTGGACGCAGGTATGTCCTTTGTCCTTGTCTGAGTTCTGCAAACCTTTGATATTTACCTCACCCTCCCACAGTCATCCTCTTCTTACTGGTTGGCTCATTTGTTTACACATCTACTGCCCACCCGTATGAATACAAGCCTCCCACTCCCTGCTATCCCCTGCAGAATACAAACTCCTCGACAACAGAGACTCTCAACATCTTTCTTCATATACGTTATGTCGTCAGCAGGGTTGGGTCAGATGAATATCAAAGGAGGTATCCACTGAATGAACGAAAGACTGCTAAAGGCCTCGGCATCACATACGACCTCAGGACATCTGCACAGTCTGAAAATAAACTTATACTTTCTACTTGCTCAGAAGTATAAAAACTCACACTTAAATTCAAATCGATTTAAAGACAACTTTCAGTATTCTTATGCCCTGAATTGCACGTGAGACTTTTTAAAAATTTTTATTTGTTTATTTTTGGCTTTTAAAGGCAAGGTCTCACTCTAGCTCAAGCTGACCTGGAACTCACTATGTAGTCTCAGGGTGGCCTTGAACTCATGGTGATCCTCCTACCTCTGCCTCCTGAGTGCTGGGATTAAAGGCGTGCATCACCACACCCAGCCACATGAGATCCGTATCCATGAATATGACTTCCCTAAGATAGGGAAATTGAAGCATGCCAAGGTTCAATAATCTGAGGATTCTGCAGCCAGGTCGAGGCAGAGCTTTCTTTTGTCTTCTTTGCCACCTGCAGAGGACACTGGGCCCCTTTTGCTTGTCTTTTCTTCATGGAGAGAGCCACTAGGTAGTATCTTCTTTCTGATGCTATCAGTCCTGGCAGTGTTTGGTCCCATTCAGTCCTCTTCCTGAAGGCCTTCAGCCTACAGGCTCACCCTGTCCTCCACTCCAGCTGGAAGCTGAGCCTATCACAGGGCCTGGGAGAGGGCCATGTAAACCAACAAGCATACTCTAAAGGAGCTGGGCACTGCACTCTGCTTCTCCAGGTCCCATTGGCCCCGCTCATAATGGCCCAGTTTGTACAATGGAAACCTGCTTTGGTTACCTACTGGAGTGTGGAGCTGAAGAATGACCCGGAACCTTGGCCCCTTTGCCAAGCATCCATCATATTACAGAGATCTTGCTAACTGTCTGGGTCCTTCCCTTGAGCACTGCACCCAAGCCTAGACCTGAGCCACCCTGAGGTTCTGGGTTAGCAAGTTCTGCCTCCCTAGTGATGCCAAGTGCTCCAGTGTCTGCAAGGACTGGCTTTGGATGGCAGGCCCATCCTGGTGCCAGTCTGACTTCATCCCTTGAGGTGTGGGTCTGGGATTTCTATTCCAGTAATTTCTCCAAAGGAAATGCTCTTGGCTCACCTGGCTCACCTGGCCCACCTGCTGACCTCCCATGAGCTTTCCCACCTACCCATGATGCCCTTCAGCAGCGGCCTTGGAGGATGCCAACCTAGCTTTTCAGGCCTCAGTAGATGCTGGGGTAGGCAGAGCAGTGGCCTTCTCTCTGGGTGGTTGCCCAGGCCTTGGGTGGCACTGCTCTGTGAAGGCCCTATCTTCCCTGAGCATCAGGACATGTGCCTCAAATTACTTTCCCTCCTGGAGTCCTGCTTATAAATTTCACATTTGAAACAACTACTGGTTTCCTGACCTATGCCCCTTGCCAGAACTATAACATGCACACATACGTGCACACGCACACACATGCACACACGCATAGGACCACAAGAAACAAAAGACACATACGTACCTACTACCACTGCTAGAAAGGAATAAAATTCAAACAGAGATCTTAAAGGGAAAAAAGGTGTGTGTGGGTTTTTGAAATATTATTTATTTATTTATTTGCAAGCAGTGAAAGAGAGAAGAGAGATAGACATAATAGATGCACCAGGGCCTCCAGCCACTGTAAACGAACTCCAGATGCATGTGCCATCTTGTGCATCTGGCTTTACGTGAACACTGAGGTATTGAACTCAGGTTGTTAGGCTTTGCAGGCAAGCACCTTAACAATGAAGCCATCTCTCCAGCCCAAAAGGTGTGTTTTGGGGGCAAACAATGGCAGTTACTATTATTTTGAGGCCTCTCTGACCTAGCCCTGAGTTAAAAGCTGAAGTAAGGGATGACATTTCACCGGGAGAGTTGGAGACCCATAAAGCTGTTTTACCTATCAACGGAAGAGAGTTTTTATTAACTTTCCTATGTCCTAACCTGAAATGCCATCCCAGCTGTGGGTCTCCTGGCCCTCTGTCTTTCTCTCCTTCCTCATTCCATAACCTCCTTTCCCTTGGCTAATAAGCAATCCTGACTTTGTACACCTTGCTAACTGCATTTGGCTCCAAAACACAGTCTGTTTCTGCCTCCAACCTCAGGCAGTGGCTCTCTCATACCCATCTGTACATTGAACAGTAGAACCATGGTGCCTCCAGCCATTTTCAGGGGAAGCTGCAGGAAGGTCGCTGGGCACAGCATGAATGCTACTCCTTGGGGGTTCTGATGTCTACAGCCTGGTCAGTTTCTGTCTCAGATTGAGCAGCCTTGTCCCAGGCATAATAACAGGCCGCTGGTTGCACGATGCTCCCTTCTGAGTGATTCAAGCAGCCACTCAAGACTCCTCTCCATCTCGGAGGATTTGCATATTGTAGGGCAATTTATTGAACCTTTAATGCAGCAGAATAACTGACTCAGAAATTAGCTATGCCTTGTTTTTCACTGCAGCAGGCTGGACACAAAGGCATGAAAGGTATTTCCTTCCCTCCTCCCCAACCTTCCCAGGCTTTTATGTCCTTGAGGTCTAAGTTTCTTCACTCAGTTAATAACATTTACCACTGTTTCATAGCACAAAGGAGAAGTTGCCAGGTGCCATTATTTTTGTTAAAACTCAGGGACAGTCGAGCGATTAAATAGGATTTGTCATGCAGGGGAGAGCGTGTGGCTGTACAGTACAGGTCTGAAAAGAAAAGGGCATCCTGGGGAGGAGGTCCTGCCTTGGACCCTGGAGACGATGGCATACTCCTCAGGAAGGTAGACGGAGGAGTAGGAAGGGACCCGCACTTCTCAGAGAGGCAGATAGACCAGTGCCTCGGAAGAGGGAATATCTTGGTACCCCAGGAAGACAGAGCACTCTAAGCATGATCTTGGGGACCTACAATGAATGTCTCCTAAGCCAAGCTTGCACAAATGACACCAACTTCCCCATATCATCTGGACATGGAACAGGGCCCAAGGATGGCCTCAGACTGAAGACTAGATTATGGGGTGCCTCACCTTTGTCTTCTGAGACCTGCCTGGCCCCAATAAGTTTTGACTGAATGTAAGGATGTACCAAAAATCTTACAGACAATGGCAACCTTGGGGATCACAGACCAATTTTGGCAGTTTTTGTTTGTTTGTTTGCTTGGAATCAACCCCAGGCTTTGTGTATATATCAGGCAAGTGCTTGACTGCTGAGCTATACTTCCAGCCCTCAAACCACTTCCAACTTACTTTAGGAGAAAAAAAGTTCTGGACATGATTTTATTACATGCTCCTCACCTATGTTAGTCACCTTCCTCACGGCTGTGGCCAAGTAGCTCACAAAATCAGCATCAGAGAGGAAGGGTTTAGAGTGGCTCACAGTTCGGGTGTATAATCCATCATGGTGGTGAAGTACTTGGTGGTCAGAGCCTAAAGGTCACGTTGCACCTATAGTCAGAGAGCAGAGAGAGATGAATGCAGGTGCTCAGTTCACATTCTCCTTTTTATTCACTTTAGGACCCCAGCCATAGGATGGTGCCATCTACAATTAAAGTGGATCTCCCCATCTCAGTTAACTCAACCTAGAAACTTCACCGACATGCCCAGAGAGTTGTCTCCCAGATGATTCTAGAGCCTGTCAAGTTGACAATCAAAAATAAGTGTGGTGGCATATGCCTTTAATCCCAGCATTCAGGAGGCAGAGGTAGGAGGATCGCTGTGAGCTCAAAGCCACCCTGAGCCTACACAGTAAATTCCAGGTCAGCCTGAGCTAGAGTGAAACCCTTCCTAAAAAATAAAAATAAAATAAATTAACTGTGTCATCACTGCTTCGGGGGATGGCGGCTGATGGCCTGCAGCAGAAGACTTCCCTTTGGAGGCAGAGGTAGGTGGGCTTTTAATAGCTCCCCATGCTTCTCAGGGGGAGCTGAGGGATGTCTGTGGCCACATACCTCTCACCTCACACCTCATGGGATCCCTCCTTAGTCTGGCTCTCTCTATATGTGTTCCCCAGTTCTGTTCTGTTGCTTTCTTTACTTTGACCTTCAGCTTATATTTGGATCTATTATCTATTACCTTCAAATTAGGTCTTGGTGTTCTTCCTGGTTTCACCTGAATGGCCTTTGGGAATGATTTTATGTTTATGGTTTTGATCCAGTTTCTATTAGATGCTAGCTACTCCTGCACTCAGCCTCTTTGTAGCCTAGCTTTGTCCTGGTGCAAACAGTTCTGTTCAACGGTTCATCCTCTCCTGGGGCTCTTGGGATCCAGCTTCCAGGTCCCTTCCCCCCACAGCTTCCTCCAGACAGTCAACCCTAGCTTATAAACCTTCCCACCCAATCTCTGCCGTCATCCCTTGTGGCTCTAGACTTCCAGTGGATGACTCACCTAATAATGGACTCTCCCAGGTTCCTAATTTCTGTTGTTTCAACCAAGTTAACCTCTATTCCAGCACCCACTTCCATGGCAACACCCTAGCTAGATCTTGTCGTCCCTGAAAACAGTCCCTCTGCCAAGCCCTGGTCAGAAAAGCCAGCCTCCTATTTTCCTGTGTGGAGCTCCCTCCTCTCTCAAACTCCGCCCATCTTCTGTCCCCCAGCTCTTCTCACCCACACTTTAACTTCAGAGTCAGCCACGTGGCCATTTCATAGCAGAGACAAACAGGCAGTATGACCTTGGCTGGCCCAGTGCAAAGCCTTTAATGTATATGGACCGACGTCCTTCACCTTTCAAAAGAAAGCAGCATGCAGATGAGCTTGAGTAATTTGTCCAAGTCTCCAGTCAAGATCAGCAACATAGTATAAAACAAAGATTCAGGATCTGCTACTCTGGAGGTGCTGTGCAGAAACTTAGCAAGACCGAAGGAGATAAACTACCCCTCATACTTCAGCCAAGCCACGGCTGAAACTGCAGAGAACAGGGCAGATGAGCAAGAGTGATGCTTTAATGCTGAACCTGACAATTAGTACCCAGAGGCTCCTAAGAGCTCATCACTGAAATAGACTTAAAACTCACCCACCATGGCTCAGGGAATTTTGTGGAAGAGGGGGCAGAAAGATTGTAAGAGCCAAAGGTTGAGACATCATGTCCAGAGGCATTCCCTCCCCCACAAAAAAACTGACTGCTGCTTCCACAACGCATAACCCACAATTCCATGGGAAATATCTGCAACCACACTGAGAAGGGTTCCCCGCAGAAGGGGGCAGGGACAAGAGAAAAGTGGGTACCAATACATGATGTATCCATACAAAATAGGTTGTTGATAATAAGAAGAATAAAAGCAAGGATTCAGAGCTCATTATTCAAAACCCACTGGAAATGTCCCTAAAATAATAATATATAAAACTTCCTTACAGATATTTTATTATACTGATAAGACAGCAGAGGCAAATATCATTCAAAGTCAAGTTAAAGTTTTTAATTATTAGCATAAATTTTGCTGTTCATCTTCATAGACACCAGTTTTAAATACAAATAGAAATACACAAGTACAACTTCTTTGCTATTTCATGGTTGCATATGGATTAGTGTTTGTTTCTACCAGAGCAGTGGGACTCTGCACAATTATTTCACTTTTTTTTACATTATGTGTTATATTACACATTCTCTCAATACCTGCCTTCAGCTCAGTGGTAAAGAAGGGCTGAAACAAAAAGGAACTGTCTCCCTCCTGTCCTGGTATGTCATCATTTTCTGCATAAGTGGTTGGCTGATCCAGGAAAGTAATGTGAGGAAAAGACAATAGAAAGAAAGAAATAGAGATCCTAGATTGTTTGTGTTTCTTAGAATGTGGAGTCCTTATTGTGTTCAAAACATGTGTGGCTAAAGGAAGTGCAGACTGGTTGGGTTGTCAGCCTCCTGCTCCTTCAGTTGTATGAAACATGAGCATCAAACGCAGTGGGCCCATGATGTTCGAGAGCTTGGCCAGACTTACAATGAAAACAAATTAAGCCCTGTGGAAGCTATGTGCTGACTCGGAATGCTGTATCCAAACAAGGCAGACAGAAATGAGGGCCATGCACTTTGCCCGTTTCCTCTGCTCGCATGCATGCTCCATGGATCCATAGCAGAATACAAGGTGAAAGACAATATTATTAAGGATTTCACAGCAGTGCCAACAGAGGTTTGTGCCAAGCGTAGACTGTTCTGAAAGCAAGGTGTCAGGTGCTCCAGAAAGGGCTGTGGCCTGGCTAGAAGCAAGTCTTTTCAACAGAGGAATTCTCAAAGTCGAAGAAGATGTCTCCCAGTTGGGGCAATAAACCCCATAGTCCTGGGGAGGGGGGTGGGCAGAGGCTGCCCAGCCCAACATTCAGAACCCCTTCCCTCCTACCCAGAGAGGATGAACACTGCAGGCCAGTTCCTCATGCATGTTCTACCTTCTTCCTCTCCTCCCTAACATCTTGTTGCATGGATTTCCTAACTTTAATTCTCCTCCCCCTTATGTTCTCTGATAAGAAACCCTTTAAACTCAATCTAAACCCATACTCCTCTCCTTACATGGAAAACACCCTCTGCTGGGGACATGGCTCAGTGGAGAAAACACCTGCTGCACGAGTGTGGCAACCTCAGTTTGGATCTCTGGAACCCATGTCAAGCTGACATCTATAATACCGGTGCACTATAGCAAGATGGGGACAGGAGAACCCCCAGAAGCTGCCAGCCAGCTGGCCTGGAAAATTAAGCAGTGAATGAGAAACCCAGCCTCAAAATGAGATAGGAAACAAGGACTTATCTGAGGTTGTCCTCTGACCCCCACACATGCCTTGTGGTGTGTGCACACTCATACTCACACACACAGGCATCACACACACACACGCAAATCCCACCACTCAGCTCAGCGTCCACTTGTCCTCAAGTCTTTGTAGCCTTCAGGACCGCTCAAGAGCCATCTCTGCCTGCTAAGTCCTATTCCTCCCCTTGCATTCTCCTCCAGCTCAGGCACCTAGACGTCTCTAACTGTTCTTACAGCCCCAGCCACTAAGGGATCTAGGACCTGCTTGGTTTTATGTCCAGTCCCTTCAGCCTTCAGACCTCTCTGTGATCGCCCAGTGTGTCACTTTGTTGATGAAATCCTCTCCTTTGATCTTTGTCACCGCATATGCCCTTCTGTGGCCCTCCCATCCTTTCTCCCACCATGCTTTCCGAGGCCCCACGACTGACCCCCTGTGACCACGTCCGCAGACTTTGTTATGCATTGTACTGATAGAGCTTCTGCTATCTCTTCCTGCCTGCTGTCCTGGGCTGATTTCATCTCCTCTCTTGTCTATAAGCCAGTGATTCCCAGTTCATCGTCAGTACACATGCCCCTTTCATTTTGTAAAAGTGACCTCTTTATTTTTGGCATGTACATGTGGGGGAGGGGTGTTTGCATATAGTATATTTGTGTGGGTGTGTATGCATGTGCACGCCCAGTGTGCACCCAGTGTGCACATGAGTGGAAGCTAGAGGAGAAAGCTGGGTGTCCCTCTCTGGTACTCATCCATCTTGCTTCCTTGAGGCAAGTCTCTGACTGAACCGAAAGCTTTCATTTTTGGTCAGACTGGCTCACCAGGAGGCCTAACAATCTTCCTTTCTCCACTCCCCACAGGACTGGATGACAGCCATGCCCACCTTTGTTTTTATTTTTAAATGTGGGTGCGAGAGATCAAACTAAGGCACTTTTAGACCTTCCCAGGCCCTTTATGTTTGTGAGGCAAGTGCTCTTACCAACTGAGCCATTTCCCCATTGTAAAAGTACTCTTAATCACCTAATTCACCCAATATTTCAGCTTCAAATGACTTCTTAAAATTATGCAACTAATGCATAGTTTCAATAGAAAATTGCAAATGTGCCAAAAATAAAACGAACTTTTAAAGGCAAAAAATCTGAAACTCCAACTCCCAGAGAGATAATCACTTGCAATAGTTTGATATATATCAAATGTTTGAGAAATTTTCTGTGAAAATATATTAAATTTTTGATACAAAAATACATTTTTCCCTAAAATTGTGACAAGAATGCTTGGTACCTTTTTTGTTGTTGTTGTAGTCTTCTCAAGTCACTAATGATAATTCTACCACATCATTTTAATAACTGCACAACATTCCATAATTCCAAAATCCTTTAAAACTTGGCTTCTAATTTTGGTATATTAGCTTTGCTTTAACATTTTCTAGCATCATAAATAACATGGCAATAGACATACTTACAATTAAACTGCTGAGTTCAAGCAACAACCTTTTTGTTTTTTTGAGACAGGCTCTCAATTAGCAGAGGCTGGCCTTGAACTTTTAATCTTCTTGCCTCCATTTTCCAAGTGTTGGGATTACAAGCATGTACCACCACACTCAGCTAATGCATTTTAAAAATTACGGCTCTGGGCTGGAGAGATGGCATAGCGGTTAAGCGCTTGCCTGTGAAGCCTATGGACCCTGGTTCGAGGCTCGGTTCCCCAGGTCCCACGTTAGCCAGATGCACAAGGGGGCGCTCGGGTCTGGAGTTCGTTTGCAGAGGCTGGAAGCCCTGGCGCGCCCATTCTCTCTCTCACTCTCTATCTGCCTCTGTCACTCTCAAATAATCAAATAATTAAATAAATCTTTAAAAATTACGGCTCCTTCCCCTCCCCCACCGCCTGAGCCCAGCTCCAGCGAACAGAGCAGTGGTCCCAAGACTGGCCGCCAACTTGAGCTGATAGCAGGACCCAAGCAGGAGCAGCGTCCGGCAGCAACATCAGCTGCTCCGACACCCATAATAGCGGCCCCGGCAATAGCGGCAGATCCAGCAGCAGCACCTTCAGAGGCAGCAGTGGCGGAACCAGCAGTGGCAGCTATAGCAGCAGCAGCAGCAGCTTCAGCAGCAGTGGCAACAGACCCAGCAGCGCAGCTTTAGCAGCAGCAGCGACAGATCCAGCAGCAGCAGCTTCAGCAGCAGCAGTAGCAGTTCCAGCAGCGGGGGTGCCGATCTGCAGGGCCACAGTTGCCAGCCTTGGTTTGCCCTGCAGGAAAAGCCAGTGCCTAGCTTCAGAAATCAGGACAGCAGCCCAACGACTCAGCCAGAAACTTGACTGAGACCAAAATCATCCAAAAAGGTAACTGGGATTGATTGCACCAGGGAAGGGTCTCACTTGGTCACAAGCTGACTTGGATCCCTCAACAGACCAGAAACCTTAGCCTCTTTGTTGATAGAGGATCTGGTTGTTATAATAACTACTCTTGCATAAATATTCGGTGCTGATTTTGATTGAATGTGTACAGTGTTTAGTTCAATTTTAGAATCTACCTGTATTTTATTCCACTCAGCCTACTTGAATACTCCCATAGCAGGGAAACTCAACCCCCATGAACACCTTTGTAGATACTATGAGAGCCTTAAGGGCCACACCTAACACCTTAAGCTCCTATCCTGAAGATATATAACATCAAATCAATTGATACAGCTAAGAATACCTAGCTAGCTAGAAAATCCAAGCATTAACTTAATCCAAGATTGCCTCATCTCATATTCCCAACAGCCGTGGGTGGGAGTATTGGTTTTCTTCAGTCCTTAAGAATACATGAGGCATTGGTTTTCCTTTCACCTATTGATTTCTCTCATTTCAATAGCATTTCGTGATTTTTTTGTTTTGTTTATTATTTATTAGTCTGTTGCCTTTTGCATTTCTTTCTTTATATTCCACAAGTGGCATTTTTGGGCTGGAGAGATGGATCACTGGGTGCTTGCTATGCAAACATGAGAACCTGAGTTTGACTCTCAAGATTCACTTTAAAAAGCCTGGTATGGTCACACATACCTGTAATTCCAGCACTGGGTGTATCAGAGACAGGAGGATCACAGTCTAGCTGAAAACAGGGAGCTCCAGATTCAGTGAGAAACTCTGTCTCAAAGAAATAGGGCCTCTGTATGTGTGCATACAGGGTGAGTTCATCTGTACATATGTGCACATATACTGCACATGCTACATGAAGAACTTGCATTTGTTTCATGTTTTACTCTCTAAAGATGTTCTTTTGCTTATTGATTCATGAGAAACACCTACAGTTCCTAAGTACCTATAACTAGATTTCCCCAGAGCATTTCAAGATCGAAATTTCCCAAATGAAACTGATTATCTTCCCCATAAAACACAATATACCCATGGTCCCATAGTTAATCTTATCAACATCTCCCAAGTTCGCCAGGACAAAAGCTTGAGAAATAAGCACATCTCCTTCCCACTAATCCAGTTACAAAGTCCTGGCCATCGACTCTCAAAGAGCCCGCAAGTCTCCCAGCCCCTGCACAGTCCCACATTTTGATTTCATTGTCTCTTATTTGAGCTACTGCAAAAAGCTAGTAAACGTAGCCAGCCTCTCCTTTGCCATCTCTTTCAACCTCCATACTCACACAAGAAAAACAATCTTTGCACAGAGCAGAAGTCTGATCATTATAGTCTTCTCCTGCAGTCACGTGTAGTACAGTGTGGTGGTTCCCTCATCGCATAGAAAGCCAAGTCCATTCCAATTCCAAGCTGCTATCCATATTTATGTGTGCCATCCTAGCCTTTGCACCCATAACCAGTCCTGCTGAATATGGCTCCCCACAATTGTCATGCTCCTATACAACTTCATGCAGAGTCTTCTCCCCCCCCCCCGCCGCCCCAGGCCGCTTTTAACTTGGAACTGCCTGATAACCAACCCCTCAAGACATATAGCCCACCTTGCTTCTGGAAATGCCAAAGATATAAACCAAGTATGCAAGCTTTGGATTTTTAGCTCCCTGGAAGTTGGATAAAAATGTTGACCCCTGACTCAAAAAAAAAAAAAAAAAAAAAAAAAAAACACAATTGAAGGAGTCCTCCTTGAATTAGCAAAATATCTACAAGACAGACTGGCTGGGGTTAAATCCTAGCTTTACATTCAATGGTCCTATGATTTAGGGCAAGTTACTTAACCCTTCTATGTCTCAGTTTTCTTATCTTTAAGATGGTAATCATAATTATGACTCCTTATACTTCTCATGAATTAATATATGTAAAGCACTTAGAAAAATGCCTGCCATGAATCCGTTATTTAAATAGATGATATATTTGGGGTAACTAATGTGGGTGCCATCTGACTATATCTAAGTGGTTAAGTGGATGAAATGGCATAATGCATGTGCAGGCTCTTTGGAAAATTTAAAGCACTATGGCATCACTATCACTCTTTTAATTTTAAACAAGATAAGTCTCAACTCTTCCAAGAAAGTATATATTATTCTCTAACTCATAAAAGGAGACTTTTAAAATAATCATATATACCTCATCTCTTTCCAAAGCAGTGTTGAGTAAATTCAACCCCAAGACTTATACAAAAGAAAGATGATGTAGTAATAAGATTAGATATAGTTGGGGATAAATCCAGGTTCTCCTATTTATTAATACAATGACTTCTCCAAGGCTCAAAGATATTTGTGAAGTGCTGGGCATTTGGAAATGATCATTATTGTCATTTGGTTGAAAGACGATCACATCAAGGCATTCTTGGCAGGAGGAATAAGGCAGGCATTCTGAGGAAGGATTAAAGGTTGAGTTATATTGAGTTAGTTCAGAAGAACTAGAGTACAAAAGACATCCTTCTCAGGTAGCCAGCAGCTCAGCCTGGACTCAGAATGCCACAGATGGGATCTTAAATCAGAAGTTATTTCAAATGCTGCTATTTAGCCCTTCTTCCACTCAGCCTTCTATCATAGTTAATTATTTCTTTCTGTCTCCCACACTAAATCGTATCTTCCATGATGTCAGTGAACTCATCTTTAGAAGCCCAATGCCCACCCAGGACTTGGCATTCAGAACCAGGCCTAGGTGGCTGTGGAGGATGCAGAGACCAGTACCATCTACCTGGTGAACTTAGACACATGTGAAGGCCCAGTTCCACTATCATCTTCTCTCAGAAATGAGCTCATTTGAGAAAAGAAGATAGATTTCTTTAAGAAAGAAGTAATGAGGGAACTAGACGGAGGATCTCAATCCTGGAAAACCTTTTCCGGAATTACGGAGATGCAGAAAAATTGTCACAGTCAACTTTACATCTGCATCTAGATTAGGGACCTGTGTCCTTCTGTGTCCTTCACGCTGATTCCCACTTAGAGACAGTGAGGCAGTTTGGCTCTTGGAAAGAGGCTGAACCTTTGGGGGAGCTACTGTGGAGAATTTTCTATGGGTAAAGTGTAGCTATCACAAGCAGCTGGTGTCCCAAGACCTCAGATAATGGTGGAGACAGGCCAGAGGGGCAGCTTGTGGGCTCAGGCTGGGGGTGATGAAGGTGTTGCAAAGGGACTGTCTTTCTCTCTCCTCAGCCCCTCAGCACCCCGTATTAGTTCTGCCGTGCATTCTTTGTGATGAAAAGTACAATCTCACACCCCCTCCCAACCCTCGTGTAGAGCTTTCAGGGGATGTTGACTCCTATATGTATTTTTGCTCTTTGGTATACTCCCTTCTTTTATTTTATTTTATTTTTATTTATTTATCTAAGACAAAGAGAAAGGCAGATAGAGAGAGAGAAAAAAAATGGGCTTGTCAGGGCCTCTAGCCACTGCAAACGAATTCCAGATGCATGTGCCACCTTGTTCATCTGGCTTATGTGGGTCTTGGGGAACCGAGCCTCGGTCCTTTGGCTTTGCAGGCAAGTACCTTAACTGCTAAGCCATCTCTCCAGCCCACTCCCTTCCTTTTCTTTTAAACTTTTCATTTCTTCTTTTGCATATGTATGCTTGTGGAAGTGTGTATACATGAGTGTATGCATGTTCATATTGTGGGTACATGTGTGGGAGCAGTACACACAAGGGTGTGTGTGTGCATGTGTGTGTGTGTAGACCAGAGGTCAACAGTGAGTGTCACCAATGGATCTCTACATTGTTGTTATTATTATTATTAGTATGGTTTTTCAAGGTAGGGTTTCACTGTAGCCCAGGCTGACCTGGAATTCACTACCTTATTTTTTGAGGCAGGATCCCTCTCTCAGAACCTGGAATTCACTGCCCATTATACCAACGATGCTAGTCTATAGACTCTAAGGATCTCTGGTTTCTGCCTCCCCAGAACTGGGACCACAGGTATTTGCCACTATGCCTGAATATAAGTACTGGGGATCCCAGCTCAGATCTTATGTTTACACAATAAGCACTTTACCACTGAGCTCTCTCCCCAATTCCCTCTTCCCCCTTTTTAAATTTTTTTTTTATTTGAGAGAGAAAAAAAGAAAGAGGCAGAGATAGAGATAGAGACAGAGATAAGGAGTGTGGTGGTTTGACTCAGGTGTCCCCCATAAACTTAGGTGTTCTGAATGCTAGGTTCCCAGCTGATGGAGGTTTTGGAATTAATGCCTCCTAGAGGAAGTGTATTGTTGGAGGCGGGCTTATGGGTGTTATAGCCAGTTTCCCCTTGCCAGTGTTTGGCACACTCTCCTTTTGCTATTGTCCATCTAATGTTGGCCAGGGGGTGATGTCCACCCTCTGCTCATGCCATCTTTTTCCCCTGCCATCACGGAGCTTCCCCTTGAGCCTATGAGCCAAAATAAATCTCTTTTTCCCAGAAGCTGCTCTTTGTTGGGTGATTTCTACCAGCAATGCAAACCAGACTGCAACAGAGAGAGAGAGAGAGAGAGAGAGAGAGAGAGAGAGAGAGAGAGAGAGACTGGGCATGCCAGGGCCTTTAAGTGCTGCAAATGAACTCTAGAAGTATGCGCCTCCTTGTGTGCATGCATGACATTGAGCGTTTGCATTGTACATCTGGCTTATGTGGAACCTGGAGATTCGAACATGAGTTCCTAGGCTTTGCACGCAAGTGCCTTAACCACTAAGCCATCTCTCCAGCCCTTCCCTTTTTTTTTTGCCACCCCCCCCCACCCCCGACCTCTGAAGACGTGATCAATGCTCAGAGCTCGACATCATCAAACAACAACGAACACACAGTGACTGAAGGCTTTCAAGGGTTTGAGCATCCAGAGAACGGAAGAGGGTCCCTTCTCATCCTGAGAATGTGTTTGTGCCTGTGCAGGCCATCCTAGGCACAAGCCAAAGTAACTCTGACGTTACAGATTGGTCTAGAATGTCAGGGTCCTCCTGGGTTTTCCAAGTGGTTTTCTAGCAGTTGTGTGTGCCCAGGAAGCTGTGAAATGTCACAGAACGTGTAGGCAGAAATGTGCAGGATGATATATACCATTGTAGCTTGCCTGGTCGTGGAAGAATGGTCAAACCCACATCCATGAGTGAGGTCTCCTTCCCTCTCTTTTGTTCTTTTCTCCTGTAAGTATTTGCTTTCTTGGACTTGGGGAGTCAGAGAAACCCAGCAAACTGTTATTTCCTTCAGTGCTGTAGCAACCTGTGCTCAGATTAGCCCTGCTGGCTTTAATCAGACATTTGCAATTCTCGAAGCAGTCAGGTCCTTGGAATGCCAACCTCAGATCACATCTCCAGCCGGCTTGGGTGGGGGTAGGGAATGGCACCCCGAGGGTGAGTGGGAGGAGGGAGCCACACACAGAGGACTTTTGTCCTGGGCTGTGTGTTAAAGCAGGTACAATGTGAAATCAAAGCGGAGATAGAAACGGGAGGCTGTGCTGTGTCCCAGTGTGAAGACAACAGCCTGCTCTGAAGTTATCGCGGCTCCGGAGACAATGTAATTTCTTCTCGGGCAGTGCTCTGATAGCCTGACCAGCAGGAAGGGCTGGAGGCCTGGCACACTGGCAGGGGAGAGGGCACAATGAGCAGATACTGCTGGGCGGGCACCACCGCCTCTGGTTTCCTGCACTGGTTTGGAGCCTGTGCTGCTCAGGAGCCTTCATGCTGGGCTCAACCCAACCTCCATCCAAACCCATCCCAAAGCCAGTTGTATATTACCCCTTCCCCCTGCTCTGGCATCCCAGAGTCCCTCTCCTCTTTTGTCAGTTCTAGGCCCACAGGCAAGCTAGACACCTGAAGTCAAATTTGTGCAAAAAGACTCCTACACTCCAGGGTGCCATGTATGAGATCGACAGGACAGTTCTGTCCTGGGGAAGCCTGGCTCTGTCCTTCCTTACATCCAACTCCCCCTCAGTTAGCCTTCAGAGAAAGGTCACTCCAATCCTGTTCTGATGTCCACCCACCCCTCTCCCCTAACTCACATAATACTTCCAGTTTCGTCCCAAGTTCTCCTACCATCCAGCTAAGAGGCCAGGCACAGCCACTCCTGAATCCACACACAAAGTTATTCTGTCCCCTTTCCTTATGGGGCCTGGAAACCTGGGGATTTGAAAGAAACTAGCCACCATCCATGCCTGCAACACAGGACTGGGTTGTTTTGGGAAACTTGAACTAGACTCAGTGGGTCATCCAGGATCAGCAAGGTTCGTTTCCTTTATCTAGGTCATAGTGTCCAGGTGGCCACAAGAAGTGTCCTTTCTGTCCCTGCCAAGGCATGAGGGAGATAACACGCTGCTGGCTGGGTCTCCAAGTATCTGAAGGTGGACAAATGGAAATGATTTAATTGTCACCCTCCAGGCCTGAGACTCATAAGACCTTCAGCCTTTGACTCCCCATCTAGCTCACCGGGAAGCAGAGTGGAAGATTCCTTCAGGGATAGAGGAAAGGAATGCTGCTCATTGGTCCTTGTCACCTGTCCCCCAAAAACTCTATGGAAGAAATGGCTGCAATGTGGGGGTGAAAGACTGTGGGGCTGAGCTGACAAGGGTCTGTGGATTGACAGTGGGCAGCCCACAATTTTTCTTAATTAGCCATGGCATTGTGCCCATCATTGAAATAGATAACAGGTGTACCCTAAGGACACCACACGAGAGGGGCCATTTATCGCAGTTCTGAGAGGAAACTGACAACATGACGGGTGACATAGAAGAAATAATGAAGAAAAATGGCAGCAGGCAAGAAGACGCCCCATCAAGACAGCCTTGTGATCAGTCCCCAAAGGGAAACCCCCTTATTCCACCACCTCCCATTGGGAGAGCAGCGCATCCCATGGAGTCCTGTCCTCCAGACACGATTTAGATCTTCCATTAATACTAGGCATGTACCATGTGGTAGCCTTTCAGGGTCACTTGCAATCCTTCTGTCCTATTATGGGTAGCTGAATATGTGTCACAGGCCCCAAAATGCCATTTTGAGAAATTCATTATCTTAGACATTTCAAGTTTAGGCAACTCTAATTTGTCATTGTGAATTGTCTGTGCCAAATGTGTGGTTGGAGGGCTCTGATTTGCCACCCAGCATCCCTCTGGTTATTCTTTTTTTTTTTTTTTAATTTATTTGAGAGCGACAGACACAGAGAGAAAGACAGATAGAGGGAGAGAGAGAGAATGGGCGCGCCAGGGCTTCCAGCCACTGCAAACAAACTCCAGACGCGTGCGCCCCCTTGTGCATCTGGCTAACGTGGGTCCTGGGGAATCCAGCCTCGAACCGGGGTCCTGAGGCTTCACAGGCAAGCGCTTAACCACTATGCCATCTCTCCAGCCCCCCTCTGGTTATTCTTGTTGTCTAATGATTGTTTGCTACATCCAGTTTAAAGGGAAAGAGGGGCCCACCCCTCTCCTGTCAAAGGCTGATCTTCCCACTTGTGCTCAGAATCCTATGCCCCACTGCCTCATGGGAATTTCTCCCTTCTGTAGTACTCCTGTGTACTTCCTCTGAGGGCATACACATACCCATATCTCTTCTGTGAAATATAAGATGGACGATCTAACTTTTTATGATAGTTTAATTCTCTGTCATTGATGACTAGGTTACAGGATACTGGGACAGCTCATAAAAAATTATGGCAGGTGCGTCTATGAGGATTTTTCTGGAGATCAGCATTTAAGTTGGTAGAGTGAGGAAAAGATGCACCTCAGCAACATGTACGGGCACCACCCAGTTCATCGTAAGAGCAAGTGGAACAAGAGGGCAGAGGAAAGTGTGTTCACTTTCTCTTCTTAAGCTAAAATGCCCTTTTTCTCTGGAGCTCAGACATTGGAGCTTTGGGTTCTTTGGCCTTCAGATTTGGGGATTTATACCAACAGTTCTTTAGATTCTCAGGCCTTTGACCCTGACCTTGAAATTAGAGCACTGGTTCCTCTGGTCCTCGGAGCTTCATATTCAGATTGAACAGCAGCACTGGCTTTCCTGTGCTGTAGCAAATGGCATATTATGGAATTTCTCAACCTCCATGAAACACTTAAGACAATCCCTATAATAAATCCACACACACACACACACACACACACACACACACACACACACACACACTATTGGTTATAGCTTCTAGAAGGCTTTATACCAGCCCTTCCTGGGATCTACAAACCTTTTAGCTACTATTTTTACACACCTCTCCTCTTTTTTTTTGACATTTTTAAATGTTTTTGTTTAATTTATATTTATTTATTTGAAAGAGAGAGAGAGAACGAGGGAGGGAGGGAGAGAATGGGAATGCCAGGGTCTCCAGCCACTGCAAACGAACTCCAGACATATGCAACACTTTGTGCATCTGGCTTATGTGGGTCCTGGGAAATCTAACTTGGGTCCCTTGGCTTTGCAGGCAAGCACCTTACCTGCTAAGCCATTTCTCCAGCCTTCACCTCTCCTTATAAAAGCCAACTTTTCCATAGTGACCTCACTTTCTACCCTTCTTCTATGTCTGAATGTGAAATGTCTTCCACAGGCATTTGAACACCCGCTACCAGCTGATGCCACTGCTTTGGGAGGTTGTGGAACCTTTATGAGGTGGAATCTAGCTAGAGGAAGTCAGTCACTGGGGCCAGATCTTTAAGGATATAAGGCAAGCTCTGCTTCTGGCCAGAGCTTTTTGCTTCTTGGCCTATTCTACATGAGAGAGAAGCTCCCATTACCTTCCCTGCTATGATGGTCTGTATCTCCTGAACTATAAATCAAAATAAATCTTTTCTCCTTTAAGTTGCTTCTGCCAGGTATTTGGTCATAGTGATGAGAAAAGTTAAGCAACTTCCATTGACTCCATGTTCAACAGCAATTTGGCTTTTGCCACGATCACTGGAACAGCTCCTCCTAAAGTCACCAGTAGCATTCTTGACTAAAGTTGATGGATATTTTCTAGTTCTTGCCTTGCTGATTATTCCTGTTTCACATAGTTCTTTTCTCCCTTGGCTTTTGAGAGGCCACTCTCTTTTGATGCTCTTTCTGCTTCTCCCAAAATTTCTTCTCAGACTCTGTCCTGTCTTAGATAGGGGGTATCACCTGAAACACTCATGTATTTCAGGTTTAGTACCCAGCTGCTGGACCACTGATTGGATCATGTAGGCACTGACCCAGGGGCCAGAGAAATGGCTTAGCCAGTGAAGCCTAAGGACCTAGGTTCGATTCTCCAGGTCCCAGGTAAGCCAGATGCACAAGGTGGCACATGCCTCTGGAGTTCATTTGCAATGGCTAGTGGCCCTGGTATGCCCATCCTCTCCCTCTCCCCCCCCCCCCCCCTCTCTCTCTCTGTCTCTGTCTCAAATAAAAGTAAAAATAAGGGCTGGAGAGATGGCTTAGTGGTAAAGGTATTTGCCTACAAAGCCATAGGACCCAGGTTTGATTCCCCAGGACCCACGTAAGCCAGATGCGCAAGGGGCACAGGTGTCTGGAGTTCATTTGCAGTGGCTACAGGCCCTGGCATGCTCATTCTCTCTGTGTGTCTCTCTTCTCTCTCTGCTTGCAAATAAATAAATAAAAATTTTTAAATAAATAAAATATAAATAAATAAATTGGCCACTGTTTATTTAAAAAAAGATAAATTCATGATATGACAGTATGTGGAGGTACTGGAAAGTAGGTGGAGCCCAATTAGAATTAAGTCACAGGAGGTGTGCCTTGGAAAAACATACTTTGTCTCCAGCCTTTTTTGTCCTCCTCCTCCTCTTCTTTCTCTCTCTCTCTGTATCTCTCCCTTCCCCACTTTCTGGTCACCGTGAGGTGAGTAACTTTGCTCCCCACACCCTTCTGGTAAGATGCTCTGCCTTCCCACAGGCTCAGAACATTGGAACGGAAACCTCTGAAACTGTGCTAAGATCAGCCTGTCCGCCTTGTAAATTGTTATCTGGGGTAATTGCCACAGCAATGTAAAGACTCTTTGGCAGCACCTTTCCCACTGCCTCTGGCACAGATGTTGCAGATCTTCAAGCCAAACACTTAACTCTCGCAGCTGCTACGTGATTGACCCAGGTGGGTTTGTGGACTCCACGACCTTACAGGTATTGCTAATACCCAGGTGTGTGTCTGTCACCTTGTCAACTCCTTTGAGTCTTGCCATTGTATATCCAATCCTGTGCTGGAAGCATCTCTGGGTTGATTCTACAAGCACCCCCACTTTGAACACATCTCAAGCTGAACTCCCTTTGTCTCTCACACTCACATGCATGCCCATCCAACCAGCCAGACCTCCTCCTGTCGAGTGGCACAATCAGCCACCTTTCAAAGGAACTGGCAGAAAGCCACACAGCATCACACTTACTTACCAGGTCCCAGTGATCTAGGAACAATCAGTCGTAATGCTAGGACTATGAAGTAGGCCCAAAGTCTCTAGTATCCACATGCATGCCCACACAAAAGTGGTCAAGGGCAAATAGGTCCAAGGAGTTCTGAAGATCAGAGATTAGATCACGACCTTTGCAATGGGCAGAAAAATATATAGTTGGGATCAACCCTAGGACAAAAGACAAATATATGGCCTCCAGCATAGATGAATTTAAGCAGAAATCTCTGCTGTAAAGGTGTGGCCATGCATGGTATGAAACCCTTGACATCATATAGTAGGAAGACATTAGATGAGTACATTAGGACAGAATTGTTGACCTAATGATTGAATAATAGCAGCAGAGAGAAAGCTCTGCTTAGGAAGTACCAGGGCTCACCCAAATATCCTGGGTTCTAGAGAACACAACTTCATTCCAATCCTCACTAGAAAATTAGGTTGGAGGTCCCATGTCAGTCACAATGGCCTTAGAAACCAGAGTAGGCCTCAGCCTCCAGTTTAAGCTCATGTCATATCCCTATGGAAAATGGAAGGGTGGAAGGGATAATGAGTTAGGGAAGCATGAGAGCTTGTGTTCGACATAATAGTTCATCTGTGTGCATCTAGGGGGTCAGTTCTCTGTGGTGAGCTGGCCTTTTCATTCTCCCTGAGCCAAGTTTGGTTTGGTGCTGCATGTTTGAGGAATGAGCAGACAGTCCATGATGGCCAAGGGCACTTTCTGTGGAGCAGCAACAGTGGGACGTTGTTCTCCCACAAGTTTTGACCTCGTACTTGTTGATGGGCCAGAAGGGTTTTTCTAGTATTTCAATTGGGTCTATTGAAGACAAGAGTGGGGAAAAATAGCCTTTGTGATGTAAGAAATATGAAACGAATGCCTGCTAAGTATAGCTACAGTGTCCATCTTTATGTGTTGACTAGGAGTATCTTTTTATTATTATTGACAGCTTCCATAATTATAGACAATAAACCATGATAATTCCCTGCCCCACACACTTTCCCCTTCACAACTTCACTCTTCATCATATCTCCTCCCCCTCTCAATCAGTCTTTCTTTTATTTTGATATCATCATTTTTCCTCCTATTACACTGGTCTTGTGTAGGTAGTATCCAGCACTGTGGCATCATGAATATCCAGGTCATTTAGTGTCTGGAAGACAGACTTGTAAGGAGTCCTACCCTTCCTTTGGCTCTTACATTCTTTCCATTGCCTCTTCTTCAATGGACCCTGAGCCTTAGAAGGTGTGATAGAGCTGTTTCAGTGATGGACACTCCTCTGTCACTTCTTCTCGACACTATGGTGCCTTCTGAGTCAACCCAGTGGTCACCACCATCTAAAAAGAGAAGCTTCTCTAACCTAAAGTGAGAGTAGCATGAATATATGGAGATGAATACTAAGAGAAGTGTTTACTGGGCAGTTTGATGAGCATAATATATGCATTTAGCCAGACACCAGCAGGTATTACATTCCTAGGGCTCATGACCTCCCTTTTCATAGGTTTTCAGTATCTGGCATGTATTATCTCCCATAGAGCAGGCCTGCAGTCCAATTAGAGAGTGGTTGGTTTCCCCATAACAGAGATGCCACTATTATACCCATTGGTTCATTTGGCCTGGCTGGCCTAACTTAAGACTTGCAGTGTCCACTGTTGTTTATCTTTATTGATGACCTTTCTCTCCCATGGAGCTGAAGTAGCATAGCTTTTTCCAGCTTTCTGTCAGCTGGTCTACACAGAGGAGGTTTTCAACTCAGCTCTAGCAAGATTTCTCAGTGACCTTGCAGCCCAAGTTTATGAAGTCTTCAACAATAGGGTCTTACCATCTATTCCTGGTGGGAAATGAAGAGCCTCAGCAATATCCTGTAATGTTTGGAGGGCATCTGGGAGCTCCCTGGCCTACAAGTTACTGGAAGGTATCCCATCCTTGACACTGAAAATTTTCTAGTAACAATCTATGGCTTCTGGGTGTGCCATTGTCCAAAACTGTAGGTTTCTATATGGCTTTTTCATACCCTCTTAGATTTTGTTTAACCCTCCCACACCCTTCCTTTACTCAATCTCTTTCACTGTCCTCACTTAGGCCATTGCACCTCCAGTAATCTATTCTTCTACTTACATATACAGCATGATCTCCTTAAGTCCTCCCCCCTCCTCCATGCCTTACAGCCCCTTTCTACTTTACTGGCCTCTGCTACTGATTTTTATTACAACTCACATACAAGTCCAAACAATGGTAGCTAGGGTCCACATATGAGAGAGAACATATGGTGCTTGGCTTTCTGGGCCTGGGTACCTCACTAAGTATAATCCTTTCCAGGGCCATCCATTTTCCTGAAATTTTCATAATTCCATTTTTCTTTACTGAACTCCATTGAATAAATGTACCACATTTTCATTATCCACTCATCAGATGAGGGACAGCTAAGCTAGGCTGGTTTCATTTCTGAGCTACTGTGAATAGAGCAGCAATAAACGTGGATGTGCAAGAGTCTCTAAGGTACTAAGACGAGTCCTTAGGTTCTATGGTTGGAGTGGTATAACTGAGTCATATGGTAAACCTGTTTTTAGCTGTCCAAATCTATTTTAGTGATGTAATAAATGTGAAATGAATGTCTACGAAGTGTAGCTACAGTGTCCATCTTTATGTGTTGACTAGGAGTATCTTTTTATGGGAATGAGCCTGTGTTTCGTCCTCCATATTTTCCTTCCAATGGAAAGGAGAATCTGGGGAGGCTAAGATGGAGCAGAGGAGAAAGGGCCAAGAGAAGAGAAGTAATGCTTTATGTTTACCAAGCTGCTGCTGGACTCAAGCTGCTAGGTGTTCATAGTCTTCCCATTGGCCACATTGCCTCCCAACCATTATGGCACTGCATATAAATCTCCACCATGAACACGTTTTATTAATTAATTGGCATGAGTAAATAGGTAGGGCTTGTGCGTATGATATGTAGTAATTGACTTTGTTTCTTTTTGTGTACTGTAGTTTTCAGGAATACAGAAAGCTGAGTGAGGCCATGGTGAGATCCCACCTTAACAGATGGCCTACTTGTAGCCCAGAGAGATTAGCTGGAAAAAGAAGCTTAGAACAACATCTGGAAGAGCAGATTCAAGATCCCCTTTGTCCTACGTGCATCTAACCCTGCCAGTTTAGAGTGGTTTTGTCTTCCTATATTATTTCCTCAAAAGATCACGCCTCCTTCTTCCTCCTCTTCCTGGATCTAAAATTCAAAGCCTGTAACCTTTCCGAGTGGCTCTTTCCCTCCTTACTGTATCCCTTTCTTGATTTTTCCCAGTCCACACTGAGCTGATTTATAGGCCAGAGTTGTCCCCTGGGTTGGGCAGAAAAATAGCAAGGAGACAGATTAATGATCCCCTCAGCATTGCTCAGGGAAATGCCAGCATCTGAGCAGTAGAAGCCAGGAAAGTCTGCAGCCATCTCCTGCGTGTGGCCAGCCACACTGAGCGTGAGCGTGTTCACCAGTGCCCACCCTGGTGCTTGGAGAAGGGAGAGGAAGGAAAACTCAGGATGGCTCCAACCATCTATTCCAACTACTGTTTTCCTTCTCAAAGGCAAGATGAAGGGCCTGGAGCAGACACAAGGTGAAAGCAGACAGGGAGGTTACATGTGCACTTTCCTTTTGTTTTACGTGTATTGGCAGGCAAGGCCCTGGCCCCTCCCTGACTTTAGCCCTGGACCCAGTGTGTTGGGAGGTACCGTAGTGGGAAAAGAAGCAGCTCCTGAAAGCTTTGCAGCTTTGGGCCCCCAGCATGATGTCCCAGCTCCCTGGAAAGCTCTGGTGAGTTGGGGCTGATTCCCTCCTTCTTCCTTTTTCTAATTATGACAAGACCCCGGGGAGCCAGGCAAAGAGGGGAGAGCTGAGTGAGGACTTCAAGTGGGAAAGGAGGACAAAGAAAGGAGGGAGGAAGAGAGAGGGAGGCAGCTGAAACAGACTCTCTGTTCTGGACAGAAGCTAGTATGTGGCTGGACATGTGGTCATACACTTCCCTTCCCATGACAATTTCAGGCCTGTGCCCACAGAGGATCTGCACAGTGGAAAAAAAGGAAGACTCTTTAGCTTTGAGCTGCCAGAGGAGGTTGATTTCATATATACATAAATATAGATAGATAGATAGAGAGAGAGAGAGAGAGAGAGAGAGAGAGAGACAGAGGGAGACCTAGGATTTTTTTCCTTGTGTATATATAATGTGTGCAATGTGGCATGTTGTGTGTATGTATGTAGTGGTGTCTGTGTGTGGTGTATGCATGTAAATGTGACCATGTGGTGCCCTGTGCACTCGCCTATGGCAAGTTGAGTTTGCCTGCAGAGGCTAGAGGGGAACATTAGGTGTCCCCTCCATTGCTCTTCCGCCTTTTCTTACTTGAGCTCATGTCTCTTACTGATCTCATAGCTTGCTGTTCTGTTGTTTTGTTCTTTTCCACAAGCCCCTGTGTTTCTTCAGTCTCTGTTCCACACAGGATTGGGGTCACACACATGCATGACACACGCATGGCCATGCTTAGCTTTCTATGTAGGTCCTGGGGATCAATCTTGAGCGTTGTTCATGCATGTCTCGGGTTCTCATGCTTACACAGGAAATGCTCATAACCACTGGTCAATCTCTCCTGTTTACTTTTTTAAATTTACTTTACCTATTTGAGAGAGAGATAGAGGGGGTGAGAGAGAGAGAGAGAGAATGGACGTGCCAGGACTTTCCATTGCTGCAGGTGAATACCAGAAGCATGCACCACCGTGTGCATCTGGCTTATGTGGGTTCTGGGTCCTTTGGCTTTGCAGGCAAGTATTTTAACTCCTAAGCCATCTCTTCAGCCCCCACTGTTCACTTTTTGAATATGCGTGTTCATGTGTGTGTGCAGGTGCACATGTGTTTGTGGAGACCCCAGCTAATCTTGGGTGTCATTCTTCAAGAATGCTGCCCACTGTTTTTTTTTTTTCTTTTTTTTTTTCTTCCTAAGATAGGGTCTCTTATTGGACTGGAGCTCATTAATGAGGCTAGACTGGTCAGCCAGGGAGCCCCAGAGACCCCCGTCTCCACCTCCTCAGCACGCACTTCTTCACCAACTGTGCTGTCTCCACAGTCTTATACCCAGGCTTAATGTCATTCATTCCTCTCCCTGAAACTAGTAGGTGCTAATTATATTTGTCACAACGTGGTGTAGAGGAGCTTTGGATTTTAGAGCCTCCTAACTCAAGCACAACATACACGCCCTTGGTTCCTCATCCACCACACATCTCACTGCTCTGTCATCTTGGAGAAGCCCTGGCTTTCCTCTTCTGTTCTTTGGGTTAGGGCTATTAAGAACAACCTCTTATAAGTGATATGCAAAGATATACATGAGGAATTCACAGACCTCTGATTTAATTCAACAGTTTTTTACTGAAGTTTCCTGTACATGATCGGTACTATGCCAATAGCTGACAAGAGGGGATAGATGGGTAAGTCTGATCCTGGACTCACGCAGCTCATGGTCAAGTAGAAGCTAACAGAGCATGATAATGCCTTCTTATTTCATGCATGATTCTAAGAACCTTGTTAGGAAAAGGACCACGGGAAGCAGGAAACCTTATTTGTACTTGTTAGCTTTAAAAAAAGAGGGATAATCCTGGAGCTGAGGAATTCTCCATGACATCTACTTCTGGCTTTCTGGGCAGCCCCTGGTTAATCCAGTTCCCCAGGCTTCTCCTCCCTAAGACTTAGAATTAAGTTAAAATGTCAGGTCCTCTCCAGATGACAGAATCTCTTCTCTTCCCAGATCTGTTTTTGTTGTGGCCATGAAGACTGCCTGGCCAAAGATTCGGAAATAGCAACTATTCCAATTATGTAAAATGTGATTAAAGGAAGTGTCATGGCCCTTCACATGCCCCTTCCACTTAATTCTTGCCTTGCAACCCTTGCTTGGGCTGACAAGCATAATAGATCTACTTGATACATCTTGTGCTAAAATAAAATGTCTAGTCAAAAGTGCTTAGAATCCCTCTAGGCTGGAGTTGGCTTAATGATGTCATTACTCCACAAGGCCTGGCGTTATTTTTAGGATGGCCATTTCCTCCCACATTAAGGCTCATTAGGATTTTTGTTCCTGTGTAGTACTCTACCCACACAATAGAGGTCATCCAGAGAGAAGGCCTGGTGTGGGCCGACACAGACCATTCACACTTTCCAACAACTGAGTTCTAAGTAAGGTCATATGAACATGAATTCAAGTCTTAAGTAATGGTAGATAAGACCAAGGTCAAAGACTATCTGGGTTGAGCCCTTACCAATGCTCCTGTTTTGCCAACATGATGAACAGTTAGATGTCCTCCACACCTCATCTACTTCTTATTTGCATCTTCATCATTCTCAACTCCAAGGTCACTTCATACACTTTGAGCCTGGCTCAAATGTAGGGTAAAAATAGTCTTGCAAATATCCTCTCATCTATAAGACAAACTCTCCATACTCCTGGGTAAGAAAGCGTCTACCACACAAATGAAAACATGAATCTGCTTTTTACAAGTACAGATTTTGCAATCAAATGGAGGTAGGTTCAAATCCTAAGATGTCCATTTGCTACCTGTGTGACCTGGAGACAGGTTTTATAATATCTCTGAGCCTTTTTTTCCTCACCACTAAAACGGAAAAGGTAATTCTAACTACTTAGGACTGTTATAGAATAAACATGAAAAGACACGTGATGCACTCAGTGACCCTGGCTGAAGGAAAATGAATATTAAATGCAACTGTTATTGCTTATCACCATCTCCGTTATTATGATAAATCAACAAGATGCAACTTGGAAATCCAAAAAGCTCCAAGTACTAAGATTTTTCATGACTCATCTGGCAGCAAAACTGACCTGACCTGAATTTCTTTATAGATTTCACTTATCTCACTTAAAATGAATAGTTGCTACAAAAATCTGAAATTTTATTTTTGCTTAGAGGTAGACTCAGCTGGGAGTATTGGCTCAGACAGTAACTTCACTTGATGGCTTTTCTCCAATTTAAAAATCCTGAAACACATGTGCCCTCAAGAGGCCTCAATAAGGGCTTGTGGTCAGTATTCCCTTCCATGCTGGACAAATTTTACCATGTAGGATCTAAGCCAGCAATCTTCCTTCATAGCTAGACAAGTGAAAAAAAAAAAAAGTTCATCTCTTCCTGGCTGTGAGGCAGTAATCACCTCACTTTGCTACCCAAAGGCCAAATCTGTTAGCCTGGGATTGTTAATTCTTTTTTTAATATTTTATTTTTATTTATTTATTTATTTGAGAGAAAGAGATGGAGGCGGGGGAGAATGGGCACACCAGGGCCTCCAGTCATTGCAAAGGAGCTCCAGATGCATGTGCCCTCTTGTACATCTGGCTTATGTAGGTCCCGGGGAATTGAACTGCGATCCTTAAGCTTTGCAGGCAAGTGGCTTAACCACTAAGCCACTTCTCCAGCCAGGGATTGTTAATTCTTGGCAATCTGGGCAGAAAAGGAACAAAAGCAGCCTGTGCTCACCGTCACTTTGAAGATGTCTCACTTTCAAACAAGCCACACTTCCACTTCCTCAGCAGCAGCTGTGTGTCCCGCTCTTTTCACACACCCCGGAGCTCCCCACCATCGTGAAGAAAGTATTTACCCCACTTTCCAGATCTGTAAGTAATGGAAACTCAGACAAACTCCGGTCTAAAGTCTCCCTACCACCATGCTTTAGCCCTGCTTGCTGACTATGAGAAAACCATAGGAGGAGAGCTGAGAGAAAATGCATTTTCAGTTTCTATTTAGTTCCATGGAGTATGGAGTATGACGTACCTCTTTGAAGATTCAGGCATCGATGTGCAAGTCTGGGAAGTGGTAGCTTTGTCAGACACCAAATATCCTCTAAGTGCTAGTCTTCCCAGAAATTGACACTGACCTGTATTACCCAGTCTCCTGTTCCTTTAATCCTTCCTCAGTCTCTTGCTATGGGACTTGCAATGGGGAGGAGTCTTAGGACTGTGGCCCTGGAGGTGGCTGTGTTTCGGGAAGTGTGTTTTGTAGCTCTGTGGCTGGTTTGATCTAAGGAAGTCATCCAAGCATGAAGGTCGAGAAAGGAAATATGGTTGCCTTGACCCTGAGCCCACTGATAAGTATTCGGAATTATGCTCTGGTAGTACACAGCAGGTTAAAGCAGGCACGAGGCTCTATCCATGACAACCTGCCTTCCCTGGAGCCAAAAGTAAAAATCAAAGGCAGCAAAAAAAAGATTAAAAAGCAAGCATCCAAAATCAGAGAGAGCAACTCACCCTCCCTCACAACACCCGATGAGACAAAGACCATGCAGGAAAGGTATCGTGCAGCCCAGCCCGCAGATTAATCTACGCTATGCAGAAGTGGTCAGAGTCCTTCTTTCCCCCATAATAGGATGCCCAGGAAGCCTCACAATGAATGCTTCAGTCAACAAGATAGTAAGAACTCGGCCTGGCTGTTGGTGCATTGTTTATGGGCCTCCTAGGGTTTAGGACTATGAAAAGATGTCTGAAAGAGACTTTGTTAGCTCATTGTACGGCTGCAAGCCACCACTCAGTTCTATGAGCAGCACTGCTCCTCTCAGAATTCCTGACTTTTGATTTGAGGATGTGATTGTTCCTTAGGCTGACAATAGGAAGCTTGAAACCCAAGGGTAGCCCCTGGGCCTGTGGTAGCCTGCAAATAATGGACAGACATGCAGCCAGGGCTTCTGACAGGCCCCAGTGAGTTCTAGGCAGCTGGCCAGGTGGCATGCCTGTCAGTGATCCATGAGGTCACCAAGGTATGAATCAATGTTGGTGGCATCCATGGTTGCATCCATAATATAGATGGTTCATGTAGCATGACACAGGCCAGTTAGAAAGTGACTTGCCTTGGCAGAGATTGTTCTCCCTCTTTTTTCTTTCCTCCTTTCTTGTTTTCTTCTTTCTGTCTCCTTTTTCTTCCTTCTCTTTTTCTTTTTCTCTCTTTCATTCTCTCTTTCTTCTTTCTTTTCTCTCTGTCTCTCTTTTTTTGCCCAATAGTGGAGACAGCAAACATCAGGGAAATGGAGCATGTGGCACAGAGCCGTCTCCAGGTGGTTCACTCCTGTGGCTCTGAAATGTGTCCATAGAAGTGGCTTGACGTCTGACCATTGTGACCTAAATTACAGAGAAACTCATTTCCTTCTTGGCTGCAGATATCTGAGGCCATTTCCCTGCTCTTCTTTCGCAGGAACCACGTGGAGACATCAGCGTTGGAATGATCTTAGAGACGATCCTGTACAATGGCGGCATTTTACAGACAGAGAAAGTGAGGGCCAGAGAGAAGTGAATTCTCAAGCAGTACTTTCTTTACCACCCTTCATTCAGAAGCAAAGGCCCCAGATTGTCTAATCCTGCAAAAGAAAACATGCTGTAACTTGTAAAAATCTGCTGGAGAGTCCCACAGACAACGGCTGTGGCTGCCGACTTCAGTGCACAGCTGCATGATACTCTGCTATGAATGAATGTCATGTTAGCAGCCATGGCTACATAATATATTTTTCATGAGCAAATGAGAGGATATGAAATATACATTATGGGAGATGGTGTTGACATCACATTTATTCTGCAGCAATCCGATTCCCTTAACATTATAGGTTTTCTGTGACTCAAGTTGTGATTCCCAGAAGCTTCAATTTGGTTCTAAACTGTTTATAAGTAGGATGGAGGACCCGTAGCCACCCTTGGTGCCCCACCCACCACACACGTGTGTACGCACACACACATTGAAGGATGAGGCTTTACTTAACATAGCAGTGAGCCAATAACAAATCCAGCCCGGTGGGCACTGTCACCTGATTCCTAGCTGGATGACATTTTGCACTGGTATCCTCCCCTAAGGACTTTTCCTCCTTTCTTGCCATAACTGTACTAGCATGTTCAAGCCACTCAATGACTCTAGAGCCCTGTGCATAGCACAGCTTGGTGCTGAACACAGATTAGAACTCCTGGGGGTCCCATGCAGACCCTTTGAGTCAAGTGGGAGGAGGTGGCAGCCTCCCTTCTCCTATTGGGGTCATTGGCAGTGGTGATGGTAGTCCTCTCTTAGGATGTGCCTCTCCACGTCTGGTGCCCAGGAAGGCAAAGTCAGACTGACAACAACACTAACAAAGATTAATTCCTGTGTCTGACGAGCGTTAATTTCTCTGATTAGAGGACTCTCAAAGATGTGCAGTGACTAAATCTTGACTGGAAATATTCAAACGGCATAACGGCCAGGCAAAGAGCCCCAGTCACGCACCACTGCTTTCAGCGGACTTCTGTGAGATAGGAGCAGTCTGAGTCAAACACACAGGGCAGGCAGCTCAGGCTGCCTTGGTAGGTTGGTATTTATCTGTCTCTTTCATTTATTTCCTTAGTGTTCTTTCCCTTTGCAGAACTTCCTGGACATTCTTGCCTGGAAGCATAGGCATTCAGGAAGGAGCAGTGGAAGAAATATTCCCTGACTGATGGAACCTACAGGGCTGCTCCCTGCTCCATCCACCAATTCCCCAGAAATTTGTTTTGGAACCACGGGAGAATAAGAAGTTGATGGAAAACTGGGACAACCCACCTTGAGACTCCTACCTCACCAAAGGGCACGCACGCACTGGTTAGGGCAGGTGGCAAAGACCATCTGTCTAAAAACTGTTGATGTCCAGCATGACAGCCTCCCTGGGCCTCTGTGTCCACAGGGAGAACAGGAGGTGCTTGCAGGGAAGACTGTGGGCTTGAAAACTGGCTGACTCACATTTACATCTCTGTAAAGCCACCTGAAGCACACAACTTCTATGCGGCTCTGTTATCTTACCATTCTTAGCTAGACTAACATCTCAGTATCTGCACCTTATGAAACAGCCTGCCAACAAGGGTCCTTCCTCCCCGTACCAATTCCCACTTAGGACCTAACAAGAGAAAAGTCCTTTGCCTGCTCACTAGAGAGATGTGGAACATAGCTTTGGACCTCCTACTTGAAGAGTTCAACAAATGGGAGCTGAGGAAATATGCTTCCTTACTCTCATATCATCCCTTCCCTTTCCATCCCATCTCAATCCCTCTTAGCCCTACCTGTCATCCATCCATCTCCTAAGCACGTATCACAGGCTTACAAAGGACTAGAAGCCATCCATAATGTGGCATTTCAGCTCCTTTTAGCAGATGACCCCCTCCAAACTTGTTTACCAATTCCAGAAACACTGGTTGAGAGTGTGTTCTACCATGCTAGGCCCTTCGATGAAGAGGTGAAGTCTTCCTAAGGAGCTCCTGGAGTTCTGATGGAAATGAAGGCGGCTTTGGCCAGGGTCCGTTTGTTTGTAGGGACTCGGTACGAATGCCCAGCACTCCCCTCCCCTGCACTGGGCTAGTGCAGATGTAAAGCTGCAGTCAGCACACTGCTAATGGGGCTTTGAAAGTCTCTGCTTTATTAGGACAGCCAGGAAAGCCGATTTCAGCTGCAAATGCCTTCATTGCCTCCCCAGCAGAAATGGCTAATACCTGCTTTCTGGGACGTGCTCATCAAAGGAGACTCTCAAAGCCCCATTAGCAGTGTGCTGACGCTGGCTGTACATCCTGAAAGGGCAAAGTCCAGCCGACTGAAAGGAATCCAGCCTATTTGTCAACAAGAGAATGAGTCAGAGCTCCCACCACCTCCCAGCCAATGTCCCCTCTTCCTTCGCCCCTGTTACCTGGACCACATGGATGAGAAATTACAATTTCTCAGCAGGGTCCCTGCAGTCCTACATCCTACACACTCCCCCTCCTTCCTCCTTACTCATCCTCTCTTCCCACTGCTAATCTTCAGTTATCCTTCAGCTTTCCAGTTTCAGATGCCTAAACTCCATACCCAGCACAGACTGTAGCCACAAGAACCCCATCTGGAGAGCCACGGGCTCTAACACCATCTTAGTCACCTTCTATGGCCACACAGGCCCTTACCATCTTGTAATTGGAAAAGACCTAAAAGATCAGATGGTCTAAGCTGTCAGCCAATAGAAGATCACCTCCTCAGCACTACCAACACAGGAGCAGATCACCTGGCTACCAGACCTGAGCAGCCAGCCTGGGCCTGGGGTCTCTGTGGATGCTAAGAAAAGTCTTTCTGAGATTTTTAAATATATATATATAATTGATAACTTCTAGACTGACAGACAACAAACCATGGTATTTCCCTCCCCTTCCCTGGTTTCCCCTTCATAATTCTGCTCTCTGTCATATCTCCTCCTTCTCTCCATTGGTCTCTCTTTTAATTTGATGTCATCATCTTTTTCTCCTATTATGAGGGATGAGGGTCTTGTGTAGGTATTGCTAGGCACTGTGAGGCCTTGGATATCAAGGCCAATTTCACTCCAGACAGTTGTATGTAGGGAGTGGTACCCTTCCTTTAGCTCTTACATTCTTTCCATCACCTCTTCCACAATAGATCCTGGGCCTTGGAGGGTGTGAGATGTTTCAGTACTGGACACTCCTCTATCCCTTCTTCTCGGCACCATGTTGCCTTTTGAGTCATCCCAGTGGTCATCACCATCTGAAAAGAGAAGCTTCTCTAACCAGAAGTGAGAGTAGTATTAATATATGAATATGAACATTAAGTGTAGTGCTTTCAGGGCAGTTTGGTGAGAGTAATACATGCATTTATCCAGACAAGAGCAAGCTTTATACCCCTAAGGCTCATGACCTCCCCTGCCATAGGCTTTTGATTAGGTTTTCAGTACCAGGCATGTATTCCCTCCCATAGAGTGGGCCTTTAGTCCAATTAGAGAGCAGTGGGTTTCCGCCAGAGCAGACATGCCACTATTGCACTAATTCAGTCATTTGACCTGTCTGGCCAAATTTGAGGCTTCCAGTGTCCACTGTTTTCACCACTGATGACTTCTGTCTCCCATAAGGCTGCATACAGTGCAGCTTTCTCTAGCTTTTGGTTGGCTGGGTTACAGGAAGGTTTTCTTCTCAGCACCAACTTGATTTCTCAGTGACTCTGCCACTCAGGCATGGGAAGTCTTCAGTAATAGGGTCTTACAATATGTTTCTCAAGGGAAACCAAAGGCCTTGGCAATAGCCTATAATGTTTTGGAGGCAACAGGGACCTCCCTGGCCAACAACTCACTGGAAGGTATCCCATCCCTGGCACTGAAAATTTTCTAGTAACAATCTATGGCTTCTAGATGTGCCATTTTTCAAGACAGTAATATTCATATGTCTTATTCAGAATATCTTGAATTTTGATTGACCCTTCCCCCACCCTTCTTTTATACAATCTCTTCCCTTGACCTCACTTAGGCCTGTCCCCTCCCTGTAATCTGTTTTTCTACTTACATATATACAATACCATCCCCTTAAGACCTTCCCTCTCCTCCCTCCCTTATAGCTTTTTTCTAGCTTATGGGCCTCTGCTACTGATTTTTTTTTTCTTTTTCTTTTTTTTGGTTTTCCAAAATGATCCTCCTATCTCTGCCTCCTGAGTGCTGGGATTAAAGGCATAGGCCACCACTCCTGGATTTCCTGAGATCTTTATCAATTAGCTACTCCTACCTAAGGCTTAATGGGACCTTATCTCAACTTCTTTATTTTTATTTAATTTATTACTTTTTTTTCTTTTGAGACAGAGTTTCATGCATACTCACCATGTAGTGGAAGATGACTTTGAACTTCTGATTATCATATCTTCTCCCCTGTGCTGTGATTACACATGAATGACACCAAACCTGGTTTATATTTTGCTGGTGCTCCAACAGCATGGTTTCATGCATGTGAGGCAAGCACTCCACCAACTGAGCAATATACCCAACCCTCCCCTCACTTCTTCAATGACTTAGCCTCACCACAAACGGCTCAGTACCAAGAAATGCTGGTTTTCTCCTTGCTTCTTATGGGTCCCCCATTAAGAAAGGGCAGGGAGGGGCATGTGATTCTCCTAACTTTACTGTCTCATTGCTCAGTAGACAATCAAGGTCAAGTGGAACAATAAGCAACAGGAGTCATAGAGAATCTCGCCTCAGAGATAATATGTCAGCATCATTGAGAAAGGCCTGCAGTGTTGCAGGCATGTGATAGCTCCTCGAATATGAGGCTGTGTCATAAATTGACCCCTTACATTAATGACTTACTGGGTAAAGCAGACACAAATAGAAATTGTATGCCACTGAAACATACTTTCTTAACCCTGGGGGCAAATGGTGTTTCATTCCTATCTTTACTCAATACTGCTATGGCTTTTGCCACGATGACCACCAGCCCGTACTTGATATTCTGACTTATTTAGTTTCTGATTTTGTTTTCTCCTGGGTCATGATCCTCAAAGCCTTCTGTGGTGGTTTGAATAGATGGCCCCCAATATATTCAGTTTTTTTTTTGTTCGTAGTTTGCAACTGCAGCCACCTGGCTGGAGGCAATGTCATTGGGTGGATCTTAACGTGTGGTGGTGGGTTTCAGATTTCAATCTAAAGATATGCAAAGTGTGCCTAGCTGGAGTTCCTGAAATATGCGTGTGTGGCTTTTGACTTTTAGGCTTGTACTTCTCTCTCTCTCTCTGCTTGGACCTGTGAAGGCAGGCCAGCTTCTTCTGCCATTTATGGAACTTCCCCTGGATCTACAAACTTCAACAAATATCTCTTCCTCCATAACTGTGCATGGTCTGGAAGTTTATCTCAGCAAACCTGAAGCTGTCTGCTACACCTTCATTCTCTTTTCTTCCTCTTCCCACACACTACTTAAATACTAGAAAATTCCATTTCCTTCCTCTTTGTCACGCTATCTGCAGCTTTGGTCTTAGATCTTGGCCTCACATATATACTGATATTCCCTAGATCAAAGCCCCCTACTTTGTCTTTTCTGGAATGATGCTTCAAGAACATATATTTGTTGAACAGCATTTCCTGAAAATACTATCGACTGATGATATACCAAGTGATTTATAAATATCATCTCATCTTCCTAACAACATAACCCCAATATGTGGCTGCTATTGTCATTTCCATCTTAAAAATAAAGTAACCAAGGGAAAAAGAGATTGTCACATGTCCTAGATCACACAGTTTGTGAACCCTGGGCTGGGTTCTAAATGCATATGGTCTGACTCTAGAGGGGACCACGCCATGCAACCCCTTCCACCTCTGTTTGTATAGTTCAACCACCCATTTTCATTAATGGCATTGCTGCCAACTCCACCCCAAAGAAAGAAACTTCCCAGTTTTAATGTGTTACTTTTTTATATTTTATTTTTATTTATTTATTTGGGGGAGGGAGAGAGAGAGATACAGAAATAGGCAGGTACAGGAAGAGAGAGAATGGGCATGCCAGGGCCTCTAGCCATTGCAAATGAACTCCAGATGTGTGCACCCCCTTGTGCATCTGGCTTACATGGGTCCCAGGGAGTCGAACCTGGGTCTTTTGGCTTTGCAGGCAGGCACCTTAGCTGCTAAGCCATCTCTCCAACCCAAGTTCCTGGTTTTAATTTTTTATTTATTTATTATGAGAGCAAGAGAATGGGCATGTCAGAGTCTCTAGCTATTGCAAACGAACTCCAGTTGCATGTGACATCATGTGCATCTGGATTACTTGGGTTCTGGGGAATAGAACCTGGATCTTCAGATTTCATAGGCAAGTGCCTCAAACACTAAGGCATCTCTCCAGCCTGGAACTTCCTGTTTTGAACAACAAAAGCATTCAGCGACTACTTCTGAATTGAATTAACATGTGAAAGACATTCAGATGAGAGCTTGTACTGTAGAACTGGGAAAGAGTTTTAGGAAGAGGAGCCACTGTGGCTGAGCAGGCTAGAACACCTTGCACAGAAAACCTTTTGGCACTCTACGGGACTAAGAGATAAAGCAGTTCAATATCTTATCTCACAAAAGGTGGATCACAAGACAAGAGGAAACTAAGATATAGACAAGTCTATTGCCTATTAGAGAGGAACTCCTGCTTCTTGTGACTCATAGCATGGTCCACACAGTGGTATGATGTCACAGGTAGGCTTGTTCTCAGACCCTCCCACAGATCTGCTGAATCAGAATCTGACTGATAAGATCATTTTCTGCTCTTTAAAATTTTACAAATACTTGGGCTGGAGAGATTGGTTGGCTGTTAAGGTACTTGCCTGAGAAGCCCAAGGAACGAGGTTTGACACTCCAGTACCAATGTAAGCACATGCACGTGGCACATGTACCTGGAGTTCATTTTCAGTGGCTAGAGGTTTGCCCATTCTCTCTCTCTTTTTCTTTCTCTCTGCCTCTCTTTTTCTTTCTCAAATAGATTTTTTAAATTTTTTTTGTTTATTTTATTTATTTGAGAGCAACAGACAGAGAGAGAAAAAGGCAGATAGAGAGCAAGAGAGAATGGGCGCGCCAGGGCCTCCAGCCACTGCAAACAAACTCCAGACACATGCGCCCCCTTGTGCATCTGGCTTACATGGGTCCTGGGAAATCGAGCCTTGAACTGGGGTCCTTAGGCTACACAGGCAAGCCTTTAACCGCTAAGCCATCTCTCCAGTCCTCAAATAGATTTTTTTAAAAACAAATTTAAAAATTGACAAATATTTGGCTAAGGCTGTTCCTACACTGGCCAATGGGACCATGTTATTTAGCCAGATCATATAGAATCCTAATGATTTCACTGCCTCTGGGATTCCCTCTAAGTTTGGGGACAATGAATCTCTTTATCTGGTCTGCTCAGGTCCCTAACAACCCCATGGAGATTAAGGTAAGTAAATATAGTTACATGCACACATATCTCTATTGCATAGAAAAGGCTTTGTCCTCAGAAGCTCAGAGGAGAAACACCCATGTTGGTAAATAGCCAACAGTTGGTTTTATTTTAAAAGGTGAGCAGAAAGAAAATGGCTTTGACTATGGCATAAATCCAACCAAAACACTTATGGGGAACACCAAAAGTGCTATGAGTTGGCAGTGGAAGAAACAGTGTTAGGACAGACTTATTTGATTAATATGGTCCAGGTGGGTGTTGGCTAAAGTCCTAGAACCTGGGATGTAAGAAGATGTTGGCCTCAGGGTGTTAATGGGACCTGGATGGAGGTTTGACATGAGAGCCATTTGATTGAAGATTTAAATTCTTAAGAAACTAAGATGGTGAAGCTAGATGTAAACTGTCCCCATAGGTCATGTGTTTTAATGCTGACTTCCCAGCTGGCGGTACTGTTTGTGAGGGTTGTGGAACCTTTAGGAAGCGGAGCCTGGCTGAGGAAAGAGGATCACTGGGAGCCAGGCCTTGAAGTTTTATAGCCCAGCCCAACTTCCCGCTCCTCTGTTTCTTGAATGCAACATGACAAGCCAGCTCCCTGCTCCTGCCTCTATGTCTTCCCCACAGTGATGAAATATACCCTCTTGAACTAGAAACCAAATCAAACCTTTCCTTCCTGAAGTTGCTTCTGTCAGGAATTCGGTCACAGCAATGAGAAATTAACTGAGATAGTTAGCAGTGAGGGAGAAGGCTGTTGGGCCACTAGGAATGATAGTCCTATTAGCACCAATAATCCAGGAGGGTGGCCAATAGCCATCATGAGACTATATAAAGGTACAGGCTATAAGTAACAAACAGCCAATTAAAAGCAAATAAATTTTAGCTGCAGCTGCCGTAGGTGAGGACTATTTGATGGTGCCACCACAGAGGAAAGAGCTGCTAATGGAAAGGGAAAGTCACCCAAAAGTTACTCTTTTCCTGCCTAAATCCAGGAGGAAAGACAATAACAATCTTCCCCAACAGCTGGGAAAGACACTCACAGATACTGTGTAGAGGCATTTTATTGCAGAAAGCATTCCTAGAACAGGTTTACTTTTGAAAACAATTGTACCTCCTGAAATCCCTGCATCTGCACACACATGTGCTCTAGCAATAAGAGTGAACAGTTGGGGGCACACTACAGTTCTGCAGTTGGCCAGTGAGCTCTGCCCCTAGGAGTTGCAGCCAGAGCACACAGGCAGGAGCAGCAGCAGGGCTCTGTGGACAGTGCGGCTCTTTTCCAGCAGGACAGGAGGACAGGGGAGAGACAGCCACAGAACCAACTAGCTGCAGGATCTTGCACCGAACCTAAGTAGACTTCTGTGTGTGTGCCAGCTGTTACAGTTAGCTGTAGAACCATATTGTTGATTCACAAAGACAGGTGAATTTTAATGTTCTTGTCATAGTCCCTGCAGAGTTTGGAGTCAAGAACCGTTCACATATTAGCTAGCCAGTGTCTGGAGCTCAGAGGAAGCCCAAGGGGGTTAGTGACAGTGGCTTTGCTCTTCCTCCTCCTCACAACTCCAGCTTCCCTTCCCTACCCCACCCCATCTTTTCTGTTTTTCTTCGTCTTCCTCTGACTTGCTTGGCTATAAAATGAAGCTAAAGTTTATGTTGTATTATTTATTACAGAGAATTTTGTTTCCTGATCTCGGTTTAGAAAATGCACTAGTGAAAGTGTTTTATTTATTTATGCATTAAATAGACTAAGTTAACTTGATTTTTGTGTTTTATGTGCCCAACGACACAGCCTTTGCCCTAAAAGATGGCACTCTCATGCCAAAATGGCATCTACCCAAGTCTGTTACCAACACAGCATCCATAATAAAGGCTGTTTGCAGAGAAATAGTGTTGTAGATGGCTTCGGAGCTTGCCTGGTGATCCTAGCCTTTCAGAGGGTAACACGAAACCTCTTACCTGACACCATGAGCTGGGGAGAGAGCCAGGAGACTAAGACCCACAAGTCACGTAGCAATTGGCCTGTGTCCACCGGTGGCCAGGGATATCTCCGTTTGAAGGTCATAGAATTCCTAACTGCTCACCTTTCAATCCTCTGCTTCTGTCTGTAGGTAGTGACAGAACCTCCAAAAAAGCTAAAACAGTCATCTTTCAAGGTTAACAAGGAGCTGCTTGGAAGCCCCAGCATGACTGTCAATAGCCAATCAAAGGGAGCTGTCAGCTGCTCCCCTGAGGAAGGGCTTCAGCAAAGGAACAGAGGGCTGGGGGGGGGGGGAGCTGCATACGGAGAAGAAGCAGTTGTTTGGCTTCCTATGTTGGAGTCCAAAGCAGAGGGTGAAGTGGGTGGGATGTTGCCATCTCCCCAAGCAGAACAGACCAGAATGGTCCCAGTGGGATGCCTGAAACCAGTGAAAACCTGCTACAATCTGGGGCTCATTCAGTGAAATCCATTGTCCTCTCCCCATGAGAGGGGTTCTCAATTAAATTTCTCCTGGGGTACTTTCTCTCCCCTAGTGATCTTTTTCTTACAGGATTTTTTTCTCTCTCAGATACTACAAGGTTGAGTCAAATGAATATTATAATTCTAGCTTAGGACTGGATCTATACAAAGTACTTTACTGAACATAAGCCTCCATCTTCTTCTGTAAAGGGAAGGAGCGGGCAGACACAGAGGCAGCACCATACTTAGCCCCACCAGGTACTGTCAGGGTGTTTTTTTTTTTTTTTTTATTTATTTATTTATTTGAGAGCGACAGACACAGAGAGAAAGACAGATAGAGGGAGAGAGAGAGAATGGGCGTGCCAGGGCTTCCAGCCTCTGCAAACGAACTCCAGACGCGTGCGCCCCCTTGTGCATCTGGCTAACGTGGGACCTGGGGAACCGAGCCTCGAACTGAGGTCCTTAGGCTTCACAGGCAAGCGCTTAACCGCTAAGCCATCTCTCCAGCCCTGTCAGGGTGTTTTTTAATAAAGAAAACTGTTAAGGTGTGTTAGTTACTTTTCTCATGACTGTGACCAAACCACTGACAAGAAGCAACTTCACAGAAAAGAGGTTTATTTTGGTTCATTTGTTTTGAGGGGATACGGTCCATCATGGTAAGGTGTTAGAGCTCCTTACCTCCACACATGCCCACAGAACAAGAAGCAGAGAAGGGGCAGAAAACAGCCCAGCTGTCAATCTCAAGGCCTCCGCCCTCCACCCCCCCCCCCCAGCAATCCACTCCAGCCAGCCAGCCTCCACTTCTCAAAGATTCAGTCTCCCCAGAGCCACCAGCTGGGACAAGTGTTCAAATACATGAGCCAGATCGTAACATCAGACAAAAGAAAATGGAAAGGGTTTGCCTTCAGGGCATGCCATCATCTTCCCTCTGGCTGCCATTTGGAGCAGCTGACATAATGTTAAGTGAACAGCACAGCAGGCAGACCCTCCCAACTCTAACATGCACCTTGTCTGCCAAGAAAGTACCCTTCCATGTGAGAAGAGAGAATCGGCTCAGGGAAAAATAGGCAGAGCTCTTGCTAACCAGAGAGACAGTGTGAATTCCTGCAAAAGCTCAAGTCTTCAAGCCCTCCTTCAAGACAGTCTCCCACACAAGTGGGACTGGGGGCCACAGTCTGTAATTGTGTAGAAACAGGAAGAATAAAAAAGGGGGGGGATGCAAGTAACTGGAAAAATGCACATTTGTCAGAGAGAACTAAAAGCTATATTTCTGGAAGCCATAAGCTGATGAGTTTCATATCAACCCCTACAAAACTCTAGATTGCATGATTAAAGAGACAGTTGGGAACATTTAGAAAGGAAAATAAGAATCAATGAAATCTAGTCTCAATTTATAAACACAAGTTCGTTCCATAGATATGGTTTTGATAGAATGTCAAGTTCAGAGAGAAAAGCAAGATATTTTAAGGATCTTTTAATAAAGAGTGTATTTGCTTGTTTACTTCCACCAGGGTACACTCTGTGCGGGCAGATTTAGGGGGAGGAAGGAGGACTTTTGTGTATGGCTGTGCTTAGAGCAATACCCTGCCTGTAGAACACATCCAAAAGATTCTTTTGAAAAATTCCTTGAGAGAGAGAAGGTGAGAGAGAAAAAGAGAGGGAAAGAGAGAATGGGCATGCAAGGGAAACAAACTCCAGATGCATGTGCCACTTTGTGTGTCTGGTTTTATGTGGGTACTGCAGAATTGAACCCTGGCTGTCAGGCTTTACAAGAAAGCCCCTTTAACAGCTGAGCCATCTCTCCAGTCCAAGAGATACTTTCTAATAAATTAATATATGTATATAATATCAAGTATAAGGAGGCATGGCAAAAATTAACTGAGGATCCTGTGAGGTCAGATTTGGAGTGTTTTAAATTTCCTTCTTAATCTAGAGATTTTTTGCTATATTTCCCACAATTTCTATAATGAGCACAGAGTACGTTTTTAGTCACAAAAATAAAAGAACAGCCTCTTTGAAAGACTTACAACAATTTTTTTCCCTTTTCTGAAGGAGTTTGAGCATACTATAGTCAGCTAAGGGATGTGGGTTTCCATGAAGCGATTCCCAGCGCCCTCTCATGTTATCCTCTGACCCAGATGAAGAGTTGTGGGCACAGTGATGGCTCAGCTCAGTAGCTTTGTTGAAGGACTAAACCAAACAGTACTGATTAAAGGATCAATGCCAATGTCAAGGGAAGTCTCTAGTGCTATGACACAGGGGCCTCTCATTCAGCATGATCTTGAGAGGCCTGGATGGAGGCAAAGAATGTATGCTGACTTAAGTTGTCACTTGAGTAAGTATAACACATAGCTGGAAAACCTGGTTAATAGGTTGGCAGGCAGAATTCACATAAGAAGATCTCAACAGTCTTGAAATGTGGTCCAAAATCAATACAATCAAACTTGATAGATCCTATATCCAGACTCCAAAAATGTCACCAGATTACATTTGGAAGGAGGAAAATCTGTTTATTGATAGTTGTATGAAAACAAGGACCAAGCATTTAGCCAGACTAAAACTTCAATTAGTCAAGAGACGATGTGGCTACACACATAGCTGATGCAACTTCAGGGTCACATTAATAGAGGTCTTGTTGCAGTCCGGTTCACATTGCTGGCAGAAATCACCCAAGCAAGAGCAGCTTTTGAGAAAAAAAGAGGTTTATTTTGGCTTACAGGCTTGAGGGGAAGCTCCAAAATGGCAGGAAAAATGATGGTATGTGCAGAGGGTGGACATCACCCCCTGGCCAACGTAAGGTGGATAATAGCAACAGGAGAGTGTGCCAAACACTGGCATAGGGAAACTGGCTATAACACCCATAAGTCCACCCCCCAAAACACACTGCCTCCAGAAGGCATTAATTCCCAAATCTCCATCAGCTGGGAACCTAGCATTCAGAACACCTAAATTTATGGGGAACACCTGAATCAAGCCACCAAATTCCACCCCGGTCCCCATAAACTGATATCCATACATGGTGTAAAATACAATGCATTCAGTCCAACTTTAAAAGTCCCCATAGTTTTTTATCATTCCCAATAATGTTCAAACATCCCCAAAGTCCAAGATCTTTTAATTGAGCCGTAATAACCAAAAAACCCATAATGGCACAGAATAAATACATTGCAAAAGATGGCATTGGGCATAGCAAAGAAATATTGAACCAATACAAGATTTAAAACAACTAGGGCAAACTCTGTAACTTCAAGTCCAACAATTCTAGCCTGTGACAAATCTCCAAGTCTGATAATCTTAACCAGCAATGTCCCCGGCATTCCAATTCACCCCTCAACCCCCACCCCAGCGAGGCTACTCACAGTCATGGAAAACTTCATCAGGCCAGCAGCTCTCCTCAGCAGCCATCTCCTGGTCCCAGCATCTCTACTGGGTCTCCAGTGCAATCCACAGTCCATCTTCATGGGTCCATGGGATCTCCATGCAGGCAACCAGCAAACCTGCTTCACACTGCCCATGACCATTTCCAAAACACAAGACCATGTTAAAAACTCAATGACCCTCTCTATCCTGCATTTCTTATAAGTTACAATACCAGGTAAAGTGCCATTGTATTAATCCAGGGGGGATAAAGCAGACTTTGAAGAACAGGACACTTCTTGAGCACTCAGACCCCTCCAAAAGAGTCTACATCTTTCATGTTGCCCCAGTGCAGGTCAGCTAGCCCTATCTGAAAGGTTGTCATCTCTCAAACAATTTGCAGGTGAATGGGCAGCAATTTAGGCCCAAAGATTTCATTTGTTTCTGTGCCATATCCCTCCGCTCACACCAGTTCATTTCTATACAAAGCAACCCTGCACAACTTCTCAGGACACAGGCTTAATAGCAAACTTCCCACACAAATTGCTAGCCCAGTCCAAGCAAAGCTCTTTCTCACCCTCATAAGCCAAACCTCACAGTCCATAGTTCCAGGTCTTTCAACTCTGACCAGAATAGTCCATCAAGCTATACTTACAACACTGCAAGGCATCTCTTAGGCCAAGGTTTCAAATCCTTCCACATTCCTCTTGAAAATCAGCTCCAAAAGGCCAAAGCCACACAGTCAGGTGTCTAGCAGCAATCCCACTCCTCAGTACCACTTTACTGTTGCAGTCCAGTTTGCATTGCTGAGAAAAGAGGTTTATTTTGGCTTACAGGCTTGAGGGGAAGCTTCACAATAGCAGAGAAAATGATGGCATGCACAGAGGATGGACATCACCCCCTGGCCAACATAAGGTGGACAATAGCAACAGGAGACTGTTCTGGCATAGGAAAGCTGGCTATAATGTCCATAAACCCACCCCCAACAACTCACTGCCTCCAGAAGGCGCTAATTCCCAAATCTCCATCAGCTGGGAACCTAGCATTCAGAACTTAAATTTATGGGGGACACCTGAATCAAGCCACCACAGGTCTCCTATCTAAATTAAAGTTGATTCCAGATTCACCCTTTTTTGATCTATCGCAGCATTTCCTGAAGCATCTTCTGGAGTTGTTAATGCTAAGTGGCGATATGGTGGGGGAATACATTTTGACATTGTTATACTGGTTTTCTCTATAGAGAGAGATAAACCCAGAACATAATAGCACATTAGAGATTCTGAGAAGGTCTTCAACAAGGAAACCCTACATGTGAGTGGTGTATGTGAGAGTACATGTTCAGGTGCGTATGCATGTATGTGGAGCCAGAGGTGAATGTCTGATACCATCCTTAAGCACTCTGTGCCTTATGTTTTATGTATTTATTTTGAGACAAGGTCTATCACTGAATCTGGAGCTTACCAATTTGTCTAGATTACCTAGACAAGCCCCAGGGGTCCTCCGTGTCTCTACCTCCTTAGCACTGAGATTACAGGCAGGCACTACCACAGCCAGCTTTTTACATGGGTGCTGGGGATTCGAATCCAGTTCTTTATGCTTGCACAAGTGCTTTGCTGACTGAGCCATCTCCCCAGCCCTGAAATCTGTTTGTTTTAACTAAAGTCTTACTAAATTATTTGACTAGAAAATGATTTTAGTTTTTTGGTTTGTTTTGCTTTTCCATAACATCTGTTAATAGAGTACACTTGGGGAAATACTGATCTACCATAAGCTACTCTAGGCACAAAGAATATCATACACATCATATCTCTGTTCTTAGCAAGGAACACGGGGCAACACACAGAACAGACACTCAGTATGTCTATTGGAGGAATGACAGGAATACATCAAAATACTACAGTAACATAAACTCTTCATGTCATATCATGGCATATCATGGAAGCGACTGGAACATGTCCAAAAGGAGCTAATAGAATAGTAAATTGAATTACTTTCAGTTTTCCAAGGGAGGCCAGAATACAGCCCCTGTCAGCAGACATGGCTTAGACTCAACCTAGATGAAACATGGAAGTAAGACAGACCTACAATGAAAAGTAGGCCATCATAAGTGATTAACAAAGTCCCAAGGTCAAGCAAGGTTGATAAGAATGTATCAGAGTGTCAGAGTAGCTGGAATATTCCCCTGGGTAGCAGATCCCCAAGAGATCATCCGTCCTGTGATTCTCCATCCTGGCGGCATGTATTAACCTCGTACTTGTTGAAGATTCTATTTTCTGGACCTCTTTCTGGACCAAATAGATCAGAATTTCCGGTGGTGCTATCATGTTTATTCCCAGTGGTTCCAGCAGGGGTGGTACTAGAGTCCTAGAGTGAAGCAAGCCAGGCCTCTAAGGCACAAAATGTAAGGAGACAGTCGCTCTTGGGATCTTACAAGTGTGCTGGCAATGCAGCTCAACGATAGAGTGCTTACCTAGCATGCGCAAAGCCCTGGGTTTAATCCCCAGTGCCACATAAGAAGAGGTTCTTAAGTGCAACTTGGCTCCTGTGAAGGATGTTACATGGTAGGGTGCATGTAACACACCTTTCATTCCTCACCCTATGCCCTGGGATTTGGATCCTATGTAATGTTTCTCCCAGGTAATTCCAAGATGGGTCTTGTTTTTATATCTACCAATATGTTCTAATCCATTCTATCTGGGCTGGGAGACAGGGAATATGAGGTCATGTGGGCAGTGACTATGCAAGGCAGGACCAATTAGAGTCTGACAACAGGCAAAGGGCCAAGGAGAAGGCAGTCACAAAGACTTGGAATCAAATACTGGGGATTCATCCATAGGGACAGAGGTTTGGCTCCATTCTGAGAGATGCCTTCTGAGGTAAAGGAGAACCTCAATTCAAGGCACTGTTACCAAGATGGCGCTGCAAAAGAAATCTAAGCATCTGAGAATAAACATGATCCACAGGAGCTGACCTCATATAGTGTCATCATCAACAGAAGTAACTAGTGATGAGGTCATGCGGGACACATGGTGGGGCATTGTGATGCTACGTTGGGACATCAGTATGTCACTCTGTGACACTGTGATGTGATAGCAGAGTAGGTTGATATCACATTGTGATGAAAAAGTGGGGCATTATGATACAGCAAGGTCATCTGCTATTCAGGGGCCATTATTTTTTTCCTTTTTTGTGTATGCATGTTTGTGGTATGTGTTAGGTCAGGACAAAATGAGGTCACCCAGGACAGCAGGAGGGCAGACAGCAGGATGACGATGGAGGAGACATCCACATTCCTCAAGAAATTGTCCAGCCATTATCCCTCCCCTACCTAACAAGGCTCCAGGTCTAGATATACTGCCCCCTTATCTCTCACTGGGTCACTTCTGGTCTCACCCTATGGCTAATGTAAAGAATAGAGATTTACTGCCCCAACAAAGAAATTCCTTCCCTTTCTCACCTTCACCCAGTTAAAAAGCCTATAAAGCCCACTATCTGTAACCCCAAGCTGACTACTCCACTCTTGAGAGTCAGTCCTGGCAGCTCGTGTTTTTCCCCTGAATAAAAACTTCCATCTTTGCCTCAGAGTGGTCTCCATGGTCCTTGGTCATTCCTGAACCTTACAGTATATATGTATATATGTATGTATGCATATATGTATGTATGTTTATATACATGTGGGCACATGTGCATGTGGAAGCCAGAGGTTGAGGTCCAGAGTCTCTCTTAATCATTATCCACTTTTCTTTCTTTTTCTTTTCTTTTTTTTTTTTTGTTTTTTTGAGGTAGGGTCTCACTTTAGTCCAGGCTGACCTGGAACTCACTCTGTATTCTCAGGGTGGCCTCGAACTCGTGGTGGTCCTCCTACCTCTGCCTCCTGAGAGCTGGGATTTAAGGTGTGTGATGCCACTCTCAGCTCACTTTTATTTTATTTTATTTTTTGAGATGATGTCTCTCCGTGAACCCGAAGCTCACAGATTCGGCTGAACACGTTAGACAGCCAGGCCTGAGGATCCTCTTGTCTCCACCTCCCTAGCACTGGGATCACAGGTATGCACTTTTATACCTGGTTTTTATTTGGGTGCTAGGGATCTGAATTCAGATCCTCATGATTGCCACCCCCCCCGCTTTGGTGCTCTTTCTCAGGGTCTCAGAGCATGAGTAGAGCTGTGCTGGCAGGTCTGGGTTCTGTAGTATGTGCTAAATCAAAGGGAGGCCCAGTGGACATCTTCAAAGATTCACATGGAAGTCCTGAAAAAAGTAGTGTTGTATAGCATATTGCTCCGAACTGAAAGATTCCCAATCCAGGTCAAAAGGTCTGGAAGAGCTAAAACTTAAGGGGTCCCACAACCACTGTCCAAGGCTATAGGAATGAAAAACAACTGTTAAGGGCAGACTTTGCCCACTGTGAATTAGCAATTGAAACATTCCTTCCTAGAAGGAGGAAGGAAGCTCAGGAGACTCAGGATGTCAACGAATTTGCGGGAAAGGTTGCAAGACCCCTTTCTACCACTATATAAAGGGAAGACAACTGCTCCAGGGAAAGATTCTCCTATTGAGCTGCCTGCAAGTCACGTAATGTGCCAGAGATATGCAGCTTCTGTGAGTCTCCACCAGTGCTGGGGTGAGTATTTCAGTGGTGCAGCTCTCTTGAAGTCACCCACGCTCCTGTATACAACCCCTCACCCTGCTTTGTAAGTAACCCCAATAAGCTTTTTGGTTCCCCAAAACTGGTTTGGGTGCAATCGTACTTTATTCTGTCATCTGTGCCCTATCTGGGGTGAATAGATGTGTGTGTGTTCTCGCCTCCCCTAGGGAAAAGCTTCAAGTGACAACTATGTATATTGAAAGAGGTTTTTAAAAATATTTTATATATGTATGTATAAGTATTTGAGAGAAAGAGGCAGACACAGAGAGAGAATGGGTTGCCAGGGCCTCTAGCCACTGCAATTGAACTTCAGTTGCATGCACCACCTTGTGCATCTGGCTTTATGTGGGTACTGGGGAATCAAATCCAGGTCCTTAGACTTTGCAGGCAAGCACCTTAACTGCTGCATAATCTCTACAGTGCCTGAAAGTTTTTAACAAGGAAAAATTGTTTTAAAGGGAGGGCCTAGGAAGGTGGTTCAGTTGGAAAGAGCACTTGCTGCTCAAGCAAAAGGAGCTAAGTTCAGTCCCCAGCACACGCATAAAAAGCCAGGTATGGCTGGGCATGCCTGCAACCCCAGCTCTAAGAAGGGTGGAGAAAGGAACACACTGGGGCTCGCTGGTCAGCCCTTCTGGGAAGCTTTAGGTTCAGTGAGAGGCTCTGCCTCAAGGAAACAAGTACAAGATGATAGAAGCAGCATGTATCTAACCCCCCACACACGCACACACCCACCCACCCCAGAAAATTTAAAAACTAAGAATAAAAGGCAAGACTTGAATCAATGAGAGAAGTTACAACTTTGCCTAAACATTGGGCACTTCTATGATTGGTTATTTCCAATGGAGTAAGGCAGGGAGTAGCTGACAGCTTCAGGTTGCTGAGATGAACTTCTAGACCAGACACACTTATGGAGGAAGGGATGTATTGAAGCTTCCAGATAAAGGGGCAGTTCCATAACAGCTCAAGAAGCTGGCCCTCTTTCACAGGTCCACACACAAAGAGAAGAGCAGCAACCACCATAAGCAGGCACGCTTTGGAACTCCTGGAACACTGGCAGAACTCCAGCACTTTGCATGACTTTGGCTGGAAATCCCAAATCCACCCCCAAATCCCCTTGCGGCTGGACCCTAGGATCTGAACACAGTGACACCTCCTCCAGCCAGGTGGCTAGAAGTCTGTTACAAGCTTCGCCGGGCGTGGTGGCGCACGCCTTTAATCCTAGCACTCAGGGGGCAGTGGTAGGAGGATCACCGTGAGTTCAAGGCCACCCTGAGACTACAGAGTTAATTCCAGGTCAGCCTGGACCAGAGTGAGAGCCTACCTCGAAAAAATCAAAATAAATAAATAAAAATAAATAAATTACAAGCTTCAATAAAACTCCTGTATCTACACATCCTTTCCAAGTATGACACAGGGCTTATCACCTAACTGAAAGAATAAGGAATACAGTAGAGGGCAGGTCTGTGGGAGAGAGAACCATGTTCTATCAAACAATTTTTGTCTTTCAACCTACAAAGATTTAAGTCCCAAGGAACTCTATTTAGGTTCTCTAAAATACTCTATCCAGGTATACAAGAATGCAAGGAATGCATAGGGGCATTTGCATATAAGTAGATTATGAAAGATTGAAGTTTGAAAATGCTGTAGTCTATTTACAGATAATATTCAGGTTAAAATTACAAGACTTCTCCCCTTGTGGTCCCATCATGCCTTGGTTGTCTCTCCTGTTTCTCCTCCTGTACCTATTTACATTGACCTTGATCAAATCTAATCAAGTCACTTAGCATCTACACAGTGCTTTCTGTGAGACAAGCACGGCACTAGATGCAGAGACACACATTCTGAGACAGGGAGGAGGCTGGCCCAGGGAGTCAAGAATGAGGAGCAGAAGGAATGGCAAGCCCCAGATGCTCATGCCCAGCCTCTTCAGCTCATTGTAGATAAATAAGATGTGGAATTCAAGTACATTCCCCACATCCACTTAAGACTTAAAGTCCAGACGAGGGCGATTCTTGGATATTCCAGGATATAGCCACATGATTTTTATGACATAGTGCAAAAAGGAAGATCCTGGGCCAACAATGTCTGCATTTGCTTGCTGGGTAGACCACATGAATCATGTTGAACCTGAAGCAAAGTCATAGACAGGCCCATGGTCTCCTTAGGACCTCTGCCCATATTGTTCCTGTGAAATAGAAGCATTCTTTCAGTCCTCCCTATCTCTCCTTCCCAGAATCCCTTTGCCTTCTTTCAGAGGATAGCTTAAAAGCCTTTTCCTCCAGGAAGGATTCCCAGACTTAAAGCTGGGTACCTTTCCATAGCATCTTAAAAATCCTCATGTAACATTTATCTCAACTCTATCCAATAACTGTTGGTCTCATTATCTTTCTAATAGACTATAAGCTCCTGGGGAGTGGGGACTTTGAAAGAATAAATGAAATGAATGCCATATACCAGAGAAAAAAAGAAGATAGCCGGAAGCAGGTAAGCTGAGGCACCAGAGTTGGAGGCTCCATGAGTGGGTGTAGTGCTCTTTCCCTTCAGGGAAGAGAAGTCTGCCTGGATAGCTTTGCTTCCAACACAAGGAAAATAACTGTCTCATGGCGGGACTAACCATCCAATATAAATTAGACTTTATAGGACATCTGTCCTCAGACCACAGGGATTTGAGATCCTTACTTAGCAGGACTTCCATGTCTCACAGCTGCCCTGGCCTTCTGTTGAAGGTATGTTTTGTTTTGTTTTGTTTTTTTGGTTGTTGTTGTTATTGTGGTTTTTTCCACCCTCCTACTGTACCTAAGAGGAATCCTATTACCCCTCTCTGTACTCTGAGTCCTTCTCATTATTTGAAACCTCTGTAGGACTTGAAGGATGGCATGTCCCAAGAGAAGGCAAAGTTATACCTTAGAACACAGCCAAACACGAACTGATTAACTGCATTCAGATGAAAAAGATGGCAAGGGTTCTGAGACCCAGAATTAGACTCATCTAGTGAGATGGAGCCGGCACTGAGGGGAGAGGAGAATGCTCAGGCCACTGTGCAGGAGTCGTGCGGGGAGAGACACAGAACTTGACAGAGAAATTATGAGACTCCGTGAAAGTGGAAAATAGCAAGTGTCATTTGCAAGGTGGATGGGCACAGAGATCCATCTATGAAATATGTCAATTAGAGTCAAAACTCGGAAGTTTTAGCAGCGTAGAAGCCACCTATGGGGATGTCTGTTTTCAGGTAGCAATAAAAAAAGAGCAAGACATAATCCCCAAGGGACTTGAAACCAGGCCAAGACACTCATCTAAGGAAGGAGTATCCTCAGATTCCGAGACTCTTGAGTACCAGGAAAATAACCAAGGTGAGGACTTAGGGACAGAGGCTATCCACTTGTCAGAACAAGTCACAAGATTAGAGACAACAAGCAAGCAGCCAGGTGACAAGACCGCATCAACACTGTTGGGCTGCAGCAGCTTAAATTCTTCCTGCCTGGCATCGGAATTGATCTGAGAGCCTGGAGCCGAGCTGAGCCTGCAGGTCTGACAGCCAGGGAGATTCGGCTCCGGGAGAAGAGGGAAAGCTGGGGAACCAGGTGAAGCCTGACAGATGGAGCACAAGCGATGCCTAGTTTGGCCCAGCTGTTTTTATAATGGCTTGACTTCTTGCTCAGAGGTTCGCGAAAGATGAAGAATGGGCTGATGTGGGCCTTGGAGAGCAGCTGCTGCTTGCTCGAGCCGGGGGATGGAGATGCGCAACCGTGGAGTGACAGAGCACACTTGGTGTCCTGACGGGGCAGGGTACTTCTCAGATCAGAAGAGGCATGTGTCTTCCACTTGCAGCAAGAATATGGCCACACTGTGAGGACGCAGAAAGCCCTTGTCACTTTACGCAGTCATCTAAATGATCTGAGGTCTTTCCTGTGTATTTGTTTAGCTTTTCTCTTCCTTGTTGAGTGAGAACTTTTCCTGTCTCTTTCCCTTCTATATCCTTGGTGTCTCGAGCAGTAAGGATCCCATGAGTATTTATTGAATGAGTGGATGCCTGAAGGAATCAGTGAAGTGACCCATGGTCTTTCAGTCACCACGCACATTCTTCCTCAGCATGTATGAGAGAGGAGCATGCCCCACATCTCCCGAGAGGCACGTGGACTCCAAGGAGACTCACAGGTCTCTGAGCACACCTCCCCATCTCCCTACTTATTAAATAAGGACAATAGAGCCTATATAGGCTAGGGTCCCTTGTCCCCATGTCTTCACACTGCCTCTGTTCCTCTCCCATTCCAGTTTGGCCTGTCCAGCTATGTGTGTGATAATCTGGAGCAGCTGGAGAGATAAGCCCTCACCAACTGGCAAGACTAGCTTTTGACGTACACCGTGGCTAGTGGACATGCGGCACATGCTAAAGGTCAGAGTCTTGAATGATAGACTTAGAAACCGTTCATCATCCCTTCTGAGCAGGGAGGGAGTCACTACTTCCAGTGAAATGTTTCAAGAAAAACACCAAAATAAACAGTAACAGCAGCAACAGCTCATAACATCAGAGGTGGTGATGGAAATGCATTGATTTTTCTTATGGTGTAAGTGACAAATGGAAGAGCAGTAGTCATAGTAACGGAAGCTGCTGCTTAGACAGCGTGGGCCTAGGTGAGCTTTAGCCCTGTGCTGAACACCCACTCTGGTCCCGGGACTGGACAAGGTGCTAAAGATACATTAACATAGCAGGTAGTCCTGGTGTGTGGAGAATATTAAACCCTAAAAGAGGCAAGCACCTAAAAAGAGCTGCAAATCTGGTAGAAATGCAGGGAAGGAACCCGTGTCTCAAACATGGTGGATACAACAAGGGACAGTCAGCCTTCCTAGGAGAAATGAAGCCCAGGTTGAGACCTAATAAGAAAAGTATTCACCTAGCAAAGAGAGAAGAACAAATTCCACTAAGCATCACCAGGATCTGGAGCTTAAAAAAATAACATGGTGCATTTAAGATACACAAGAGAGGGGCTGGAGAGATGGCTCAGCAGTTAAGGCACTTGCCTGTGAAGTCTAAGGACCCAGGTTTGATTCCCCAATACCCACATAAGGCAGATGCACATAATGGCTCCTGGACCTGAAATCCATTTGCAGTGGCTAGAGGCCCTGGGGAGTCTCTCTCAAATAAAGAAGTAAAAATAAATAATTTTTAAAAAGGATACACAAGAGATGCTAGAGAGATGGCTCAGCTGGTAAGAACCCTTACTGCATAAGCATGAGGATCTGAGTTGGGTCTGCAACAGCTACATAAAAATACAGGCACCAGGGCTGGAAAAGATAGATTAGCAGTTAAGTGCTTGCCTGTGAAGCCTAAGGACCCTGGTTCAAGGCTCGATTCCCCAGGACCCAAGTTAGCCAGATACACAGGGGGGCACATGCGTCTGGGGTTCGTTTGTGGTAGCTGGAGGCCCTGGCGTGCCCATCCTCTCTCTCTTTCTCTAAGTGCTTCTTTTTCTTGCTGTCTGTCACTCTCAAATAAGTAAATAAAAATAAACAACAACAACAAAAAAAAATACAAACACCTGTAACCCTGGGCTGAGAGAGTGGAGACCGGAGGATTGATGAGAATCCCTGGTCAACCAATCTAACTAGGAAAAAATAAAAAATAATAAAGCCAGTATAAGAGTGTAAACTCCAAGCTCAGTGAGAAACACTGTGTCAAGGTGATACAGGAGAACATCCAAAAATATCTTCTGGCTCTGTGCATGTATGCATGGGGTGCACACATATGTACACAGGTATACGTGTGTATACATCACACATGTAAAAAAGAAAGCCTACTAGATTGCAACTTGTCTGGGATATGGAGGAAAAGGTAGTAACTGACATGTGAGAGGGGGGAGATCACAAAAAGCCTTGTGAGTCAGCTTAAGAAACAGACCTGGTTTAGTTCTGTCAGTAATGGGGAAGAAAGAGGGAGTGATGGGGAAACCAACTAAAGGGCTGTGGGAAGAAGAATGGGTCCTAGAAAAATGCTGGATTCTCCTTAGTGTTCCTCCCTAGTAGTGTTTCAGGAGACATTATCTTTGTGTTTTTACCAACATTCCCCTAAATTTTCCCATATGGAAACACTATTCCCACTGTCTGTGTCCCCTGGCACAATGACTGAGGACATAATAGATACTCAGCACACAGATGTCAGCCCTTTCAGGAGGAAAGGAGAAGGATTTAAGTGGCAGAAAGGACACACTTCTTGCTGTCCTTTCCTTACCTTAGAGGCATTGGGGTAGGAGGGAACCATGCTTGAGGGGAGTAAAAACAAAAGGCTTCCCAGTCTGTGAAAGCCTATTTCCTTTTCCTCCCAGGCACACAGGAAGCCCTTCTCAGCTTCCCTTAAAGTGGCTGTAAGCTGAGGAGAGTCGTCCCCACTTGCAGGTCTGGCCTATCAAAGCTTCTCCCCTAGACTAATCCCACATGTCCTTTTCCTTCCCCCACTTGAACATCGAAGAGTCTAGATATCTAAAGGAGGGTGAGCTTCAAGGCTAGTCCTCCACTGGCCTCCCAGAAAGCCACAAGTCTAGGAACAGTGTCACTGATGTATAATGGGAGCAGTAACTTCTGTGTTGAGTCCCTGGAATTTGGGAGCATATATGTTTCTCATTGCTGAAACAAAATGCCTGACAAAAGTTAACTTAAAGAGGAGTGTTTATTTCAGTTAACATTTCAAGGGGATACAGTCCATCATGGCAGCAGGAGTTAATCACATTCAGCCCACAGTCAGGAAGCAGAGATGAGAGATGAACATTGTGTTTAGCTAGCTTTCTTTTCAGGTAGTGCAGGACCCCGGCCCACGGAATGGTGCCACCCACAGTCAGGGTGAGTCCTTCCATTTCAGTTAACCTAATCTAAAATCTCCCTCACAGATGTGCCCAGATACTTGTTTCCAGGGTGACTCTAAATCCTGTCAAGGTGACAAGTGAAATGACCCATCACTGGAGGTGTACCTGTTATGTTAGGTAGGATCACTTGTTGTAAGAACTAACTTACTTCACTAACTTACTTAGCTCTATCTCCACCACTCACTCCTGAAGGCCCAGAGCGTCTAGACGCTCCTTCAACGCCAGGCTCAGTCTTAGGTCACGAGGAGGAGAAGAGCAGTGTCCCTCCACGTACAAAGCTCCCTGTTAGGACGAGGCAGATCCTCCCACACTAGACAGGCTCAAGACCCTTTGAGCATTCTGGATTGCATATTCTGATGCCTCATTTATAGAGTTAAAAATAGAATTTTAGATAACGAGCTAATTTGGTCATTTACTTCTGGATTCTTAGTACAACACAGGTGGCCACCCATTCAATGTGGAAGCGAACACACAATTATGAAAATCAGGTAGCGATAAAGTGACACAGATACAATCTGCAGTCTATGACTTTTTGTGGTGGGGAAAACTTTCTGACTACTTGTCAAATAAGATCCTCTTGTTATATAAAAAAAAAAGTCAAAGACTCTGAAACTCCTCTCAGTGCCTCACAGCTGAGAGAGGACAAAGCAGTGAGATGGAAGCAAGCTACGGTTTATAAAAAGATAATGTTTTGGGGTTGTGGGTAATTTCACAGAAAACTCATAGAATGAATACCCAAATGGTTCAATATTGCATGGACCTGCATAGTAGCTATTATAAACAGCAGTAGCTGGAGCTACAGAAATGCAGTTAATGGAGAATCTGTACTTAGAGGGGAAACTTGAAGAAACTGCTGTCAGATTGAGAATTTCTTACAATTAGTTTGAATGGAAGCAACCATTCCAAAGTGGATGTGCTGTCTGTAACAGCAGGGGATGGAGTGCAAGATACAGAACCAAGAAAACGAAAACAGAATTCAAACAGAAACAGAACCGGCTTTGCAAAACTTTCTCTTTTTCTTTTTTTCGAAGTAGAGTCTCACCTTAGCCCAGCCTGACCTTTGAGACTCACTCTGTGGTTCCAGGCTAGCTTCAGACTCACAGCTGTCCTCCTACCTCTGCCTCCCAAGTGCTGAGAGTAAAAGTATGTGCCACCTTTCAAATTCCCTAGGGAGAGGAGAAGTAGAATTGGAGCCACACTGCCTATGATATACCACCTGGAGAATGTTCACCACTTCCACCATCATTCAACATAGATACCTGAACAATCAGAGCCTCGTTCAAAATTGCAGTCATGTTCTGTGACCCCAGGTGGGAACATCAAACCTGTAGCAATCTAAATCAAAAAGAAAGAAAGAAAAAAGAAAAAGAAAAAGAAAAAAAGTAACAGATTTTATTTTGAGAGTATGTATACATACTGCATTACATTTTAGAAACTGCCTCTACATTATCAAAGCTTCCACACCACCAATCTTCCTTGTGCAATTCCCTACACTGGCTTGATCAACAAATGTGATTTGGGAGGCTTCCAGATTTTAGGCAAAGACACCTACCAACCTGTGCTTTCTTCACCATGCTCTCCTTTTGTCTGCAACCACACTTTTCTCAGACTCCTTTTCTGCCCCCTGCTATCTTCTTCTCTGGTATAAACCCTTCATTCTTCTCATTCACAGACTCCAGGAAGAATGAACCCGGGTTTCCAGTGCTGATGGTAGTGCACAAATCCTCTACCTACTAGTCTTGCTTGTGTGGGGGCAGAAGGCTGCCTTGAGCTTTCCTGGAAGAGCACCATGGACAGCTGCCCAGGTCTAGGATGTCTCTTCCTCTCGGTTAAGGCTTTAGCTTGTGGCTTCAATTCAGCATCACAGGGCCCAGTATGAGTACTCATGAGTACTCTGCAGCTCAGCAGGGGCCCCAGGAGCACTGAAAGGAGTTGGCTTCTGTCCTAAGAAATAGAGTTGAGGGAGCAGATGGAACAGCAGGGAGGTGGCCTGAAGGGTGGAGGGGAGGGGTCCTTGCCATAGAACCTTGGAGAAGCAGCAGGTCCTTGCAGGCAGAGGATGAGCCTCATTCTAGGCTGAGGATGCAGAGGAAGGTCTGCCTTCCTTCAACACTACCCCAGTATTTCAAAACATCTCTTCAACTCATTATTATGGAGATGTGCAGTAATTGGGAGGCTGAAACTCCCTCTGAATCCAACTTGAAAAGCAACTGGGGAGGGTGGGGAGACAATCCAACTGTGTCCAAGGTCATGGGATGAGGGTGGGCAGGGGCTGCTGCCAGTTCTCAAAGCATTAGCAAAACAAAGCCAAACAAAAATCACCAAACTTGTCTTTGTTCAGAGTGAAAAATCAGAACATCATTACTAACACCACCATGAAAAAGTGGATTTGTCAAGATGTCATCCTCTTCTACTCTCCCAGCACCTCAAAATTAGGTCTGCTTAGTGAAATAAGCCTGATACAAAAGGGTCAATATTACATGATGTTGTTTATGTAAAATATCTAGAGTAAGCATGTTTGCACAGACAGAAAGTAGATTAAAAGTTACAGGGATCTGGAGGGGGCATTAGGAGAGCAAAGTTGTTGCTTAGTTATTACAGAGTTTAGGATAATAGAAATATCTGGGATGACTACTTAGTGGTGATGGCTGTACAACACTGTGGATGTAATTCATGTCACTGAAATGTACACAAAAAAATGGCACAGTTAGTGTCACCTATATTTTACTACCATTTAAAATAATAATAATTGGGCTGGAGAGATGGCTTAGTGGTTAAGGCATTTGCCTGCAAAGCCAAAGGATCTGGGTTTGATTCTCCAGAACCCACGTAAGCCAGATACACAAAGGGACACATGCATCTGGAGTTTGTTTGCAGTGGTTGGAGGCCCTGGAACACCCATTCTCTCTCTTTCTGTCCCTCTCTGTCTCTCCAACAAGTAAATAAATAAAATATTTTAAAATAATAATATGCTGTACTAAAATCATTGAGTTATATACTTTAAATGGATGAAATGGAAACTGAATTGTGATGATACAACTGTAAAATGAGAAGTGAAAGAGGAGAGAGAGAGAGAGACTAAATCTATTACCGATCCTCACCTGTAAGCAGTTTCAGGCCTAACCCACGGTATTCCTTGTTCATTGAGAAGCTTCAGTTTGCTAGTGTCTGCTAGGCCTCGATGCACAGAATAGACATGGCAGGAACTGTTTAAGTTGCTGCAGTCTCTTTCTTTCAACCATGTGCTGATTTCAGTGTTGAATATCCCTTTATGTCATTATTCCAGTGTGGCACAACTGGTCACAGAGCTATAGGACTCCAGTTTTGTTTCTGAATCTGAGCTCATTGACACACTTATTTATAGACTATTTATAAAGGTCTTGGTATTCATCTCCTCTCTGAGTTCCTATGCTACCAGCTCCAGGAATCTCCAGGTGTCTGTGATCCTCTGCTTTGTACTAACAGGTGTCTTTCTGACATGGACAGTGGTTCTGACCAAAATTCCAATCAACTGCCCAGGGCCTTACTACCTTTCAGAGTCCACATTGATGCCCTCTGCCCAATTTTGCAACATTCCTGTGATGCCCCCCCACTGTTATGATTCCATATCTGCACTATAACCAAAATCTCCTTCTTCAGCCGCTCTTGCAATGGATCAGCTTTCCCACCACATGGTCCAAGCAGGGGAGTCAGTGACAGCTCATGCTCCACTTGCTCCACTGAGTAATTGAGATACAGCAGTGTAGTCAGTACTGCATCCAAAATATAAGCATGGCCCTTACAAGGCCAGATCACGTTCAAAACACACAGAGGTAGGGACTGGGAAGATGGCTCAGCTATTAAAGATGATTTCTTGTAGCTGGCCATGCTGGCACACACCTTTAATCCCAGCACTCAGAAGGCAGAGGTAGGAGGACTGCTGTGAGTTCAACGCCAGCCTGAGACTCTATAGTGAATCTCAGGTCAGTCAGGGCTAGTGGAAGACCCAACCTTGAAAAACCAACAACAACAAAATGGATGCTTTCTTGCAAGTCTAGAAGCCCAAACCCAATTCCCCAACACTCGCATAAAGCCAGATGCAAAGTAGCACAAGCACCTGTGCTTCCAACATGTCTGCAAACATACAGTGGCAAAATAACGAAAGAGTCCCTGCCTCAAAAAAAACTGAGTGGAAGGAGGGGCACACACACCACAGAGGTTGTCCTCTGACTTCCATGTGCACCGTGGCATGTGTGCCCATAGATGCACACACAAATTTTTTTAAAATATTTATTTGAGAGAGGGCTGGAGAGATGGCTTAGTGGTTAAGGTACTTGCCTGCAATGCCGAAGGATCCAGGTTCGATTCCCCAGGACCCACATAAGCCAGATGCACAAAGTGGTACATACACCTGGAGTTTGCAGAGCTGAAGGCCCAGGAGTATCTATTCTCTTTCTCTATCTGCCTCTTTCTCTCTGTGTCTCTCAAATAAATAAAATAAATTTTAAAGAGAGAGAGAGAGAGAGAGAGAGAGAGAGAGAGAAAGGGTGCATCAGGATCTCCTACCCACTGCAAATAAACACCACCATGTGCATCTGGCTTTATGTGAGTACTGGGGAATCGAACCTGGGTCCTTTGGCTTTGCTGGCAAGCACCTTAACTGCTAAGCCATCTCTCCAGCTCCTCCCCCATTTAAAAATATTTTATTTATTTATGCGAAAGAGAGAATGGGAACACCAGGGCCTCTAGCCACTGCAAATGAACTCCAGATGCATGTGCCTCTCTGTGCATTTGGCTTATATGTGTTCTAGGGAATGGAACCTGGGTCCTTAGGCTTTGCAGGCAAGTGCATTAGCCACTAAGCCATCTCGCCAGTCTTCAAAATTTGTTTTTAATATCTATTTATTTGAGAGAGAGTGAGTCAGAGAGAGAAAGAAAGGGACAGAGAGAATGGGCTTGCCAGGACCCCCAGCTACTGCAGGTGAACTCCAGATGCATGCACCACCTCTTGCATCTGGCTTACACGGGTTCTGGGGAATCAAACCTGGTCCTTTGGCTTTGTGGGCAAGAACCTTAATTGCTAAGCCAACCCTCCAGCCCCTAATTTTTTTTAAAGAAGCTAAAATAAAGAACAAGAGGCATCTGTCATGATAGCTCTTGACCCTTGCTACATACTAGAATCACCAGGACAGCTTTTTGGGAAAATACTGATTTCCTAGACCTTACCTCTAATGATCTGAGGTAGTATCTAGGTATGAGAGCATTTTTTAAAGTGTCTTATGTGACACCAAAGTATATCCAGTGGTAATTGCTACAGATTTAAGGGGATGGAAATGCTTTGGAAATGGATAGTGGTGATGGTGATGATAATACAAGGCTGTGAATATAATTAATAGAATTAAAGAATTGCACACACATGGTTAAAATGGAAAAGTTTATGTTATCTATATTTTAATACAATTAAAAAATTAATATCTATGTATCATACCCCAAAGTGTAGATTATATGCAGTTTAAATGTGCAAATTATGTGGCATGTGACTTCTAGATGTAAAGGAATCTATTCAGCAGGTGTTTATTGAGCACCTACTAGCTGCCAGACAGAGTCTAAGATGCAGTGAACTTCATCGAGGTTCCCATTCTCATAGTTTCTAGCCCTCGATGTGATGCTGGTTAGCTGTGCACTGGATACCAGCTTGACTAAGTCCAATGAGGCAGAACACATTCATATGTAACAAGTCGTGTGACTGCATTTATTATTCACAGATAGGCAAGGAGTAGTAGAAGCCCAGGGTTCATTACTAGCATTGTCCCCCTTCCCAAGGCTCAGGGAAGTTGCCTGTGGTGAATGGAAAAGTCTGTGGTTGCTCGGGGGACAACAAGCTAAGGTCCCCTGAGGGGCAACCTGCTCTGTCATTTACCCCAGGGGCTACATGACACGCTAGACTAAAGCACCTAAGGATGTTTGTTTCTGGGAGGTTGCAGAGGGCTGGAACAGAGCCCAGGCTTTTCTGGTCAGGCCCTCCCTCTCTCACTCCGGAGGCTGCATTCCCAGCACATTGTACAATTATTCTTGAGCACTCCAAGCAAGAACAGAGGATAAGTCGGTGGATCTCAGGCCACCTGTAGAATTGTCTGGTAGTTGGCGGGAATGAAAGGGCATGCAATGGAGAATAGCTGTTCAGCTACAGATAGAACAACAACAAATGTGTGTAAAATTAATTGTTTTTAAACAAGTGTCAGGAACTCTGGGTTTGGGTGCTTGGAACATGTGAACAGATAGCTGTTATAAGGAGAGCTGGGCCCAGCTGGAAGCTCACAGCCTTCAGAGTCAAGCATAGGGCAAGAAAGATCCTTGGAGTCTCTTTCTCCATCGCTTAATAAGCTTGGAGCCATTCATAAAACTAGATGATAGTTGTAAAGCCTGGCAGCTAGGCTACCCTGGGGGAAAGAGAGCTCTTGGGAGGAGCAGGGCTTTTATAAGGGAAACAGGATAAACAGGTTTGATGGTGGGAGGGTTGAAGGGGGATTAAGTCATCCACTTTCTTCTTTCTATAATCTACACTTCCTCTCACTTTAAATTGGAGGAAACAAATTCAGCGGAGGCAGGTTTTCCTACCTCATGTTTTTTTTTTTTTTTTTTTTTTTTTGCTTTGAGCTCAGCAAGGCTTTGATGAGGGATCCAGGAGAGCCCGGCTGATTCAAACTTATGTATGCCCCAGAGCCTGCGCTGCATAGTAAGGTCTGTATGTTCCAGGCTTCTAGAGACTGCAATCCACACGCAGGGCCAGTGTTCAGCCCTGCTTCTGTGGCTGATGATGATAGTACTTGAGGAAGTCCCTGATCTTGTAGCAGCTGACATTCTGGCAGGAGAACTGGACCATGAAGTGTTAAAGAAACAAAACATAGTGTATTTGCTGGGGAGTGAGCTGAAAGCCAAGAAGGGTACTGTTTTAGATGGTATTTTCAAGCCAGCTTTTTCTAAGGAAATGACATTTGAGAAGAGACCTGAATGAAATGTAAGAATTCCAAAACTCCTAATAAATAGGAAGTCTACTACCAAGATATTGATGCAGGATTGTGGGGTTCATTAGGCCTTTCCCAAACTTATGAACCCCAATCTTGGATCCTTATCCTATTTAACAAAGAATTGATAAAAACTGACTCAATAAATTATGAATTATTGAGTTTATTTGGGGAGAAATCATAAATTGTGGGGGGGGGTTGGTAATTTATTTGAAGGGGTCTGAGGGAGGCAGAGGGAAAGAATGGGCTTGCCAGGGCCTCCAGCCACTGCAAACAAATTTGGGACATGTGCGCCACCTTGTGCATCTGTCTTATGTGGGTCCTGGAGAATTGAACCTAGGTCCTTTGGCTTTGCAGGCAAGTGCCTAAACGGCTAAGTCATCTCTCCAGACCAAATTATGGGGTTTCTTTAAGGGAAATTAGGGTCCAGCTTCATGTAAACAGGACCCAAGGTCTATACTTTCTGCTGCTGGCCCAAGCTTAAAGTTTCAAGGCTACAAGCAGAAACCCTCTAAGGCCTCAGGCCAGTTCTCACTCATATTCACAGAAGCTCCTTAGCAGACGCTTACTTTCATCCTGTGTCATACCTGAACTGGAACACACGGGACCCAGCAGTGATCACAGCCATCTTGTCATCCACCTTGATGCTCCCTACAAACTCTGGTGGCTAGAAATGGAGGGAGGAGTAGGAAGAGGCAGTGAGGCCTCTTGGGACAGTGGTCTTCTTCTGGAGCCCAGGCAGAAGGGATTAGGGTCCTCATTCTGTTCTGTGGGCTTCACTTCAGTCTTTTGTTCTAACATCATTTTCTCTTGCCTTTACTTGGATTTCAGCAATGACCTAGACAAGCAAAGGGCAGGACTTACCTACTCAAAATTGACCCCCTACGTTTCTGTTTCTTCTGTTAGAGAGGAATAGACCTAAGTGATGGAGAAGGAATGGATAGATCAAGCCCCTAACAGCCCGTCTTCCTGTTGCAATAGAGTTCAAGGCTGGTGGGCACGTCACAGCCAGAAGGATGATATAGACAAATTGGCTAAAACTCAGGAAAGAGAAACACACCAAAAAAAAAAAAAAAAAAAAATGATGAAGAGGCTGGAGGGATTGAATGATGAGAAAAGATTAAAAGAACTAAATATGGACAGGCTGGCTAAACGCCGATTAAAAGCAACGATCAGAACTGTCTGCAGGTATCTGAGCACCAGCAGGTGAGAGGGGCCGCAGGGGCAGGTGCGGGGTCAGGGGGAGAGGAGGGATGTAGACTGTGAGTCAAAGAAGGGAAAGTGTCAGAGGCACCCTGCTGGGTGGTAAAAGAGCCTCCATGAACAAAGATGGTGGGAGTGGGGAGGTGGGGGACAGTGGGTGCAGGAGAGGGGAGCATTTATTGTCTGAATCTCTAAGATTTCTAAATAATGTTGGGCAAACCCTGGGGGAAGGATGTGTACCCTAGGAGACTCAGTCATGCAGGTTATGTCCTTAGGTAACGTCTAAAGCCATCGCAGCATATTTCTGCAGCTATGGATTTGGGATGGTCAGAGGCCAAGAAGGCTAGAACCATCCATCAACTCATGGAGACAACACAAAGACCAGACTGTGTGGCTGTCCAGAGGATGCTGACCTCTTATGCCCCTTTTTGTTTTCAGAGCAAAATCCTGGACCAGAAATATTTCCCCCTTCTGCAGAGAAATAGGCAGCTGGTCAGCGTGACAGGCGGAAACTGCAGCTATCTTGTTAATGTGCAATCCTGAAACGGTGATGTATGGCTGGTGATAGATCATGTTGGGTTTCCGGAGAGCAGGGAAGGCTAAAGCCGGAGCCTAATTCATGATGCATGAACGCATTGATCTTCTTGGCTCTGAAAATACAGTGTAATGAACCCCCGCTAACACATCATTTTTATTCCACTGCACCTCGCTAATATCTAATGATTTCACCTTCTACTGTGATCAAACATAATTGTATGGGAGTTTCAACTTTGTTCTTTGAGATGGGAGTGCTGCTACCCAGTACTGTTTTGTTCTTTGCTATTGGTAGAGCAAGTCTGAAATTAACACATTCAATGATTAAGATATGAAGCCTAAGAACCTCGGTTCAAGGCTCGATTCCCCAGAACACACATAAGCACAAGAGGGCGCATGCATCTGGAGTTGTTTGCTGGAGGCCCTGGCACACCCATTTTCTCTCTCTCTGCCTCTTTGTCTGTGGCTGTCAAATAAATAAAAATAAAATATCCTATAGACTATCCTATGTTGGGGCCTTTTGAGGAACCCTATGTGTTGGCATGGATATACACATGGGGTGGTAGTGATGGTAAGTTCAAGAATGTTGCCTGCATACATTAAACCAAAAGCTAACTGAGGGCAAGAAAAACACTCAGAGGCAGGTGCTTGCTTGCTGTGGTGGCCTTACCCTTTCCTGCCCACTAGCTCTTGGGGAATGGCAGTTATGTACAAAGAAGATCCCCTTGTGAATGTTATATTCTGCACATTCCCATCTGCTGACTGAAATCACAGTAATAATTCAGTTTGAAGTCTAGAAGCCTTCCTGAAGGCCTCTTCTGATCTGTCCTTGACAGCATCCCCTCAACCTATGTGTGCCTCATGTTTCTTGGAAAGAACTTTCCATTGCACTTCCCTGTTCTCTATTCTGAAAGAGCTTTTCATGGAAAAAAAATAACATTAATTTTATAATTCTGGCCTGAGGTTAGTGTGTTTCTGATGAAGAAGCCAACATTGCCTTTGTGGGGAGGGTTGTGCTCTCCTTTGCCGGCTCTGTAATTGAAGGCAGGACACTCTGACACTCGCTGTGGGACCTTGGGTGACTCGTGAAATTAACTGCCTCATCTGGATCTTGGTTTTCCCTAGGTAGCAAGAACTGCTCTCCTTCTCCCCCCCCTCCCCCCCGCCAGGTAGGGTCTCACTCTAGCTCAGGCTGACCTGGAATTCACTATGTAATCTCAAGGTGGCCTTGAACTCACAGCAATCCTCCTACCTTTGCCTCACGAGTGCTGGGATAAAAGGAGTGTGCCACCATGCCTGACTGAGAAATTATTTTATTGAAAAATACCTTATTTATATATTTATTTATTTGCAAGCTGAGAGTGAGGAAGGGAGGATGGGTGCACCTTTCCACTGTTAAGGAATTCCAGACTCATGCAATACTTTTTTTTTTTGGTTTTTCAACGTAGAGTCTCACTCTAGCTCAGGCCGACCTGGAATTCGCCATGTAATCTCAGGGTGGCCTTGAACTCACGACAATCCCCCTACCTCTGCCTCCCGAGAGCTGGGATTAAAGGTGGGTGCCACCATGACAGGCTTCTAATGCCTTTCTTTATCTGAACTCAGGCAGCTGAATCAGATGGTTTGTGGGTTTTTGTTTTTTGCTTGTGTATGTATAGTGCGCATGTTCATATGTATGATAGTACACATGTATGCAGGTACATGTGTGTGCATACATGTGCATATGCATGTGGAGGCCAGAGGACAATGTGAGGTGTTATCCTGAGGTAGTTTTCCATCTAGCTCATTGGTCTGGCGCTTACCAGTTGGGCTAGACTGGCTGGCCAGTGAGCCGCAGGGATCCTCCTGTTTTTGTCTCTCCAGTGCTAGGATTATAGGTGTGTGCTGCCATGCCCGGAATTTTTCCTGAGTCCTGGGGACTGAACTGAGGTCCTCATGCTTGCAAGGCAAGCACTTTACCCACTGAGCTATTTCCCCAGCCTAGATGTGATATCTCAACACCAGCTTTGACTCCCATCTCCCCTGGAAGCTAGGTACTTCTTCTTGTCTGTAGAGCTGCCATTCCTTGAATACGCCTCCTTCTCCTCACATCAAGAGCTGAATGGGAGTCAGTCACGGAATAACCTCAAACCTCAAGTGAAGAGTGAGAGCTGCACTTCTGGTGCCTTTTTAATTTTTTTAATCTAAGTTTTGATTTAAAAAAGAATTATGCAGATGGTCACCCAATTATTTATATTCTTTAAAGAATCTGTAGCAATATTAAGTTAATGGGAAACTCAGCTCTCAAGGTCAAGCTCCTGCACAGCTTAATAGGTAAAACTTTGACCCCCATCCAGGCCTTTGATTTTGGCCTGTGCCCTGTTCCATGGGGAGGTGGTGGAAGGTTAATATATAAAAGCTAGTATTCTAGAGAAATACAGTCCAAAGCTTGTGATGCAGGTCAGGGTACAGTATCAGACTGCAATCAATATGCACTTAAATATTTGGATCATCTAAACCTTCACTTGGCACACAGAATCTCTAGAGAGACCTTGTGTAGGCACATAGAAATTACTATTACAGGGCTGTGGGTCTTCATGGCCCATTTGTGTTTCAAGGGAGATGCTGGTGAAAGGGGCAAGGGAGGTCCCTTTGGGATAAATTGGCTGAAAAGTAAACAGTCTGCTGGGGGTAGACAGCCTTGACTGTGATTCTGGCCACCACTATAGAGAACAACCTGGCTCAATTCCTAACGCTAACTCTATTTCCTGCCTCCACAATGTGGGTGATTATTGTGATGTGCTAACAAGGTATGTTGCGACCACTGGATAGAAGGCAGATATTATTTATGTTCACAGAATTGACAAAGCTGGTGAAGAAAAAGCTTTGAAGTTCTAGCCACCCATTGTTCTAAGGCAGAAACAGCAGAAGAATGGAAAATGCTGTCTGTTTATTTAATCTTCGAACTTCCAAACCCATTCATGTCATAGCCCAAGCTGGATTCAAATTCCGTATTTTAACTTCTAATTAATCATAATCCAAAGCTGAAGTACAACTGGAATTTTTTCCATATCATTATGCTGATTTAGTGAGATATATAAGAAGTGAGAAGTAGGAAAGGAATATATAGGCTCTGAGAAGATCTGTGCACAAAATTAGGGTCATATAGATGCACAGCTAGACTTGGAGCTGGAGAGGAGGAATGTTGGCTCCTGTTTGCAAGAACATACTACACAGATCACCTGTAGAAGTCAATTCCTGTGTGTCCCTAAAGGAGAAATAATGTGGAAATGAATCTGGTTGATTACCAAGAGTCAAAGTTCCAGGTAAGAACAATGTTGGTGGTAGGTGTTTTTGAAAGACAAGGAGTAAATGAAACAGACAGGCTAGAGACAAAGTCTTAAATTGCAAGGCAAGACTTGGATAACATATAAGGCAGAATTTATTGGTCTTGTTCAGAGATTGAATATTAGCTTGGACAACTGAAAGAGCTAAAAATCTACAAAGAAATTTGCGAGGCTGAGCAGATAGTGTAGTTGGTAAAGTGTGAAGACCTGAGTTTTAGTTTCCTGTACTCATATCAAATGCCTGGTGTGGCAGGTCATACCTGTAATCCCAGCTCGGAGGAGGTGGAGATAAGAGGACCCTGGGGCTCTCTGGCTAGATAGTCTACTCTAATCAGTGAACCTCAAGCCAGTGAGAGACCCTGTCTCAAAAGGAGAGATGGCTCAGTGGCCAAGGTGCTTGCCTGCAAAACCCAATGACCTGGGTTCAATTCCCCAGCACCCACTTAAAGCCAGATGCACAGTGACACATGCAGATCATTTAAAAATAAAAATGAAAAAAAGAGGTGGGTGATATTCCTGAGGATAATACCCAAGTTTTTCCTCTGGCCTCCATACACATATACACATATGTAAGCCCACATACATGGGAATGCACTTACATACACATGTAACACACACACACACACACACACAGAGGAACAAAAAGAAAGAAAGAAAGAAAGAAAGAAAGAAAGAAAGAAAGAAAGAAAGAAAGAAAGAAAGAAAGGAAGGAAGGAAGGAAGGAAGGAAGGAAGGAAAGGGAAATTTGAAAAGGAGTCTATGGCCATACCACCCTGAACATGCCAGATCTGATCTGATCTTGGAAGCTAAGTAGGGTTGGTCCTTGTTAGTGCTTTCATGGGAGAAATTTGAAAATGAGGTATGTGTGTGTGTGTATGATCTTACCTTGAACCAGGTGATGAGCTCCCTTGAAGGCAGTCCCTGAAGACAAGTCCTAGCTGAGATCAGGGAATTCTTGTAGTAGAGTCTCCTTTTGTCAACTATTCATCATTTGGCATTTGGGGCACTTTCACTCCACAACAGTAAGAAATGTATTTTTTTTTTAAAGAAAAAAAAAACATTTAAATGTTAATGTAAAACTTGAGGTGGGACAAAGGATGTCAAATAGCTGAGTTATACTCCGGAGGCATACTGTCTCTGCTGAAGGATTTGACCCCTGTAATCTAATTTGCTTTAAATTTGACATGATCCTTCATTCTATTATAAGGCTCCATGTCGTTGGCTCATAAAGATACAATTTCTTTTCTTCCAATTGTAATAAATCCAATTCAAGCGCCCTCTTGACTTGGAATTCGTCTCAACACCATGTAGAGGGCAATGCTCCCCCATTGTGCCTCTCCGGGAGGGCGTGCTTGTCTGGTCTGCTGGGGAGACGTGATGCAAGACTATAAAGTGAGGCTCTCTCCCTTCCCTGTCTACCCCCAACCTCAATATAATCTGTGAAAAGAATACTGTGTCTAAATTATAGCTGATTCCTCATTATCCGGCAGTAAAAAGGTTAGGCGAGCCAGGAAGCCAGACTGACTGCAGCTTCACATTTCATCTTTCCGCCTGGGAACAGTTCAGTTTCTCAAATCCATTTGAAAACACTTCAGCTCATTCCATCCAATCTAGGGATTTTAACCTTATTCTTCCTTTCCTTTTCTCCTCCTCCTCCTTTTGTTTTAAACTAGTAGCCTACAATTATAACTGATCATCCCCCTAGCCTGCATATCTATCTGAGTATTGATCAGTCATGGGTCTAGTGTCTTACAACTGAATTTGACTTTTGGATAACATTTGGTATTGATTTGGAGCTAAATTGGATAGATCTTTGAAGGACTTGGTTGTACTGTTGAGGAGTTCTTGAGTGATAAATCATCACAGTAATTAGAGCTCTTAGTATGAATTTGGTAATCACGGTGCTCTGGCACCCGATGATATATTTTGCCATTTAGTAACCATCTTGATATGACCAGGAAATTTGAGCTCCAAACTCCCACAATTGGTCACATGAACTAATAGGAACTGAAGGGAGGGTCTGGGAATAGAATGCAGAGGGTCAAGGGTGAAAAGAATGAGAATGAGTGCTGTAGAAAGCGGCTGTAATCCATAGAGCCCAGTTAAGCCTACAGGCGAGGTCATTACCAATAAAGGAGACATGTCTCAGGAACAAAGTTCTAAGTCATAAAAGCACTACCAGTTATAGACACATACAGGCACAGGCTAGGGAGATGTTCATTTAAACACTTGCCTTTCAAGCATGTAGCCCTGACTCCAGTCCCCAGTGCCTACATTAAAAAAAAAAAAAGGGAAAGAAAAGCAGGGCATTGTGTGTGTACTTGTAATCCCAATACTGGGGAGGCAGAGGCAGGAAAGTCTCTGGTTTGCTAACCAGCTTGTCTCACCAACTTGGCAAGCTCTAAGCCAGTAGGAAAAAAAGGTGGACAGTGTTCTGAGGAATGACACCCTAAATTGTCCGCTTGCTTTCACATGGAAACATGCATGTACACATGCAAACACACACACACACCACAAACATGATGGAAGATACAGGCAGATCTATAGCCTTACTGTCCTGACAATGCCTGATCTCATCTCATCCAGGAACTAGGCAGGGCCAGACCTATTTAGTTCTTGGATAGGAGGAATATAAGGGAAAGAGGATGTATGCCAAGGCACTGACCACTACAGTAAAGACACCATACTGGAGATGCTAGAGAGTAAAGACAAAATGGTTGGGGCTGGAGAGATGGCTTAGTCATTAAGGCACTTGCCTGCAAAGCCTAAGGACCTAGGTTCAACTCCCCAGAACCCATGTAAACCAGATGCACATGGTGACACATGCATCTGGAGTTCATTTGCAGTGGCTGCAGGCCCTGGTGTGCCCATTTGCTCTCTCTCTCTCTCTTCTTCTCTCTTTCTCTCTCTGTTATAAATAAATAAAAACTTAAAAAACAAAATGGTTTATGGTCCAAGCAGTGCTAAATATAACCCAAAGTATAGAGAAGTGGCTAAAATAACACAGACTATCCCCGCAAATGTAAACTGTGCTGTGTTCCTAGGGCAGAGGGAAAGGAGAGGAAAAAGCAGATTCATGCTGTCAGAGGACTGGCAGAGGGAAGAAAAGACAGCCCTTGGCACAGTTCTCAATGTGGGCTGGGCTTCACAAGCAACCGCAAGGCTTTTAATGCATAAAAGTTTCCTTCCCAGAGATTCCTAGTCAGGAGGTTTGGGTTGGGGCCCAAGAAGAGCACTTTCCACCAGAATTTATGATACACATCCAGGGCTTACAACCACCACACTAGACTGTATGTGTCATAGGGAGAGCAGTGTCTCACTCAGCGTAGCATCCCCAGGGACCACATAGATCCTGACCAGTGGTCTATGTACCAAAGTTTGTCTTAATGGACACATGGCAGGCCAACACATGGAATGGACAAGCATTTATTTTGTTATTTTGTGGACATAACTGTGTGCCTGTAATGTACGCACATGGGTAAGTAGATACACACACCTTGTGTTTACACATGCAGAGGTCAGAGGGATATCTCAGACATCCTCTTGTACTGCCTTTTAACCTTATTTCCTTGAGGCAGGGTCTCTCACTGAACCTAGAGATCACTATTTTTAGGTTAGTCTGGCTGATCAGGAGGCGCTAATGCTTCTCCTGTCTGTGCCCCCCACCCCAGTTCTTGGAGTTGCATTCCTGCCTTTTTATGTGGGTGCTAAGGTCAAGTTCAGGTCCTTGTGCCTGTGTGGTAAGTGCTCTTACCCGCTGAGCGGTTTCCTCAGCCCTGGACGAGCATTTACGAAGTGTTCATGAGGTGCAGGCTCTGGTCCAGGAGTCCTCAATTTGTATTCCCTATCATTCTCTGTTCCCAGCGAAGGTGATATTACATCTATTTCAAAGCTGGGAGATCACTGGGCATGGTGGCGCACGCCTTTAGTCCCAGCACTTGGGAGGCAGAGATAGGAGGATTGCCATGAGTTTGAGGACAGCCTGAGACTACATAGTGAATTCCAGGTCAGTCTGGGTAAGAGCATGCCCCTACCTTGAAAAACCAAAAAATAAATAAAAATTAGGGAATCTAGGGGCTGGAAAGATGGCTTAGTGGTTAAGGAACTTGCCTGTGAAGGACCCAGATTTAGTTCCCCAGTACCGACTTAAGCTAGATGCCCAAGGTGGGGCATGCTTGTGGAGTCCAACTGCAATGGCTAGAGGCCCTGGCACTCCAGTTCTCCCTCTCTCTCTTTATCTCTCTCACTTGTGTGTATACATGTGCACCTACTCATCTCACAAAAAGTAAAAAAAATAATAATAATAAATAAATTGGGGAATCTAATTCTCAGGAAGGCTAAGTCGTTTGTCCAAATGCATATGCTAGACTAAAGGAAGGAGTCTGATCTGGAGTTCCATGAAAGTCAAAGAGCAGTTGGGGCTGGAGAGGTAGTTCAGGAGCACATGCCTTGCAAGCAAGAGGGTCTGAGGAGGTCTGAGTTAGATTCCCAGCACCATGCACAAAGCTGGACATGGCCACATGTGCTCGGTCCTGTGGAAGACAGAGAAGACAATCACTGGGGTTCACTAGTCAGCCAATCTGACTGAAAATGGCTCCAGGTTCAGTGAGAGACTCCGAGACTGTGTCAAGGAAACAGAGGAAGAGGAATAGAGGAGGATATATAATGTTTGCACGTACATCACATCACATCACAACACGCCATACATACTACCCCACACACATATACCACATACCCACACACATGAGAAAAATTGGAAAAAAATGAGAAGAGAGATGGGTAGAGGGCTAAGTAATGGTTCCAGTTTCTATCAAGAAAGGGACTTGCTGTAGAATTCTGTTGGCAAGGTGAGCATATCAATTTTACCTGTGTGCTTATTTGAGAAGCTTTAAGGAGTTGTCTTTGGACATTCTGGGAGCCCCCACTTCCACCCCATCCTACCCTACTGCTCAGTAAGTCACTGTCCTGGAGGAAAGAATTTGCCAGTTCACAATTCATTGTTTTAATAGGTAAGGGAAAAAGAGAAGATATCCCAGAATTCTCTTAACTTCCCTCATTTCTCTCTGTCTTCCAGCTAATGCCTGAAATTTATGTTAATGAAGAAAAAGTTTTAGTTCCCATAATTCAATTAAAAAAGACTTAAAACACAGATGAGAAGCCCGGGTGTGGTGGTGCACGCCTTTAATCCCAGCACTTGGGAGGCAGAGGTAGGAGAAAATCACCGAGAGTTCAAGGCCACTCTGAGAATACAGAGTGAATTCCAGGTAAGCATGGGCCAGAGTGAGACCCTACCTTGAAAAACAAAACAAAACAAACAACAAGAAAGGCAGATGTGATTGTATACTGAAACTCACTCACACACAAGTCAATCTACCAGTAACAGTGAATGACTGGTAGCAGGTACCTTCTTATTATGCAAAAGAAAGGTGGGAAAGAGAACACCTGACAAGTTTAGGATGAGCGCTATTTACATTCAACTGGGAAGGGACAAACAGAAGCTGTGCTCCGAGGTATTTTTGCCATGGGCAGCTGTGAGTACATGCGGCTTTTCTTCAAATGATTTATGAAGGGTTTTTTGTTTGCTTTTAAAATGTGGAATAAAAAAGCTCCATTCCCTGAGGCTTCATTAACTTAGGTACCACCATCCCCAAAGCTGTCTGCAGAAATCTGCAATGTGCTGAAATTATCCAAACAGGAACCCATGCTTGGGAATGGAAAGGTGCAGGACTGGAGGCTGGGCTGGGTCCTAGCAGGGTGCGGGGCCGTGAGTCTGTCCCTTCTTTCCTTGCCTACTCAGAAGACCTAGGACAATGGCATGGAGTCACTGGCTGGGGATTTATCAGATGTTAAGATACAAAGCATTTTTCCAGTATGATATCCATGACTCCTCACCACACTCATGGGAAGTACACACTCTTATTTTCCAATCTCAGGAATGAAAAAAATGAGTATTAGAGAGTTTAAAGTGAGTTATTCAAAGTAACACAACCAATGACTCGCTGATAGTTTATTTCAACTAAGCCCCAACTGACCTCGGGGTTTCTTGTTTTAGGCACACCAAGCTATTAGTGCCACTTCCTGGGAAGTAATAAGGATGAAATGAATGACCTTGCTGACCATGCTTTGGACTGCTATATATTCATATATGCAATGTGTGCACATGTGACAGATATGGAGACCCATGTCCTCATTTAATCCTGACCCATGCAGCCCCAGTTGGTTCTAATATTATTCACTGCTCAGGTATATAAATCTATTTGTTCCACCCATGATTTTCAGATGCATTAGCTGGAAAGCAGTATCAGCATCACCAGGCTACTTGGCTAGATTAGAAATGTAAATTCTGGAGCCCCACCCAGCATACTGAGTCAGAAAGTGGGACCAGTAATTAGTTTAAACCAGTCCTCTGGATGACTGCAATACATGTTTGAGCTTGAAAGCCACTGAGTATGCCTGAGCTATCATGGCAGATGTCACATTCTCAGCCAGTGACTGTGAAGACCTCAGACTGCAACGCATTCAGCCACTGAGTTCCCTATTGTCCCATGGGGGGAAAAATTAGAGGTTTCCTTCTTGTCATTCACTGTGTATCCTAGCAAATGGTTTTGACAATGGATATATAAAAAAAAGATTGCACATGGAATTTACCATTAGGCAAGAGAGAGTGAGTATTATGCTGAATGTTAAAATAAAGATTTCACAGAAGATCACGGCATTTTCCAAGGAATGGCCCAGGAAAGTAGAGAATTATGGGCAGTAGATTTTTTTTTTTAACATTAAGAAGAACATGATGTGTACCAATGGATCTTGGGACAACCAACCAGTTAAGAAATCAACCAGTTAAGTTAAGAAATCTAGATGCAAGCACACGTAATGTGAGGGAATTTGAAGAAATTTGAAGAGCTACTGCAGAAAATCACCCCCACGAGAATGACATTACAGGGTGTTAATGTGTGCATATTATTTACCATACAGTTGGCACATAACATGGACTTTAGAATTATTCCATGTTTTTAATTGGTTGGTAGCAGGGACCATCACTTACTCATAGTTATCTTGGGTAAACTAATATTTTGATTCTCAGTTTCCTTACCTAGGAAAAGTAGGTAAGAATAGTATCTGCCTATCACAGAGTGTTAGCTTTGAAATGGCACTAAACATCAACTAGAACACGAACACAGTAATAGACTTACTAGAAATATGGGTATTGTTTCCTTAAACTAGGAAAGCTCCTTTGAATAGGTAAGTGTTCACTTGAGAGAGAGAATGGTACATAATGGAATCCAGACCCAGGCCCCAGAAGTTTTCTCCTGAGCTTGTTCAAGACGGAAGCTTGTCTTCCTCAAAAAGGAGCATGCTTTTTGATGATCTCTTCCTCTTACTCCTGTGGCTTGCTAAGCAGGGCCCCTCTCCCCCAGCCTTTCATAAAGTCTTAAGTATTGCCTTACTGGACTCTCTCCATCTCTGATTCCAGTTCAAAATCTCCGTCTCTTTCCTCCCTCTTATTTTGTTTTGCCTCTACTCTCTGATCTCCAGCTTAGGTTGTTTCCAGTCATTTGGTTAGTAAGGTCTCCTGGGATTTTGTTTTAATTCTCTTTGGGATGCTGTTGGTGGCATCTAAGCTCATCTGCTTCAGTAAGAAGCTATGCTCTAAAAGGATATTTCTCCAGGGAAAACCAGTTCGGATTCTACAACCTGTGCCTTGCTAATCGCTTACTGCCTCTTCCATGCAGCTGCAGGGGCCCTGTTCTTTGGCATCAAACTCAGCCTTACTCTAGCACACGCCCTCATGTATTGCCTTGTATACTACAGGGGCTTAACAAAAGCTTTTGGCTTGAAAATACCATGTCAATGTTTATACTTAAACAAAAAAGAAAGAGGTCAAAGTCTGAAATTACACAAGAATCTGGAAAGCAGGCGCTATAGAGGGAGGAAGAGGAAAAAAGAAGGGGAGAGAGGGCTCTCCCAGGTGTTTTCTGATGTCACTAATGTTGACCCAGAGAGGATACTATCAGTTGAGAAGCCAAGGTTGATGTCAAAAAAACCCTGATCCCCAGATGATACTGCTTAAGGCCCCTCAACCAGAAGACCAGTGGGGATTTGTTACTTGGCAGCTCTCGGTGTGGAATACCCCAGGGAAGGAGCATGGCAGAAGGGCACACCTCCCAGGCTGGGGAGGAACATCAGCAGCTCTTCTGTCTTCTGCCAGTGGTGTCTGGGCAGCTGGCATCCCCTCCTACCATGCTGTGTATTTGCCCAACTTCAAAGCCAGGCCAGCCATCAAAGAGAAGAAGGGAACACAGACGCAAGATTCGATTAACTCCCCCTGGCCCATCCCAGCCCCTCTTTCCATCAGAAAGCCTTCCTTGCCAAAACGTTAACTAGCAGTGCACACTGTCTCCAGGTCCCCGCGTTTGTAGCAATAGCCAGGGGGACATTTTTCACTCTGGCACTAAGCTATGTCTTTCCCAAGAAGGTGGAGGACAGAACAAGAGGACAGGCTGTCTTGGCCTGTTCCATGTGGTGACTCAACCACCAGGTTCTATAGGAAGGTGATAGCGGGTTTTTTTTTTTTTTTAATTATTATTAGGATCTTAGGGTCTATGTCAGATTAGGAGACATGTTTTTGGCACATAAAAATGAACAGCCAGAGCTGGAGAGATGGCTTAGTGGTTAAGCACTTGCCTGTGAAGCCTAAGGACCCTGGATTGAGGCTTGATTCCCAGTACCCACGTAAGCCAGATGCACAAACTGGTGCATGCATCTGGAGTTCATTTATAGTGGCTGGAAGCCCTGATGCACCCATTTTCTCTCTCTATGCCTCTTTTTCTCTCTGTCTGTCACTCTCAAATAAATAAATAAAAATTAAAAAAATGAACAGCCGTGTATGCACATGTAGATCTGTCAGTCTGATTATCCTCACCTAAAATAAGAATTACAGAGAGTAAAAACAAAAACAAAAACAGGGGGGTATTAAGAAAATATGGCATCATGTAACTAGCATGGACTTTGTAACCAGATAGCTCTTTGAAAGTTACTATACCTTCTGAGCTTCAATTTCCTTATCCATATAATAATGATAATAACCATAGTTATTATAATAAGAATTATATAGATGATGAATAGTCAACAAACATTATTGTTTGCATTTGTTTATTGAGGCTGTGTATCAAATCACCACAGACTTGGTGGCTTAAAGCAGGGGAATTTTTTCACAGTTCTAGAAGCTGAGACTCCAAAGCCCCCACCACTGGGCCAGAATTAAAGTGTCAAAAGAGCTATACTGCCTCTGCAGGTTCCTGGCTAGAAGCTGTGACATGTGCCTGTGGCTTCTAGTAGCTGTGGGCATTTCTTTATTCCTGCCCTATCATCCAGAGTTCAAAGCCAGTACCTTTCAATCTCTGTTCCATCCTTCTTTCCTTTGTATGCATCTTAAATGTCTCAGCGTTTCACTCCTGAAGATAATTGTAATTGTGTCTAGGGTCCACCTGGGTAATCTCCCCTCTGGAAGATCCTGACTCTAGTCATATTCTTTTTTTCCATATAAAGCTAACATCCACACGTTCCAGAGATTACAACCTGGCGCGCGCGCGTGTGTGTGTGTGTGTGTGTGTGTGTGTGTGTGTGTGTGTGTGTGTGTTGATGAGGGGTGGAGGGGGACAAGGGTGGTATTTATAAACTGCCTCAGTGTCCTTTAGGTTTTTGAATGAGACCAGAAGTGGGAGAAAGCTAAGAAGATATCTTTTTACATGAGAAGAAATCATATGCAAATGTAACATCTAGTTTTGGGGGTCTTTTTTTCAAGTTGGCAATGCAGAACAATAAGGCAGCAGCATTAATAGATACATCGTTTGGATAAATAACAATAGTCATTTTTTCAATTTGGTTTTATTTATAATGAATTGGGTTATATCAAATCTTTTGATTTTATTACTATAAGGGATTTAAGCTGGCTCTACATTATGTCTGCAATATAAGGACTCATTTAACAGATTTTAATATATTTGCTTAGCTTTTTTCCTCTACATACCAGCTGCTTTTTATTTATAAGCTTTAGCTGTTAGTTGATTTTTACAGATTTCATCTCTTTAACTGGATTATATATTTTTTGAGATAGATCATGTCTTGTATAGCTTTTATCTTTTCAGTGCCTACCATTCTATATTGGTCAATAAATATTTGCTTGACTGATTAAGTTTAAAATACCCAAGAAAGCAATTCTTAAGGAAGATGAAGCCAGGTCCATTCACCATGTGAGCTTGAGGGGGGGGGGGGAGGGATGGAGAGAGAGAGAGAGGGAGGGGGGAGGGAGGGATAGATAGATTAGGGAAAAGATAGCATAAAACCTTAGGGAAAATATTGATGCTTTTCTCTCTCATTCCACACATCTTAACTAGAAATGGACTTTTGTATGATATGCCTATAAGTAGAGAAGTAAAAGGAGTAAAAGATCTAAAATAGATAGATTCCCCTTGTTTTTGCTTTTCTCCCCTCAAAAAATAAGCTTAATAATCAACAGAATGTGCAACTAACCTCAGAAAATGATTACTTTTTCAAGAGCAGTGGGTTTAACTGAATATAAAGTGTTTGTAAATAGTATATTGTTTAGGGGTTTAGAGAGTTTAAAAGACTGACTATAAAAACCCTGAAATACAAAGCCTGCTTATTATCAGTTGGGGCTATGGCAACTGTTTTGTTCATATGGCTTCAAGGTTCTCTGGGTGCCCACTCAGTGACTTTGACTTTGGAGCTTTGCAGTAAATAATAGGGTGCAAGGGTGCCAAGTTGCCTTTAAGTATGTCTTTCTAGGGAGAAAGTGAACTTTTGGCTGTGTGCAAGTGCGTGTTTATTTGAAATGCTTTTCATAGTAGAAAAGCAATCTTTGGAAAATGATCAGAATATGGTACTGGCCATTATAACTTGGTTCCACCGACCAGTTCCATTAGGGTGGTTTTTAGCATGCCCCCGAGAAACAGAAACGGGCAGGTTGGAATCTCCTTCAGACCCTTAGTAATCAAGTTGAGCTGCTGTTGTGCATTGGAAGGCTGCATATTAGTCAGAGCCTTCCTGCCTCCGAAGGGATGCTCTCTTTTCTCAATTATTCAAAAAGGATAAATCAATGAGACCCTAAGAAAGAAGGAGGGGCCCCTAGAAATAACCACCCATCTGTTTCTGCATGGAGACCACAATGTAAACTTCAGTGATTTTACAGGCAATTTTAGGGAGGGGAGAAAGCCCATCTGTATGCTCGGCAAATTAATTTTGAACATTTGAAGATAAAAAGGCTGAGTTCTTTGGAACTGGCTTTAAAAGTCACAATCCGTGGCAATCTGCGGAGTTCACTGAAAAGTGGGCTTGTCTGTTTATTCCAAATACCCCTTTATCATTGGTTTTGGAGGAATGTGGCTCTCTGTAAAGCATTGCCAATTGGGAAAAGAATCAGATAATGAAGAAGTGATTCCACCATGATGATATGCCTTTAAGTCCCCAACAGGATTTCTTCTAAATCAAAAGACTTTATTTTATGACTACGTCTGATAGAGGAGAGGGAAAAAACGAAGGGACGCTTTTTCTTTTTCCTTTTTCATCTTCATAACAAAACACATATTGAATAAAAACCCCTGGATGATCCACAATGCAAACCCAGAGGGTGGAAGAGATAATTTTGTAAATTGTAAATCAGAAATTCTATTTGAGGTAGATGCGGAACACATGTAATTTCACAACATAACATTGTTTCCCTGAATATAAGAGTGATGGATGCCTTGTAAGTTTGAGAAGAGGGGGCAGGGTTGCTTAAATATCTAGTACAATATCTCTAGATTCTCTATATATCACGTTTTTGTTTGTGTGGGAGGTCATTTAGGACTGGGGCATTGACGTTGTCACTGACTGGAGATAGAGAGCTGGACACATCCTGGAAGCATCAAACAGGTCTGGAAGTAGAAGTGAGTTGGAGGCACCTGGTACTAAAATGATAGTGCTCTACAAAGTCCCTTTTTACGAGACCAATATATCAGAAACGTTACCACCTTGGAATTGCTAACCTTTTCCAAGTTTGAATTGACTTCGTGAGATTTTCTCCTCCTTCACATTAGCAAGCAAAATGTACCAGACAGGTTGGCCATATGAACTGAGAAGCCAGGTAATTGACTGCGGTGGGAGGACATGAGTGGATGGCGTAGCAGAATGAGATCAAGCCCACGTCCCATGGAGTAGCTCTCCAGGAAGAACAGTTAGCTCTGGGGTCCTGATCCTCAATTTCTCTTTCTCATCCTAGTGCCATAAGCAGAAGCTGTGTACTTTCCTCACTGACGATGCTATTTCTAGGCCAAAGCTGATGCAGACAAGAGGAACACTTCAGATGAAAGATAAATAACAATTACTAGAAATCATAAGGGCTTTTTTTTGTAATTGAAGTCACGAACTGTACTAATTGCCTCTGAAACTATATCCTATTTACTGCATTTTATTAACTGCTCTGTTGGAGAGTTTGGCCCCTTCTGAGTATTGGCGTCTCATAGATATATTGAGATTTTTGCATAAATGTGTTATTCATCACAGACAAACCACATAAATAAAATATAGAGAGAGATATTAGTACTGTAACAAAAGTCTTAGAGAAATAGCTTAGCAAGTGACAATGCTGTCAGAGAACATGAAAGACTGAAATTAAGCCTTGTTTTTCTAAAAACATGATCTTTAAACAAACTGAACTTAAGTTCTTCATAGTCTGGGGACAGGTAAGAGAAGATATTCAAGGTGTCACGTGAGGTTTCTGCAGGCTGATAGAAAGGCATCCTTGGAGAGTTGAAATGACTTTTAAAAGAGAAAAAGTGACTATTTAAATCTGCAAAGGAGTAAGATGATTATTGCTTTTCTGGAACCCTTTTGACAAACCACTGCATTTTCAAAGAGTTACAGGGGATTGAGCAAGACATGGACCTGACTGTGACTTGCATTACTAAACTACATGCAGTCTTTTGGAAAATTAGAGTTTGGTATCTGTTATAAGTCAGACAAGGGTTTGATTTAAGTTGGCAGATTTTGAAGAATGAACAAGCATGGGCACTTTGGTGCAAAAATTAGAAGGATCCCACTACTCAAGTAGGGATAACCAGAAAGAAGAAGAAATTAAAGTCAAGCATTCAGCTGAAAAATGCAGTTAGGAAATTTATCACTGAGACCATAAGGACAGATATTAACCCTTGTACAGGGCCAGGAGAAGACCCCAAACATGCATTTCTGAGTACATTCTCCTAAAACCTTTTCCTGTTTGAGACTTCAAAACAAATCACCTAGAGAATTTCTATTCAGGATCTGTCCTGTTTACACCGTGTTATAAAGAGTAGTATTACTATTGTCATCTCTCAGCAATCTGAGTGATACAATCTCATATTCATAATATGGCTATTTTATATTACCGCTTTATTAAAATCTATAGATATCAAGGTCTGCTTTGAATGGATCAGATCTTGCTGCAATCCTGCGGCCTGGGAAGTTGTGTGGTACTGTTATGGAATTATCACAGAGTCTCATCTGGCAATTATGATATCATATCAGGAGAATATAAGCTTTTAAAATATAGGAGCAAACTTTTGCAGCATCACAACCAATCCTATTTTAGTTTGGAAATAAAAACTAAGGTCTATGTGTGATAATTAGTGAGTTACCTCAGTTGCAACAGTCCCTGTGTCCTATCCAAGGCAGTCTGTCAGTGTTGATGAGATTGGATGTCAAATTGAAAACTCTGAAGCTATCTTTCCACATTAGAAAAATCAACAGCAAATCACATCTTCCTGGCCTACTGGCAAGATAAGGAACATTAGCACATACCCCCCTCCTTGTCTGGTGAAACTTTAATCAAAGTATTTACATGGATGTGAGGCTGGGTACTCTATGGACCTCAGCATAACGGAATTTATCTCTAGTGCCAACATCCAACAATCTTTGACCTCTTTGTAGCAACTGGAACGGTTAGTTCCTCTCTCTTCCTTGCTTTTTTGTTTTGCTTTGTTTTGTTTTCCTTTGTTGTTGTTTTTTCGCTACTCTCATTTCTTTCAGTGTCAATTTTCACCCACTCCTAAATGGTGTTTATGAATAATAGTGCTCCTGGTTTATTTAAAAGTCTCCCAATGTACCCTTTCTGGAAGTGTTCACGACCCCTCTGCACTCCAAGTCCATGGCTGCAACTTCCACCTGTGTGCTCTTGACTCCAGCATGGTGGCTCTTCTGTGTTCTAGAACATAATTTCAGATCATTCATTGCCACTTATTGCCTAGTTAAATATTTCATAGATATTTCAAAGCCAATGGGTCACAAAGTGAAACTACCACCTTCTTCTCAGCACCGCAAAACAAACAGTGAACAGTCAGAAAAACCTGACAAACAACAACAAAAGTATTCCATTCCTGGGCCATATCCTAGGAAATTGATACCTAAAACTTACCACAATGCAAATTTAGGAGTCATATTCATACCCCACCAGCATAATCTTTCCTGGATATAAATCCAGCTTTGCAGTTCTACTAGTTCAGTGGAATCCTATTACTTATAGTAAACTATCAAAAACATTTTAATTTGGGCTGTAGAGATTGCTCAGTGGTTAGGACACTTGCTTGCAATGTCTGATAGCCCAGGTTTGATTCCTCAGTACCCATGTAAAGCCAGATGCACAAAGTGGTGCATGCCTCTGGAGTTGGTTTGCAGCACTATGAGGCCTTAGTGTACCCATTTTCTGTCTCTGTCTCTGTTTGCAAATCAATAAAAAATAAAATTTAAAAAAAATTTAATTTGTAAACCAAATTGGTACCTGGCACTATATGATTTTTTGTTTCCCAGCTTCCAGTCTTGCCACTTGTCTCCTAGCAACCTGTCATCTACTTGTAGCTTCCAAAATACATATCATGTTCTCCAAAACTTTTGAGCTCAATGCAGGACCACTGTCCCTAGTCAATATTCCCTTTGTTCCAACAGTATCTCAGTCTGTTGTATGGTGTCTTAATTTACAGGTCTCAACAGAAGACACTTTTCTCCTATCAGAATGCTTCTCTGATGCAGAAGCATTCATACTTGCCCTCAGAGAATAGGAAGGTACCTCCCTTTTCTGTTCATATAGAACAGTGTACCCATATTATAAAAATGATTAAATATTAACAATGGTGCTATATATTGGCCTCACCAAATATCCTGTGAACTCCTAGACTGTAGATATACCTTTTTCTTTACTTTTGTTTATATATATATATGTGTGTGTGTGTATGTGTGTGTGTGTGTGTGTATTGTGTATATGGCAGGCTTGTGGTTGTCAGAAGACAACATTGGGATGATGGTCCTTGCCTTCTACCTTGTTTAAGATAGGTCTCTCTCTTTTATTTTATTTTTTCTTAATACCTAGAAAGCAAGATGAGTTGGCCTGCAAACTTTGGGATTCTCCTGATTCTGCCTCCCTTGCTGTGGTAGTTTGAATAGATGGCCCCAATATATTCAGTGTTTTATTAGTTTGTAGTTTGCATTTGCAGCCACCTGGCTAGAGGCGGTGTCACTGGGCAGATCTTAAGGTGTGGTGATGGGTTTGGGATTTCAATCTAAAGATATGCAAAGTGTGACTAGCTGGAGTTCCTGAAGTGTGCAGTGCTGTGTGGCTTTAGACTTGTGCTTCTCTCTCTGTGTTTGGTCCTGTGAAAGCAGGCCAACTTCTTCTGCCATTATGGAACTTCCCCTGAATCTGTAAGCTTCAATAAATATCCCTTCGTCCATAACTGTGTCTGGTCTGGAAGTTCATCTCAGCGAACCTGAAGCGGTCTGCTACACTTGCCACAGGCATGTTGGGATTATAGATATGTGTGTTTCTTGCATCCATCTGGCTTTAATGTAGGTTCTGGGAATCTTAAACTATGGTCATTAGTTTTGCCCAGCAAATGTGTTTAAGCATTGAGCCATCTCCCCAGCCTATCATCTATTTATTTATTTGATAGAGAGAAAGAGGGAAAGATAGACAGAGAGAGAATGGGCATGCCAGGACCTCCAGCCACTGCAAACAAACCCCATACACATGTACCACCTTGTGTATCTGGCTAATGTGGGTCCTGGAGAAACTGAACCTGGATCCTTTGTCTTTGCAGGCGAATGCCTTAATCACTAAGCCATCCCTCCAGCCCTCATTTATTTAAATGTTTTTAAAATTTATTTGCAAGCAGAGAGAGAGAGAGATAAAATGGGCATGCCAGAGCTTTTAGCAGCTTCAAATGAACACCAGAAGAATACACTACCGCACATCTGGTTTTATGTGGGTACTGGAGAATCGAATCCAGGTTATTAGGCTTTGTAGGCAACAACCTTAACTGCTAGGCCAGATCTTCAGCTCTCATTTACTTTTTTTTCAAAGATTTATTTTTATTTATTTATTTATTAGAGACAGAGAAAGGAAAAGAGAGAGAGTGAGTGAGAATGGGTGTGCCAGGGCCTCTAGCCACTGCAAATGAACTCCTGACACATGGCCACCATGTTTGTCTGGCTTAACATGGGACCTGAAGAATTGAAGCTGTGTCCTTAGGCTTCTCAGGCATGTGCCTTAACTGCTAAGCCATCTTTCCAGCCCCTCGTTTACTTTTATATTTTAAAAATTTAACAGTGACTATTGCATGAAGATGCCCTTCTGTTGGATGTTGTGGTGGTTTGAATGTGAATGCGTGTCCTCAAGACACTATGGTGTTAAAAGTAAATTTGTGGGCTGGAAAAATAGCTTAGTGGTGAAGGCCAAAGAACCTAGGTTTGATTCCCCAGGACCTACATAAGCCAGATGCCAAAGGTGGCACATGTGTCTGGAGTTCGTTTGTAGGAGTTGGAGGCCCTGGTGTACCCATTCTTTCTATCTGCCCGTTTCTCTCCCTTTCTCTCAAATAAATATTTAAATAAAAAAGTAAACTTGTAATTTGGATCTTCAGCCAGCTGGCTGGAGGAGGTGTCACTGGGGGTGGATCCTAGAGTCCAGCCCAAAGGTGTGAGAGCAGGTCTGAGTTCTGCTTGCTGCTTTTTGGTGTTTGTTGGTTGGTGGGGGTTTCTCTCTCTCTCTCTCTGCTTGGATTTGTGAAACGGAACCAGATTCTTCCACCATTGATGGAATTTCCCTGGATCTGTAAACTTAAACAAAACTATGACAGATGTATATATTTGGATCAGCAAATATGCCTGCATATTCCTAGACATTTGATTGGCATAAACTATGACTTGGATCACAATGCCAACTTTCCTTTCCATCGGAATTAGGGTTGTTCTTTGACCCGATTTATATGTAGTTTCTAGCAACCTGCATTAGTACTTCTTCCTTCCTTCCTTTCCTTTCTTTTCTTTCTTTCTTTTTTTTAATATTTTTTGTTCATTATTTATTTATTTATTTGAGAGCGACAGACACAGAGAGAAAGACAGATAGAGGGAGAGAGAGAGAATGGGCGCACCAGGGCTTCCAGCCTCTGCAAACAAACTCCAGACGCGTGCGCCCCCTTGTGCATCTGGCTAACGTGGGACCTGGGGAACCAAGCCTCGAACCGGGGTCCTTAGGCTTCACAGGCAAGCGCTTAACCGCTAAGCCATCTCTCCAGCCCTCTTTCTTTTCTTTCTTTTTTTTAATGTGAGTGCTAGGGATCAGACTCAGGCTGTCATGGTTGTGCAGCAAGTGCTTTTACCCATTGAGCCATCTCCCCAGCCCATTTTTTTCAAACTGGTATTCAACTTTTCATATTTAAGGTTTATTATCAACTTTATAATTCCAGAAAAAAATAAACCTTTGGGTAAACTGTTAAATTATTCACTTAAGAACATGGATTTAGCTGGCTTTGTATTTCAAAAGATTTACAGATTGATCCCCACAAAGATGAGCTGCTTAGTCTTTAGTCTTAATGTGAGAATATAAAAACTGTCTACCCCAGCTATAGCACTCCTAGGCATATATCCTAAGGACTCATCTCATTTCCTTAGAAGTATGTGCTCAACCATGTTTATTGCTGCTCAATTTATAAAAGCTGGGAAATGGAACCAGCCTAGATGTCCCTCAACTGATGAGTGGATAATGAAGATGTGGCACATTTATACAATGGAGTTCTACTCAGTGGTAAAGAAAAATGAAGTTATGAAATTTGCAGAAAAATGGATGGATCTGGAAAGGATTATACTAAGTGAGGTAACCCAGGTGCAGAAAGCCAAGTGCCACATGTTCTCCCTCATATGTGGATCCTAGCTACAGATGATTGGGCTTCTACATGAGAAGGAAAATACTTAGTAGCAGAGGCCAGTAAGTTAAAAAGGAGATATAAAAGGAAGAGAAAGGAAGGGAGTAGGGTACTTAATAGGTTGGTATTTTATATATGTAAGTAGAATGATTGAGATGGGGAGGTAATATGATGAAGAATGGAATTTCAAAGGGGAAAGTGCGGGGTGTGGGGAGAGGTATTACCATGGGATATTCTTTTATAATTATGGAAAATGTTAATAAAAGTTGTGAAAAAATAATTTAAAAAATAAAAAAAAATTAAAACTGTCTACTAGGTAGGGGCCAAGTATCCAGTTAGTCCAGTGCTCTGGTATGCTGCTAACTTACATTATTTATCATATACTTTTCCCTAAGAAATTGATATTAATGATACTTTAATATACCTTTTCATAATTCAAATTGAGGCTTATGATTAATTTTATTTTACTATAATTGGGCTGTTACAACCAAATGCTAGTGACTACATGACTTAAATCAGGAATTCTCAAAGTTTTTCCATTTGTGATTCCTTTCAACACTCAAAATTTGTATTCAAACCCAGGTATATAGGCATATAAAATAGGAATACAAATGAAATATTTATTGGTAATGAATTATAAAAACTTGTGTTTAATTATTTGCTATGTGTATAATTTTACTACTTATTAAAGATGAAAGTGAATTTGCATATTAATAATATGGGTGTGTTTATTTTTACAAAAAGAATCAAGTCTTGGGGGCTGGAGAGACAGCTTAACTGTTAAGGTAATTGCCTGCAAAGCCAAACGACCCAGGTAAAATTCCCTAGGACCTATATAAGCCAGATGCAGAAGGTGGTGCATGTATCTGGAGTTCATTTGCAGCAGCAGGAGGTCCTGATACACCCATTCTCTCTCTCTCAAATAAATAAATTAATAAAAAAGAATTAAACCTTGGGCTGGGGAGATGGGTCAGGAGTTAAAGGCTCATGCTTGCAAAGCCTGTCAGAATAGGTTTGATTCCCCAGTACCACATAAAGCCAGATGTGCAAAGTGTCAAGGGCATCTGGAGTTTGTTTATAGTGTCAAGAGGTTTTGGCATGTCCATTCTTTCTCTCCTCAAAACTACATAAGTACATTAAAAAACAAATTAAGCCTTGACTGGATATCTCACACTTCAGGATACAGAGCACCTTTAATGTTTTTCAGAGTTCATCAATGTTTTGATTTTATAGTTGTCAATGTTGAGAATACCACTTCACACAAATACATAGCATAAAATGGAAGAAGTATGTTTAGAGACATTTTAGAAATTTTTGGAATTTCTGTCTTAATCTCAAGCCAAAATTCTTTTAATAATTTTTAAATGAAATTAAAGCAACTATTCAAACAGTAATTTTTAAAATCAAGCACTCAAACACAGTACTATATCAAGATATCCTAACTGATAAATGCGGAGAAATGATAAGACACTATTAAAAAGCATTGTTTTGCACGATTAAACTGTTATGTTTCTATAAGAGCAGAAAACTTTGCATGTACAGTAAAAACACTGCACTACAATTTATAGCATGCAGTAATTTTGAAGCTGAGCCAAGGTGTTTCGGGCAGTGTTCATTGATGTTGCCTGACGTGAGGGCCTGGGCAGTGCAATGCACGTGTTGTGCATGCCTAACCAAGGCTGCAGAGAAATTGGGAGATGCAACACAGGTGAGAATGGCTAGAAATATCTCAGATTCATTACACACTGGATTCTGAATAATTTTTGGTTGTTATGTGTTCAGAAGCCTTTTACTGTTGCCAACTCTTTGTGACCTTTCCATTGAGTTACATGACCTCATAAGGGAAGATGGACCTTAAACAATAGAAATTTCTCTTCCTTCAGGTCTAGAGGCTTCAGGTCCAAAGAGCAGGGTTCCAGCAGGGTTAGGGTCCGGAAAGGTCGTCCAGACAGCCACTTACTGCTGTACGTTGATGTGACCTTTCCTTTCTGCACACTCATCGAAAGAGAGAATTCTGGCCGGGCGTGGTGGCGTACGCCTTTAATCCCAGCACTAGGGAGGCAGAGGTAGGAGGATCGCAGTGAGTTCGAGGCCACCCTGAGGCTACATAGTGAATTCCAGGTCAGCCTGAGCCAGAGTGAGACCCTACCTCGAAAAACCAAAAAAAAAAAAAAAGAGAATTCTGGTTTTGCTTCCTCTTCGCATAAAGGCATTGATGGCATCATAGATCTCATGTAAGTTTTTTACCTCTCAAAGATCTCACCCCCATATGCCACTGAATCTGGTAATTAGAGCATCATCATATGAATTTGGGGCGTTACAGTCAATATCATAGATTCAATCACTCTACGATGAGAACTTAAATAATTCATTAGCAGGGCAAATGCTTACTCCAAATACTGTTTTCTTTTCCCTAATAATTAGTCTTGGTTGCTCTTGTACATGGGTATTAAAATAATTGGCATTTTTAAAGAAGCAAGATGTTTTGAGTTCTCATTAATTATCTGTGATATATTTCTCAAAATATGAATCCCCTTTAATGCTTATTTTTCATATATGTTTATCCACATTTCTCAACTGTTCCAGTAAAGGCAAACAATATTAGGTCTCTCTTTAAAGTTTCTAAAAAAAAAAAAAAAAAAAAAAAACTGGTCTTGGTGTTTTTGGCAGGCTTATACTAACACAAGTTGCATCCAGATTGTAATTCTGATAAGTATTTCAGTTCTTTCTTGAAAAATTAAATTCACAAAACAATTGATTATCAGTTATAAATGGCAAAAACACCATCTGGTTTTTAAAACTGGTTCAATCCATGTAGCGAGGGGAAAAATGTTGGAGCTTGTACTTGGCGAGGAGTTCTAGTCCACGGAGCAGAAAATGACGAGCTTGACTATGAGAAAGCCAGAGTAGTCATAACTTGTACTAGGCGGCTGTGGGAATTTGATACGTTCCTCACATGTTCCATATGTTAAATCACTTGGCGACATCTTTAGTGTGAAAAAGCTGGGGGTTGGAGGGGAGGGAGGCTAGAGTAACAGGCTTCACCCTGAATTCTCACCTCCGGATCCCATGCAGACTCCAGTGGGATAGGGGTGCCAGGCCTCAGTTTCTATACCTGGGAAACTGGATGTAGCAAGTTCTTTCATCTTACTGCCCGGATGGTATTTCTGTGGAAAATTTTAGAGCTATTTGCATTCCTCCAATGAGGTAAGTCACGCAGCATTAGCATTTCCTATAGAAATGTCCCATGTTGTTCTTTGCCAACTGGAAATTTGAGTAGGTGTTCATTTGATGTGCCAAGAGAATAAAGGGAGATGAAAACACTCCACATCTTCCAATGTCCCCATACTGTGTTCTGAGTGTGGGAGGACTAGGGCCTGGCTAGATTCGCGTGGAGTTTCAGTCTCATGAGGAACACTTTTCCTCAGGAGTATATTGCAATCCTTTTCTTAAAAAAAAAAAAAGCTTCTGGGTTGCTGGCATATTTTCACCTTATGTTAAAATATAGCTATCCTTTGCTTATTATTCATGCATTGTAATGTGGAATTTATCCATTCATTTAACAGATTCTTATTGTGGCACAGTACAGCATAGTAGTTAGTAGCAAGGGCTCTGTCTACAATTTAGAAATTGTGATTTTTTTTTAAAGGCTGGTACTTAATCTTTTTAATTATGTTTAATAATAAAAATAGGAGATAACAGTACATACTTTAAATATAGACTCAAGGATTAACCAAAATCATGCATTCAAAGTACTTAATAACTGAAAAAAGCCCACAAGAGTAGTGGTAACCGTAAGAATTGTGAATATTAATATTGCTATGAGCTAGGCACTGTGCTAGTATTTCTGATAAGTAGGACCTACCTTTGTCATGTACACATCATTTTCAGCATAGATGACTGTATATTTTTATCCTGATTTTGGTGGGACTCTGCTTTGCATCAGGTCTGGTCCAGGTAGCCTCACTTGCACAGGTGATGAGTACTCGGAACCTGGCAGGCTGGGCATTATGCTGGTGGCCATGCAATGTTGGTTTCCTGTCTCTTATACCGCAATTTCCCTGCTGGAGCTCTCCTCGCTTCTGGAGGAATGCCTGTGGTTCGTGCATCCCGGCCTGTAATTACAGAGCAGAAAATCTAGGCTGTGAAGACAGCGCAGTCTGGAAATTAGTTTATGCATAATGAATAATAGGAGGCTGCTTTAAAGTGTAACTCATTCGGTGGATTGGCAGGTCTCGACTTCCTTTCTGATATTTATTTATTTGTAAGGTGAGGCCAGAGGGCTAGGGAAGTCACTCCGAGTAGGTCTTGCAGACTATAGAGCTCAGATTCAGCAATTTACATTCAGTCATCTCTTGGTCATTTAGCCACAGATAATTTGTCATGGTTTGTTTTAGCTGTTGTGATATTGATATTTATTATGCAAATTGTATTTCCTACATCTTATTGTTCTGCATTCTATGAATACTTAAATTATTATAAACCTTTACACTTAATACGGCTCGTTCTTCAATTTGATGCTTGAGTAACAGAGGGTCAGAGCGCACGCGGTCTTCTAGAGGGGAAGAAAATAAGTAATTAAAAGGCAGACAAACAAGAGAGCAGGCTGCCTGGTTGAAAAGCAAGCAAAGGTAATTTCGGGGAGGGAGTGAGGCCAGGGATGCAAGTCGCTTCAGCAGGAGAACCTCCCAGACACGGAAGCTGAAGGCACCTGTTGGTCTCCAGCTTCCTCAGAAGGGACTGGGAGCATACGGAGTGGGACTGAGCCCTGAAGGAGGAAAACCGTGGACCCTACCCTCTAGAACCCCATTCCCCACACCTGTGCCCTCTCTCCCTAAAACCATTGTCGGGTAGATTTTTTTGTTGCTGTTATGCGCATGTAACCTTAAGTAAATAAATAAATATACTACATGCATGCCATATATATTAAATACATATACTAAGAACAGGAAGGCCACTCTCAATAAGCTTGGGAGTCTGAGCGTATTCCCCGTCGATTTTCCCTTTCCCCAGAATCTACAGCAAAGACATCGACTCGAAAATCCCAGAAGCAGGCTTCCCGGCTCCAGTCTCCCAACTATCCCCAAGTCTGCCGCTAGGTTGTCGCGCGGGCTCTCCCGCTCGGCCGGACGTGCGAAGCACGCATGCACTTCTCCAGGATTGTTTTGTCAATCCGGGGACCTGCAATCTCACTTTCCACTCCCGCACAGCCCGGGTTTCCCAAAGATCTCCGTGCAAGGTGAGTGACGGAAATCTGCAGCGTCTGGCTGCCAGGCCCGATGCCCACGCTGCACCGGCCAGAGGAGCCTCCCAGAGAGACGCTCGAGGGTCGGTGAGATGCAGCGATCGCAGTAAACATTCCTAATGAAGGTGTTCGGGAAGCTAGTCCCGCCCCCTGGAGCCAGGGCCCCTACTCTCTTCCTCCTTGCCAGGCGCCCTGGAGAACACTTTTTTCCTTGATCCCCAGGAAACGAAGCCGAATTTTAACGTAAACATATTTGCATACGCCCCGCCCCTCGTACCCGCCCCTCGGTGGCGCGGGCGCGCCGCCGAACGCCAGCGCCAGGGGGCGGAGTGGGAGAGGGGGGGCGAGTCCTTCGAGAGCCGGGTTGGGCTCCCGGCGCCGTGATTGGTCGCCTCTGACTCCGCCCCCAGCGCATCTCGTTAGCATCTCATTAGCTGTTCGCTCGGGCTCGGGAGGCAGCCACCACCGCCAGTCTGAGGCAGGTGCCCGACATGGCGAGTGCTGTGCTGCCGAGCGGATCCCAGTGTGCGGCGGCAGCGGCTGTGGCGGCGGCGGCGGCGCCTCCTGGGCTCCGGCTCCGGCTCCTGCTGTTGCTCCTCTCGGCCGCGGCACTGATCCCCACAGGTAGGTGTGGGCATCGGCCAATGGGCTCCCCAATCTCCGCCAGCACCCCAGTATTCCGAGCCTCGGAAGGGGGGAACGTTTCCATGACAACACCCCCCCTCCACTTCCTAAATCCGAGGCGGCGGGAGTGTGGCGAGGAAACTCGGGGCTGAGCTGGAAGGGGCTTGGAGGGCTCGGCGTCCGCCTTCTCCCCCTGCCCGCCGGCCGTGATGAGAGCCCTCAGGGATGGCTGCACCCACACCTTTTCTCCCTGGCTTGGCGCGGGGTGCGGAGTGGAGTGGGAGCGGGGGCCAAGGGCCGGAGCTTGGGGGAAGGGGAGCTAACCGAAGCCCCCAAACCTTTCGGACCCTCCTAAACTCGCTGTTGGTGCCCGTAACTTGCAGATCCTCCGGTCTCCCTGGGCTGCCCGTTCTCCTTCCACCTCTCTAACCTGGCCCCCTCCAATTCTCCATCTCGCCCCCAAACCTCCTCCCAGGCGGACTGCCTGCGGGCTCCAGGACATCCCCACACTTGTGGGGTCCCCGCGCCCCGCCGCCCCCCGGTGCCGTGCTGCACGCCTCTCGTGTTTCCCTCCGGCCGCCGGCGTCCCCCTCCATCCGTCGGCCGGGCTGCGGGTTTCCTTGGCGCGGCTCCAGGCGGGGAAAGTTCCCCGGCCCAGCCCCGCGGGGAGGGATGGGGGCGAGCGGCCGCTGTCGCCGCCTCTGCAGGAAGGTTCGCGGAGCCCGCAGCCGCTCCGCGCCACCGAGGCCTCTGGCACGAGTGTTGGGGGGGCGCCGGATTTCCCCGCGCTGGTCCTTGGGCCAGGCGGCCCGCAGGTGGTGGAGCGAGCAAGCGAGCGAGCGAGCGAGCGCGGCCTCTGCGGCCAGGCGGACGCCCTGCGGGCCTCCGGGCGCCCCCTGCGTGGCGGGCTGTCTTGGGAATTTGCCCAGGGGCGGCTCTGCAAGCCCGGCGCCTTCCCTGAAGACGCCGAGCGCTCGCTAGAAGCAGCATGTGTGGCTCGCCCGTGTGCCGGGCGCGTTGGCGCGGTCGCGAAAGAAGAGGGCAGTGTTTGCATTTGCTAACAAAAGGGAGCCGGAGCTCTTCCCCAGCGGAGAGGCCAAGCCGTGCTGCACCCTGCCTTCCTTCCCGCCACCTTGCCGCGCTTCGCAACCGCACGGCGTCCCCGAGCCTCGGACCGACCGCCTGCTGCGGGCTCCGGGCGGGCGCTGGAAGCCCCGGGCGGTGTAAGCGGGGGGGGGGGGGCGGCTGTGCTGGAGGGCATGCGGTAGAGCTCGCTGAGCCTGCAAAGCCCCTCCTTGCAGCTCCGGGCTGGCCGACTGGGGAGCAACAAGTGGCGGAGGACGCCGCAAGCTCAGCCCCCACCTGCGGAGCCCCCAGCCCGACCGTGTGCAGTGCTGGGGCCCGCGTGCAGCTCCAGGGGCGCCTCTCCGCCTGGGCTGTGCCTTTTGTTTACACGCTAGAGGACACACAGTTATGTAAACACCGCAGGAGACACGCTGTAGGAGATGGGGAGGTTTGGGGGTGCTGCTTTGGATATGGGGGATGTCGGGTTGGCTGCCCCCCCAATTCCGAAACAGGCTTGCGACGTAGGTCCGCCTGGGGAACCTATTTGGGCTACTCGGGTTGGGGTCTGGCCTCATCTTTTATTTCAGCTTAATTTTTTTTCTTCCATGCCACTGTCTCCGGATGCTGTTTATGTGTTTTTCCTCCGTGACTTCTTAATTTGTGAGTTACGAGATAATTGGGTTCAGCCGAGGCCGATGTGGTTACAACTTCATTTCGGGTGATGCCACTGACTGAAGGGGTTCGATAAAATGTTCCCAAAAGAGATCCCTCGTGTTGGTGCATTGTAAGAAGCGCCAGTGTTAGTTAAACGTGAGCGTGAGTAAAGGTTGGGTAACCGGCGCATAATAGATGCAACAATAGATTTGTATTGGCTGCCAAAAAGGGGGGTGAATGGGAAGCACTGCTCGGGGATATATATTGCCTTTCGACTAAAAAATGGGAGCCGTGCGATGCCGCTAGCCAGCAGAGTGGGATTAGATTATGCCTCCCCTGTCAAGCCTGCTCATTGAAGGCACCGGGTAGTAACAACAGTACTATATTTGTAACTATATCGCGGCGAGAAGTTGCTTTCCCGGCGAGGGATATGTGCTGACTTGGAAAGGAGCGGTCTGGAACTCAACCGTGCATGTCAAAGCTACGGGAAAATTCTGTTGCCAGTTACCATGGAAGCAGCAGCTTGCTCTTGTGTACATTCCTGTTTTGTACGCTGGTTATCAGATTGTGTTCAAATTAGAAAGTAATTGGGTTTGATTTGTAGTGAGGGGATGAGATGACGTTCTTGAAGTTTTTTTTTTTTTTGAGTGTGTGTTTGTGTGTGTTGGGGTGTGTGTGTGTGTGTGTGTGTGTGTGTGTGTGTGTGTGTGTGAAGTTTGAGGGGGTGTTGGCTCAGTCCTAGGTCTCTTACTTCAGGGGTAAATTTCAGGTGGACATCTAAGGGATTTTCTTTCTCCATCTGCTTAGTTTAAGCTTTCACTGGGGCCTCTGCCTCCCATTCCCAGGGTTAAAGAAACCTGTTGGTGCTACCTTCTAACTTCATTAGGCGTGTATCATTTACATCCTTGCTGGGGAAGGTACTTCCTGCCATTGTGCATTGGGGTCCTGGTTCTGTTTGCCCCTGTAACTGAAGCCATTAACCCCCTCCCCTGGAAAAATGTTACCCTACCTCTCCTGTAGTGTTTGGATGAAATGGATATTAATGAAATACAGCCAACATGGATTTGCCTAGTCGGTGTTAATCATTCCTGGTACACGTAAGGTGCATGCATCATGTTTGGGCTCCTGAATGAACCAGGGGTAGATCACCTCACCCTTCCTCTTCTGGATTAGGTGAGGTGGCTGATGGGTGGGGGATTTGAGGTGGTGGTGGTTAGCCCAGTTAGTAGCCTAGGGCTGAGTTTTGCTTGCCTGCCTCAGCCTGTTGGGGCTTGCATACTGGCGACAGGGACTTTGCAAAAGTGCCACCCTCCTATTGTTGCCTTTCTCTGCATCAGATTGAATAGCCGCAGGAGGGACTTACACTCGCTTGTGATAGCTTAGATAAAATATCCCTCATTAATGCCACTTTATATTTACAGTGTGTCACTGAAGACGCACAAGGCTTCATTTAGTGACTTGTGTGACAAGACAAGCTTGCTTTATTTGCCTGGGACATTTTGGAGGAACAAGAGACCCATTGAGCAATCTTTTGAAATGAACAAATACGAAAAAGGGGGATAAAAGAGCAGGCAGTTCTCCCGGACAAAGAGCTTTATTCATATGGATGCTGTACATGCTTTATCCAGTTTTCTCCAGTGGCCCTCCTGGTATAGGGGAATGGGACAGGGAAGATGACCGCAGGCAGGGCACTCCCTCCTCCCCTCTCACTTTCTGCTGCTTATCGGAGGTGGCCCCTGACTCACTCACTGCTTGCTCCTCCACTCCCTCTAAAATTCCAGAAGGGAAAGGGCTCTTGGATTTCAGTGGGAGATTTTGAAATCGTTCCTGCCAGAAGAAAGTGCTAGCTACCTGTTGAGGTTGATCATCGTTGGACGATTTATTGGTTGAAGGGAAAAGAGATGTCACCTTCCTATGGCATGTGTTAAGAAGTGATTGATAGTGAATGTCTGATTGGTAAGATCCCTTGCAATTATGAATTGGCCTTAACTATATTTATTTTTAAAGATGTTAAAAATAAAATCCCAAATTTCATTATCATTAGTGATACTGTTGAATTATGTTTTTAAACTTTTCCCTACACCTTGTACATTTTAGCTTCATACAGAAGTGCATTTTTATTATTCTTTGCCTTATATTGCTGAGTGATTTTTTGGCTTTAAAAATTGATAATATTGTACAAATGGTCTCATTCTTTTTTTGTGTTTGTATATATTACATTTTACTGCCTAATTGGCCTCTTAGAATTTATATGCATTTTTTAACTTGAATTTTTTTCTAACTAAAAATTTTGGTGTGTGCATGTATGTGTATGTTTGACAAAAGGGCCATTTTTATTTGGAGGAATTACTTCACGGATGCCAAAGTAATCAATAGTGTGATTTGAATGGAATTTGAGCTACATACACAGAAAATTTAAAAGAAATAAATCCAGGGGATTTAAATGCTATATATATTTCTTTGAGAGAATACTACTGACCATTATGGTGGGCATTTTTAATAGAAAATCCAGAACAGAAAGGAGAAATCACACAGCGACATCTGTTGCAGAATTGAAAATTTGCTGCTTTGAGTCGGAAGTAATTAGCCCTGTATAAGCACCTAATGATATCAGTGTGTTTGTGTGTGTGCGCGCGTGCACTTGCCCGCGCTGATACAAATATGAACATAAACATACTTGTGTTTGTGTACACACACACACACACACACACACACACACACACACACACACATTTTCTACAGGTACCCCGATGCAAAATTCATGTGCCTAATAAAAGCTTCTACTAGAAAATGTAACATTTTAGCACTTACTTATTTAAAAAAATTTGGCATTTTTATACACATGGACTTTTTGAAAGGAAAATAGAATAGTTCTTATCTCGGGGAAAGCCCAATATTTTGAAGTGAGGCGGCTGAAGCCCAAAGAGGGAAGGATCTTGCCCACAGCTGAACTGAGGCTGAGCTAGCTGCAGACCTTGGATTGAGAGGATCCCTTAATGCCCAGTCAGCCAGTGGACCTTCTTTTTCACCTCCTGGCAGGGGTGTCCAGTCATAGATATGGAACATAGGAGGATGATACTTTGGTTAAAAATATTTTGTCTTCTAAAAGTAATAAGTTTAGTTGTTTGCTTTAATAAACCTATGGATCAGACAAGACCTCTAGGAGAAAGGACTTGTTTTTGGTACACTAGTGCCTTTGGTATGGACAGATGATTCTGCAACCTCTGGACCGTCTTTGGCAGTCACCACACGAATGTCATGTAAAGCAACTTATAGGAGAGTGTTGTGGTTGTGTTGCCAAAACCAGTCAGAAAAGCGAAAACTAGGTTCAGGAAACTCACGTTTAGATTTTTAAGATTTTTTTTTTTTTGAAGTAGGGTCCCACTCTAGCCCAAGCTAATGAACTCACAAGTGTGTGGATTAAAGGTATGCAACACCATGCCCAGTCAAGATTTTTAAGAATTTTATTTCTCTTTTCAAGGACTACTTTTAACAGAACTGGTTCTATATAATCAAAGAAAAAAGGAAGCCAAGAACCAGAGTACAGCTTGATATTTCTTAGTAGGTGTTGAGCCTTTGTCAACCACAGAGCAAAGGCTGAAGGAGAAATTTTTGCTTTTTCTTAAAGAAAAAATTAGTTTTGCCTGATGGCTTTTTAAACATTGACCATACTTTCTTTTTCTTCACTCTGTTCTGGATTTTTTTCAGCTGTGCTTAACCCTATATGCAAATTACCCCCTTTCAGTCGTTACCCACCTCTAGAGTCATCTGCCCTCCCTGTGCTTCCTCCTCCTCCTAGATTATTTTCAATCAGACCTGGACAGCCTATAATTTTTTCCACAGTTTCTTCGGAATGGGTCTCTAAGATATAGCCCCTCTTTCTCTACTCATAATTACAGTATCATTTCCCGAATATACAGATTCTCAACAGGAAATACAGAGTTTTTGCCCTTTCCTTGCTTTTCTGAGGAAGACAGAATGAAGGGTTGTCGCAGTGGGTAATGGCTAAGCAGATACCAGTGAAGCTGAATACGATTACTGCTTGCTCTGAGGAGACCTTTCCTGTGGTTTAGTTTATTTTGAGCAAGGTTTTGTTTGGATCGGATAGGATGAATTTTATTGTTGTATAAATATGGTTGTGTAAAATATGCAGTAATTGTAGCTAATCCTTCCACTGTGGCCTGAACCTTTGGTGAGATTGGTCATTTCCAGTTGTTTCCATAATGAATACCTTCCATCTGAGAACTTTGTAGGGACAGCTTATTTTAGTTTCATAGCGGTGAGATACCCTATTCATACGTATATGTATATCTGTGTGTGCATGTGTGTGTGTCTTTCATGCCTCCATGATACTAATGCCATTATATTTTGTGAATATATTGCTTTAAAAATGCACTTTTTCATTTTTATCTGGCTAAGTGGTACTTTCAGCCTGTATTCTGTGACTGATACAATCAAAATGCCCGTACCACATGCTGTAAAGACTTGGGTCTTATCTTTGTGGGCTGGGACTGAAGGGTGATGAGGGAGAAAAGGTTATTACCTTTATTTCTCAATACTTTCCTCCCCCCACTGATTTAAAATAAGATTTTAAAATTTTACTAGGAGTTGTTTTAATGTTTCAGTGTTAATTTCTGAACATTTTTGATTTTTCTGAAAGTAGGTTGGGTCCATTCTCTAGACTTGTGAAATGTGAGGGTTTATTTATTTATTTTTTTGCTTTAAAGTGGTTTTTTCTCAGATGTTTCATTTAACACAGTCTATAAATTTGAAGCATTTAGTTTTTTGGTTTGTAGCCAAATAGATAATTACACATAAGATGATTTTTGAGGGGTCCGAATGGCCCTGATCAGGTGAAAACCCGCCTCCTGAGTTGGTTACCAGGCAAGAAAATGCACAGAGGAATTTATACTTTCCGGGCTTGGGGAGAGCCACCAAAATGGAATAAAATGCCTTTGCTGGAAACCATCAGTGAAGAAAGGAACCCACTGGAATGTTTGTAATCACAAATAACACCTCCTTGTTGGAATTTCAGAACCACAGTTTCTTTTTCAGAGATTTAAATTACAGCCTCCAGCCAGCAGCTGCTGTCGCAGTTAATGGACAGCTTCGCTTTGAAGGTCTTCCAGTGCTGGTCCTCCAAAGCTTTGGTGCAGTTGCCCATGGACTAGGTTAAACAAAAGGGAGCAGAAGGTATTTAAATATACATTCATGGCCGATATTATATGTGACCTTGGTTCTTACTCAAAAAAAATTACTCAAAAGAAACACATAGTGTAAGGAAGAGGGAAAGCAGGTGCCAAGAAGCTTGTTATAACTTGACAGGTTGAAGAAAGTGATTACCTTAAGGGGAAAAGTGGGGTGGGGAAATTTTTATTTTTTAGTAGACCTTTTACTGGAATTTGGTTATTTGACCCAATATATAGATACTTCAGAGATGTTAATAGGCTTGAAATGGAAGTGCTGTGATATATGTTTAAATGCTACTCAGTGTTTGAAGCTGATACTCCAGTGACATGGACTTTTAGAAATGCCTAGAATAAGTGTCTTGCTCTTGGCAGACTTCCTTGGGAAGGTAGGCAGTCTAATTTCTCTTCAGCTGTCCAGCACTAGACAGCAGTGTCAAGTTGGAATTAAGTTATGCCATCCCTGGGGTGGGTGGGGAAGAATCTGCCTGAAAACAAAGAGTTCACCTACCCCATCTTTCCCACGGAATGCACCATACCTCCAGAATTATCTAAAAGTTCAAACGTCCAAAATGGACAGTGTCCTTGCTCTGCATCCGGTATCAACGAATTTCTCTTGAATTCTTCATTATTCCAATGACATCCTGGTCGTCCCACATTTGAAGCCTTTCCTTCTTTCTCTTTAGCTTTCATCTTTGATTTGGCAGATAATTTCGTCATGATGCTCTGGGAACCTCAAGGACCACCACACACTGTTTTACCAACAGCAGCTTCTGTGCAGTCCCCCTCTCCAGCTTCTCTGCCAGAGTCAGAGTCAGAGGGAGCTCAAGTCTGTCTGCTGCAATTCTCATTCTTTTCAGGACAGGATCATGGCACTTTCCTTCCAGAAACCTAATCTCCAATTCGTACTTCTTGCATCAAATTCAATCTCTGTACTGTTTTGTCTTGAGGTGGTTCCTTCCTCAATTGCTCTCTCATTTCCTCTCTAATTGCCCTCATTTCTTATTACTTTTCAGCCCAATCCTGATGGGACTGGAAGACTGATGATTCTGCAGTGAAACTGAGGAGAAAGTGGTTCTGCCCATCAGCCTTCAACTGGTTGCTGTGACAGAAAACAACTTTGCTTTTCCTTTAACTGTCTGTCTTGGTTCATGGGTGAAGGATAGCAGACTCTTCTTGTCTACCTGGAGAATAGACACTTTTCTTTTTAACCAATACATACTTTTTATAATAGCCCTCCATCAAGTCATTTGTTTTTCTGCTTTACAGGTATATATAAGAATTCCTTCCTCCCTCCCTTCTTTCCTTTCTATGCGGCATATGCATGTGTTTGTGAGCATGCAGCGGACAGAGGACAACCTCAGGTGCTGTTCCTCAGCTACCCTCCACTAGAATTAGCCAAGTAGGGTTGACTGGTACGCCAAAGAGCTCTATGGATCTGCTTGTCTCCTGTGTGTCCAGCTCTGGAATTACAGTGGTGTGCCACTGTGCACAGCTTTTTTTTTTTAATTTTCTAGGTAGGGTCTCACTTTAGCCCAGGCTGACCTGAAATTCACTGTCATCACAGGGTGGCCTGGAACTCACAGCGATCCTCTTACCTCTGCTTCCGAGTGCTTCCGGCTACACACAGCTTTTTTTTTACATGGGTTCTGGAGACCAAACTCAGGTTCTCATACTTGTTAGGCAAGTACTTTACTTGACTGAGCCATCTTCCCAGCCAAAAACATGCATTGCTTTGTGACAGTGTGACAGAATATGTAATTGTCATGGAAGTTTTAAATTACGGAAGGTTGAAAATGTATTGTGCCTCTGTGTAGAAGAACCTCTTTAAAGCCGGCCGTGGTGGCACACGCGTTTAATCCCAGCACTCGGGAGGCAGAGGTAGGAGGATCGTCACGAGTTTGAGGCCACCCTGAGACTCCATAGTGAATTCCAGGTCAGCCTGGGCTAGAGTGAGACCCTACATCGAAAATCAAAACAAACAAACAAACAAAAACAAAAAAAACCCCAACAAAAACGAACCTGTTTAAATATAGGGGTTACTATAGTCTAACTGACTTAACAAATTATAGGTTGGCAAAGTAAGACTTTCAGACCCAAAGTGAAGACGTTTAGACTTATAAATGCCTCTGGAGGGTTAAAAATCAAAGTTGGAGCCAGAGAAATGGCTCAGTGACTAAGAGTGCTTGCTAGCCATGCAAGCATGAGCACCCGGGAGGACCCGAGACCTGTGGAGCTTGACCCTCAAAACCCATGGAAACAGCTGGGTGTGGCCATGCATGCTTGTAACCCCTGTCCTGTGGGAAGCAGAGAGGGAGGGTCGCTAGAGCTCATGACAACTGCAGTCCTGGGTTCCAAGAGAGATTCTGTTTCAAGGAAATATGCAGAGGTGCAATGGAGGAAGAGAGACAGCGTTCTTCTATGGACACATGTGCATACACACTATACATCACACACATCAGAGGACCTTGTGACTTGCCATGAGATCAGCTATGCAAAGATGGTTTTCATGTCTATTGCATGTCAGTCCTGAGAAAAACCTCCCACTCAGGCCTTTATCTAGTGCTGAAGAGATATTTGAATTTGGGAGTAGTGCTGCTTAACTCGACACAATTTGGCCAACACCAAATCACGTTTGTGAATTTGGTTGTACTTGGTAGATAATTTAAGCACATGAATTATCAGTGGCATAATGAACAGAAACATGAATTTCTTTTCTTTTTTCCTCTCTTTTTCTTTGTTTCTCTTCTTCACTGCTGAGCTTATCTCAAGGATCTTTTCAAAGCCTTTCCATAGTATTGGTATCTGCCATAGTTCTTTCTTATGCCCCTCCATTGTCTGTATCCTTTCTCTTTTAGTTCTTGCTCGTGTACAAAGGTTAGCACCCCAGTACTACGTGATACAAAGTTAGATTGTCTTTGAGTATTATGGGACAGTTTTGGATAAGGTTGTCTGTCAGAATGTGCTTATGTACTTAGCCCTTTGCCTAATGTGCTTGTGATAAGCCAAGCTACTGAGTTTAAAAGGCATCAGCTTGATTCTCTCTTCTGAATAGAACAGGAACATTGCTTCATTTCTCTTACAAAATCCCTTATTTAAACAATGAAAACTTTAATGATAGGGGGAAAAAAAAACAAGTTAATTTAGTACCAAATTACTGCTCAAATGGTTTTATCTCTTAAAAGGTTCAAGTAGAGATTAGCTTAAATGACAGTGAATTTCAGTTTTCCTGGTGTCTATCTTGTGAGCACACATCCTTGGGAAGAGGCCTGGTCCCTTTCCTCTAGTTTTGTTAGCAGTCACGTGAATGCTGTTCTCCGTGCCCTTTCCTAAGCAAATCTCTACCGTCACTAGGTCAGGTGTGCAACTGGAATATTCATCTTAGGTTATGCAACAGCCAAAACTAGTGCTTCACTCCGGATTGCAGGACAGAAAGAAGGGGGCTGGAAGATGGTTCTGTTGTTAAAAGCTCTTGCTTGCACAGCCTGTTGGCCTGGCTTCAATTCCCAGCCAATGCAAACTGGATGCAAGAAGTGGTGCAAGCTTCTCCTGTTTGCAGTGGTGTGCACACATATACATATATATGTGCATATGGATAAAATTGAAAAGAAGAGGGCTGGAGAGATTGCTCAGAGGTTAGAGGCACTTGCTTACAAAGCTTGCTGACACATGTTCATTTCCCAGTACCTATGTAAAGCCAGAGGCAGAAAGTAGCACATGCATCTGGCGTTGGTTTGCAGTGGCAAGGGGCCCTGGCATGTCCATTCTTTCTCTGTCTCCTCACAATACATATATAGAATAATACAAATACCCTACCTTACTGAGTACCAGTAATTAAATCAAGTCATATAATATGTATACATATACTTAAGAAAAAGTGCATCTATGTACCCACCCATACATCCATCCAATTCATTAAAATATCTACTACTGAGTGGCATGGATTGAGGTTCTGTCTATGAATACATAAACATATAAATCCACTACATCTTAGAATACTGAAACAATACTATGTTGAAAGGATTAATTCAGAAAGTATTCTATCTGCTTTGGGGTGAACAGGAAGAATAAAGTGACAGTAAGATAACGCTGGAGTTCAGCATGTTTCTAAGAAACATATATGTGTGTATGAACCATGTGTATGTTGTGTGTGTGTGTGTGTGTGTGTGTGTGTGTGTGTGTGAACAGCTTCGAGGTGTCTGTGCTTCACTTTTTTTGAGACATCTCTTGTTGCTGCAGATGAACTCCCAGATTGCAAAGGAACATCCTCCTCACTGGGCCCATGAGCCTGGAATGCTGGTTCCTTTTAAGAGTCTCCTGGCTCTTCCTTGTAGGCATGTGCGCCTTGGGATCATACTTTGCATTTAGTTTTATGTGGGTGTTGGGGAACTGAGCCTGGGTCAGCAGGCATTGTAAGCCAATACTTTTCACTGTGGAGTCATCTTCCCATCCTCAAGTCCAGTGTTTTTTTTTTCTTTTTTCTTCTTTTGGTTTTTTGAGGTAGGCCTCACTCTAGTCCAGGCTGACCTGGAACTCACTATGTAGTCTTAGGGTGTCCTTGAACTCGTGGGAATCCTCCTACCTCTGCCTCCTGAGTGCTAGGATTAAAGAAGGCATGTGCCACCACGCCCAGTGTTTTTGAAAGTAAATAGAATTTATCTAGTAACCTTGGGAAAACTGAAGGTAATGACAGTCTTATTTATTGGGCCTTTTAACACACAGACTTCATTGTTTTAATCAGCATCTTACATTGTGTATGACTAGCCCATAAAGCATTTGGTAGAAAAGTAAACATTTAAAAATGATTTTTAAATTGAGTTACCATTAGGTATATCTGTGTCTTTCAATAAGGTTATCTGCTTTTTAATTTTTTTTATTGTATTTTACATTTTACTTTGAAACACTTAGAAATTATAGGCGGTATAGTGGAAGCGAATATTTGTCTACTTCATCTAAATTCATCAACTGTTAACCTTTTGTCCATTTTAATTTCTCTGAGTAATATGTGCATATATACTCACTGGACTTTTTTTCCCCCTAAACAACAGGAAGACAAGTAGCAGGCATCTTTGATGTTTCTGCATGTAGCTTTCTGTGTAATTACCTTTGTTGCCTTTGAATTTTCTGCATGTAACTTCCAAAAAAGAAGATATTTTCCTACACAACCTCAGAAACGTTACTACATAAAATTGACAATGCTAGCTGGGTGTGGTGGTGCACGCCTTTAATCCCAGCACTGGGAGGCAAAGGTAGGAGGATCGCCATGAGTTTGAGGCCACCCTGATACTACATAGTGAATTCCAGGTCAGCCTGAGCTAGCGTGAAACCCTACCTCGAAAAAACCAAAAAAAAAAAAAAATTGACAATGCTTTAATAATAATATCTAATGTCTAGGCCATGCTCAGTCTTCTCCAGTAATCCCATTAACGTCCCTTCTGTATGTCTCTTTGTCCTCCCTGATCCAGATCTAGAATCCATCTGAGAGAATGCAGTGGACTCTGTTTTCACGTCTTCAGGATCTTTTAGTCTAGCACCATTTCCCTACTGTTCATTTTTTCCCCCTTTCCTTTCTTTTTCTTTTGTAGTGCTAGGGGTCAATCCAGGGCCTCTTGCATATGCTGGAGACACTCTGTCACTGAACCATTCCCCCACCCTACCTTTTTTTTGTCATTAAGGGGTTTTAAAGAGTTGTCTTTCACGGCTACTGGCATGCTGAGAGCTCGGATCTGCTGATTTATAGTGTTGTGTGGTTGTGTGGATGGCGTTGTTTGGTTTGAACTTTTGTGAGCACACTGTGCCGCTGAGCTTGTGCAGCTTCTCATCAAAGTGAAATAACAATTTTCCCCTGCTTTTGTTTGATTCTTTCGTTAAAGATACCCATTTAGTCATTTGGTGTATGTGATTACAGATTTTGTTTCTTTTTGGATGCATAAATCATTAACCTGACTTAAAATCCCATCCTCTTTCTGTTCCATTCCTTACAATTTTCCTGTAGCAGCACTTTTACTTTTTTTGTTTCTGTCCTATTTTTCCCATTAATGTAATGAATAATACTCCATTGAAAAATATTTTTTTACACAAATTGTTTCAACATTTCTGTATGTTGTTTTCCCTTATTTGGAAAATCCTGTGTTGTTATTTATGTAGAGATTTCTCCTCATCATTTGGCTTTATTTTAGAGATCAATGTCTCTGCTACCTTCAACTCCCTCCTACTTCTTTCTTCCAAGGTCAGTTTTATTAGGTGGTGGGAAGAATCCTATATATCTTTTAAATGACCAATTACTTTAAATATAGTGACCATTCATTTTTATATTAACAAAATGTGTACCTCTAATATTTATTAACCATGTTTCTGATCAACCTTTTTTTTTGTTGTTCATTTTTATTTATTTATTTGAGAGTGACAGAGAGAGAAAGAGTCAGAAAGAGGGAGAGAGGGAGAGCAGGAGAGCGGGAGAGTGGGAGAGCGGGAGAGCAAGAGAGCGAGAGAGAGAGAGAGAGAGAATGAATGAATGGGCATGCCAGGGCTTCCAGCCACTGCAAACGAACCCCAGACGCGTGAGCCCCCTTGTGCATCTGGCTAACGTGGGTCCTGGGGAGCCAAGCCTCCAACCGGGGTCCTTAGGCTTCACAGGCAAGCGCTTAACCGCTAAGCCATCTCTCCAGCCCAACCTTCTTTTTATTTTTTGTTTTTCGAGGTAGGGTCTCACTGTAGCCCAGGCTGACCTGGAATTCACTGTGGAGTCTCAGACTCCATAGTGGCCTCAAACTCACGGCAATCTTCCTTCCTCTACCTCCCAAGTGCTGGGATTAAAGGCATGTACCACCCACCATGCCTGGCTTCAACCTTTTTTTTTTTTAATACTTTATTTATTTGCAAGCAGAGAGAGGTAGAGGAGACAGAATGACTGTGTGTGCCATGGCCTTTAGCCTCTGCAAATGAACTCCAGATGCATGTACACTTTGTGCATCTGGCTCTACGTGGTTACTGGGAAATTGAACCCAGGTCCTTAGGCATTATAGGCAATTGCCTTAACCACTGCACTATCTCTCCTGCCCCCTTTTTCACATTTTCCCCAAGTGAAGTTGGAAAATCTGTTTCTCCAGCCCCAGTTCCTTTTCTTCCATCTCCTTCTCTTCCCTCTTATTATTTTGTTTTTGCAATAGGATCTCCATTTGTGGCCCAGCTCTCCTGGATCTCACTGTATAGCACGGTTTGGCCTTGAAGTTAAGGCAATCCTTTTGCCTCAGCCTCCTGAATGTTGGGATTACAGTGGTGTGCCACTATTTTGAGGTTCACTTAAAAAAATCTTTTATTTATTTCTTAGAGAGAGAGCGAGAGAGAGAGAGAGAGAGAGAGAGAGGGAGGGAGGGAGGGAGGGAGGGAGGGAGGGAAGGAGAGAATGGGCATGCCAGTGACTTTAGCCACTGCAATCAAACTCCAAATGCATGTAGCCCCCCTTGTGCATCTGGGTTACATGGGTTCTGGAGAATCATACCAGGATCCTTTGGCTTTGTAGGCAAGTGCCTTAACCACTAAGTCATCTCTCCAGCCCATTGAGGCTTACTTTTTTTTTTTTTCAAGGTAGGTTTGGTTTCATTCTAGCCCAGGCAGACCTGGAATTCACTATGTAGTCTCAGGGTGGCCTTGAACTCACCATGATCCTCCTACCTCTGTCTCCTGAGTGCTGGGATTAAAGGCATGTGCCACCACACCTGGCAAGGTTTACTTTTTTTATTGCAATGTAACTTACTCCAAAGCTGAGATGCCTTTTGCATCTAAACCTCAGATGATATTGAAAAACAAAAAACCTGCCTGTTGGGCATCTCAATTGGGATGTTCCACAGTTGTTTCAAATAATATGGATGAAGAAGAGACACTATACCTTATTGATTATCTTCATTCACAATCTCATTAATTCTCGCTGTCAACCTGTAAGTAGTTCTACTGCTGATTTATTTTACAGATGAGGAAGTAAGAGGACGATAGGGTTCTTGTCCAAGAAGCACAACTAAATGTCAGAACCAAGATCTATGTTCCAAATATGTAATTGTGAAAATTGTAAAAATAAGTTGATATGTGTGTGTGCACATGCCCCCCCCCCCAATACAGATGTCTATAACTGAAATTAAGGATCTTCTATCCTGAATATCCTGGCTTGGTGAAGCGTTCTGCTGTCCATCCATGAGGCTAACTGGAAATTGTGTCTCCTCTCCCCCAGGAATGTGATTAAATCCTGCCCATGTTCATTCTGTAGATGAAGAAAGTAGAGCTAAGGTGGTTTAGCAGCCCCTTGGTTGTTCCTTTTACCTTTAGCCTCTTCCCTGCTTCTAGATGAGTACTTCTAAAACACGTTAGAATGTCACTTTCTACCTTAAAATCCTTAAATGTGTACATAGTACCTTAAAGATGAGGCTTACTCATTCACTGTGGTTTGCAGGCGTCTGTCACCTATCACCTCTAGTCAGCTCTCCACACTTGAGTACTTACTACCAACATCATGGTGTCCCCAGTGCACCATGGTCTCTCATGCCGCCCCGCAGATGTGTGCCGTAGCTGTGGTTGACTCCTGCATGCCATCTCCTGAGAACCCAGTCAACACCTATTCCTGCAGGGAACTTCCATGACCACCGTTGGTTGGTTAGGGTTCTTTTGTGGTGCCCTTTTTTTCTTTTTTTGTTTTGAGGTAGGGTCTCATTCTAGTTCAGGCTGACCTGGAATTCACTGTATAGTCTCATGGTGGCCTCGAACTCAAAAGAGATCCTTCTTCCTCTGCCTCCCGAGTGCTGGGATTAAAGGCATGTGCCACCGTGCCCGGCTGCTGTTGTTGCCTTTTGTACTGTCCTAAGGGCTTTTCCTGACTTACCTTTTCCCTTCCTGTCAAATGTCCTTGTTGGAATAACCAGTCTTCTATATACCTACTGTATATTTTGTATTTCTTCAGCTTCTTTCCTACAACAGAAATGTATCATTCTTATATCTTCTATCTGGGTATATATATTTTTTAATTGTTTTGGTTCAGGAAGGGGATCAAACGCAGAGTTTCACATCTGCTAAGCATGTGCTCTATCACTAAGTGACCTGGCCTCATATTGGCACATTTAAATGCCATGCATATATAAAGGCTAAGTCTAGTATTTTCTTTGAATCTTAAGGTATTTTCTAGCCTGAATGTGATGTTGTTTTTTCAACTTTAGCTGCAGTTTTCTGACTATTCTTGGCATTTAATATTCTGCTTTATTATCTGTGGACATGTGTTGTGTCTGTGTGTCTTCCATAGGAGGCATGCTTTCTGTTATACCCTTAACAGCACAAAGCCCAAGGCCTATACATAGTACATGTTCAAGGAACATTTGTTGAACCGATAAATGAATTAGAAATTAGATACCCATTAAATCATTTCTTATGCTTCAACATGAGTATGAACAGGCAACAGGATGGTACTGTTTTAGACTTGAAGGCCAGTTTAAAAATGAATCACCCCAAAGTGCATTTATTCAGTCACCGTTTCTCTATCACACACTTGATTTCCAATGATGTGCATGTCATTTATTATGAATACTCATAGTTTGGATATGAAATTTGTACCAGGTATTATTGCTTATGACTTTAATCTGATAAGGGCTGGGGAGATGGTTCAGTGGTTAAGGCACTTGACTGCAAAGCCTAACGACCTGGGTTCAATTCTTCAGTACCCACGTAAAGCCAGATGTATGGAGTTTGTTTGTAGTGGCTAGAACCCCTGGCATACCTATATTCTGTCTCCCTCTCCGTTCTTGCAAATAAAATAAAAAATAATATTAAAAAAATCTGGGAGCCGGTTGTGATGGTGCACGCCTTTAATCCCATCACTCGGGAGGCAAAGGTAGGAGGACTGCTGTGAGTTTGAGGTCAGCTAGTGTGAGACCCTACCTCAAATCACCCTCCCCCCATTAATTTGATGAGCGCATTTATTTGTTTGTGTGTATGGGTGGGTGTGCCACGACGTGTGGGGAGGGCAGAAGACAACTTTGAGAAGTACATTGTCACTACAGATGAACTGCCAAACTGCAGGCAAGTGTCAGGCTAGTTGGTCCCACTCCCCATTGTCCTAGATGTGTTTGGATCACAGATGCCTACACCACTTTGCCCCAGGCTTTATGTGGGCGATGAGGAACTGAACTCAGGCTTGGCATGCTTTGCAAGCAAGCAGCTTTAACCACTGAGCAACTTTCCCAGCCCTGTTTAAGTTTTGAGACAGGGTCTCACGTAGCCTAAGCTTTTCCCGCACTTGCTGTGCATTGGAGGACGACCTTGCATTTCTTATTCTTGTGCTTCCACCTCCCAGGGCTGAGATGAAGAGCGTGGTTTGTTTTGTGCAGTTCTGGAAATTGAGCTCAGGGCTTGCTGCATGCTATGCAAGCACTCTGCCAACTGAACTACGTCCCTAGCCCCTAGTTGTTGCCTTATTGTTAGCTTTTAGGGCCATAATTCTTAGAAGAAGTTGTTTGTTCTTTTGTAATGGATGAAGAGCTGTCAAAGTGCCTGATCCTTTCATAGCTTGAAGGACTGATTTCTGGTGTTTGTTCATACTTGGTTGTTGGGCAATCATTGGGGAGATTTAGACTGCCAACCCAGATAAGAATCTTTCCCCATTTATTTAATCACCCCCCCACCCCACACTAGTCCTAGGATAGCTGGACTTTGAGTCATTGCTGAGGTAGGTTATAATAGTACTTCAGAGTTGAGGCAGCCAACCAAGAAACTTATCTCTGAGGCCGTCTTCTCACGTCTGCTTCCACAGGAGTCTTGTCTTAAAACTGAAATATATTCTCAGAAGAAGTGGTGAGCATAGGGAAATTTGAACCACAGGGTAACAGTTTTCCTCATACAGTAATAAAGATGTATCTGGAGACAGTGGCTATAGAATCATAAAATAGATCACAGTAATCGGATCAAACATGAGAAATGGCTTGTTGCTATGTTTAAAAAAGCCAAGACTGGCAGGGCTGCCTTTTTGTAAAGGTGCTTGCTCTTGGTGTGACTATGTAGTTGGTACAAAATAGACTGGCAAAATTAAGCTTATGAAGTTAATTGCTTACAACTGATCTAGTTTTATACAGAAAGGTATCCTACCAGTCTTCTCTTAAGATGAGAGTGGTTTTATGTGCAGCAGTGAGGAGAGTGTGTTTGCTAACACTACCTTTTAATTTAGGAGAAGTTTGGTTTTGCTGTGAATATAGAGGTGGAACCGTTCTAAGCTAGAGTTTATTGCTGTAATAATTTTAAGTGTATTTGTAGCACTGGTGTATCTGTGACCTTGTGAAGGCGTTCCTGAGAGGAGGGTGGCCAACCCTTTTCCTTACTGTCAGAAGTGATGCTTACTCAATAACTCTATCTTCTGACAGCCTTGGGAGGGGAAGACTGCCTATCATAACTTGTTTTTTTTATGGCATATTTCTAAAGCTTTCCCTCATAGTCACAGCCATCCATTTAGACTCCTCCCTGCCTAAGGCATGCATCCAGCCTCATCCGTGTGTGGTGTTTTAAATGCTTTGAATTATGGAGAATCATAGTATTTTATTGATGCTTCCTTGTAGCTATATAGCTGTGTGCTGTCCCAGGTTACACAGCTTACATTTCTTGGGTGTTGTGAGTGGATTATAGCCCTTAGTTAAGTTTTGGAGAAGAACACATTCCTCCTTCACTTCTAACATGTGTCTTTACCTTTCTTTTCTTTTAATATATTTTTAAATTTTTTAAAAAAATATTTATTTTAAAAATATTTTATTTTTATTTATTAGAGAGAGAGGGAGGGAGGGAGGGAGGGAGGTACGGAGGGAGGGAGGGAGATACAGAAATAGGCAGAGAGAGAGAGAGAGAGAAAGAAAAAGAAAATGGGCATGCCAGAGCCTCCAGGCACTGCAAACAAACTCCAGATGTGTGCGCCCCCTTGGGCATCTGGCTTACGTGGGTACTGGGGAGTTGAACCTGGGTACTTGGGCTTTGCAGCAAGTGCCTTAACCCCTAAGCTATCTCTCCAACCCTGAAATATTTTTAATGTTCATTTATTTATTTGAGAGAGAGAGAGGGAAGGATAAAAAGAGGCAGATAGAGAATGGGCACTCGTGACCTCCAGCTGCTACAAATGAACTCCAGACACATGCTCCCCCTAGTGCATCTGGCTTACATGGGTCCTGGGGACTTGAACCTGGGTCCTTTGGCTTTGAAGACAGACAAACGCCTTAACCACTAAACCATCTCTCCAGCCCATGCCATTCCCTTTCTATTTTTTTTTTTTTAATTGAGGTAGGGTCTCACTCTAGCCCAGGCTGACCTGGAATTCACTATGTAGACTCAGGGTGGCCTCGAACTCAGCGACCTTCCTACCTCTGCCTCCCAAGTGCTGGGATTAAAGGCGTGTGCCACCACACCCAGCTTCATTCCCTTTCTTTTTGTTCTTTTTTCTTTCTTTTTTCTCTCTCTGTTTTTTTTTTTCTTTCAAGGTAGGGTCTCACTCTAGCCCAAGCTGACCTGGAATTCACTATGGAGTCTCAGGGTGGCCTCGAACTCACAGCTCATTCCCTTTCTTGATAGACCCTCGCCCCCCCCCCCCAGGGATTATCTTTTTGAGAAATCCTTTAAGTGGCAGTCATTAAACCCTTTTTTCCCCCACCATAATTCTGCATAGAGATGTCCTTCTCAGTATGACCTACTGTCAAGTTAGTAATAATTTGATGGCAGTATCTGGGAAAAATTCTACCTTGGAAAGACAAATTTGGTTAGTATGTTAAAGTATAGTATATGTATGGTTGGCATTATCTGAGAAGAAAAGGTGAGTTAATCAATTTCTTCTAGAATTAGGTGGCTAATGCTTCAAGCCTCTAGATCCTGTCTGCGGATTTGCTCATCTCTTGATCCTGGCCATTTCCATGAAAACGAGTTGATGACTTCTCAGATCATCTATCTGTTCAGTTTTCTTTTCCTTCAGAGTTGTTATTCCTGTAGCTTTACAATCTATTCATGCAGTAGCTGAACAGTGTGCATTTTAGACTAAGGTACTAGCTGTTTTTTTCTCTTTTTATCCCCAAATGTCCCATTTTCATATTAATTTACCTGTGATTATATCTCTTTATCCTCATTTCATAAGATGAATGCATACTGAGTTATATTTTAATAGAATATTTTCCAAGGTTTTAGGATTTTTAAAAATGAGGTCATCACCTTCAAGAGTTTGACCTGAACTTTTCATGAACTAAAGGAGCATAAAAAGGATAGATAGAAAAAAATGAATATATAATATACTCATAATGGAATAGCTGATCAGAGTTAAGTTCATTTTCTAACATTTATCTGGTGCTGGTTCCTGAAGCTGTCTGCCATTTCAGCATGAGAAGCTACATATATTTATATATTGGGTCTGTTTATAAGATTCTCTTTGAAAAATTTTGCCTTCTTGCTAGGAGAACTAAGGAGAATAGGTGGGTGACTGGGTGATCTAGATAGGTGCTACATAGAGTGCTTATTTGCTTGGCCTTTCCTCTCTTCATGTTTTCCTTGGGACCTGCAAGATGGGTTTGTGGCCAAAACAGAAAACTGGAGAAGGAGCTGAGGTTGTCCATCGCTGGCATCCCTGTCTTTCCATCAGAGGCATGTACAGGAGGGAGGTAAAGTGTTTCAAAGGCTTTCCATTTATTTTATTTTAATTGTTATGGTTTTTCAAGGCAGGGTCTCACTAGCTCAGGCTGACCTGGAATTCACTATGTAGTCTCAGGGTGGCCTTGAACTCACAGCCATCCTTCTACCTCTGCTTCCCGAGTGCTGGGATTAAAGGCGTGCACCACCATTCCTAGCTAAAGCTTTCCATTGAAATGAGCTCTTGACAACATGGGGAAGAGTTCTCATGAGGAGAGTGAGAAAAACAACATTGGCCAGTGAGAATTACCACAAAAGGTTGGTCTAGGTTTAGGATGTCATTGAGAACTACTGGAAGCTTTTTGAATAGAGAAGCAAAATCAGTATTATGCTTTAAAAATGTGGATCTGGAAATAATTTGAAATTGAGAGATTTAATTAGAAATTCGGCTGTAGGTTTGGGATATAATAGTTCAAATAATGTAGAAAACTTTAAGTAAGGTAGTGAAAGAAGAATGCAGGTAGAACTGTTCTGTTGGCTGACTGGAAAATGGAAATTGAGGAGAAATAAAAAGAGGAGGTGTATTTTGGGCTGGAGAGATGGCTTAGCGGTTAAGTGCTTGCCTGTGAAGCCTAAGGACCCCGGTTCGAGGCTCAGTTCCCCAGGTCCCACGTTAGCCAGATGCACAAGGGGGCGCACGCGTCTGGAGTTCGTTTGCAGAGGCTGGAAGCCCTGGTGCGCCCATTCTCTCTCTCTCCCTCTATCTGTCTTTCTCTCTGTGTCTGTTGCTCTCAAATAAATAAATAAATAAATAAATAAATAAATAAATAAATAACATTAAAAAAAGAGGAGGTGTATTTTGACTGAGTTTGATGGAATAGAAGAATGATGGTTCCAATTTATGTATGTGTTACAAGACACAACTGGTAAAAGAGGGCAACAAGCTTGGCTTTGGATTTATTATTTAGGCTATCAATAGAGGAAAGGCTGGAAGGCAATGTGGCATGTAGTACTTGAGTTTAGGAGAGGAGTTGAGCATAGAGCCAGAGATATATATACAAAGTCATCTTCAAAGAGATGCTAACTATAAGTTATATATATGCTTTTATTCGGTTACTTACTTGACATATTTATTGAATTTTCCAGCATGTGGTAAAAAAAAACAAAAAACATTGTGTTAGATGCTGTAAACAGAGCAGGATTGTATGACAGATGCTAATGGGATAGTGTGTATAGAGGTAAGATCTTAAGTCAGGTGTGTTGGGGCAGAGCAAGGAATCTATGGTGAACATTGGAAGGACTTGTCAGGAGGACTGGGAGATGCATGTTATCAAAGGAGTGGTTGATTAGATAGACGAGGTTCATGTAGGTTGGAAGACTCTTCACTCAGGTGCTGAGGGGTCATTGAATGGTATTACTGAAGGGAAAAGTATTGTGTTGGAAGTGAATGGATTATGGACGAGGTAATATAAGCAAATAAAATTAGACTTAAGAGACTTAGCTAGTCACATAGCTAAGGATATGGCAATGCCAGAGCTAGATTCCAGGATATTTATTTATTTATTTATGTGTGTGTGTGCACATGCACGAGCGTGTGCAAGCGAGCATGCCGTGACTTGTGTGTGGAGGTCAGAAGACTAAGTTGCTTCTGCTCCACTCTTTGAGGTAGGGTATCCGGCTGCTACAAAAGAACACCCTGCACATATGGACATTAGACTAGCTGGCTGGGGATCACAGATGTGTGAGCCACCTTGCGTCTGGCTTTGTGTGGGTGCTGAGGTGTTGAACCCCAGTTGGCAGGTTTTGTAAGCAAGCGACTATCCACAGAGCCATCTCTTCAGTCCTGGATTCCAGGGTATTTGACTTCTCGTGGCAGTGCAGCAGTACAGCAGATTGTACATTTACATTGCGTAAAGATCCATGGAAAGCCTGTTCAGCCTGTCTGTACCACTTAAAATGTTTTTGAATTCAGAGTCTTCTTGTGGTTGTAGGTTGAATAAAGAACAAATTTGTGGGCCTCACAACGTTCCTTGTACTTTGTATGATGAGCGACAGCTTTGGCAGGTTTCAGTGCGGAGGGAGGGTGGATGGAAACTGTTTCTGGAAGTGTGCTGCTTTAACAGTCACCACCAGGAACAAAACAAATCCTAGTGCAGTCAGGGAGCACTTTGAGGATGGCAGGAAGAATCTAGGTCAGCTTAACAGCAACTCCTATTCTTTAGGTAGATTAATGCCTGCCACCCTGGTTTTCAACGTGCTGTGCAAAGGCCAGAAAGACTGCCTGGTCCTGCATTAGTCCTTTCTCCGTGCTGGAACAATACGTGAGATTGGGATATTTTATAAAGAAATATGCTTATTTTGACTCGTGGTTCTGCAAGACCAAGAACATGGTGTGAGCATCTGCTCAGTTTTGGGTCCATACCTCATGGTGGGAGGGCAAGTGGGTATGTGAGGGAAAGGCAGAATATGAGGTAGCCTTGCTTTCTAGTAGCTAATCCAGAGACCCAGTCCCTTTCCAGGAGATTTGATTGAGTCAGTTGAGAAAGACATTAAAGGGCCCAATTCCCAGTGCCACGGTATTGATTGGCAATCTGATTTAAATATAAATTTTGGTGACAATAATACTTCCAAATCATAGCATCACCTTAGTTGGTCAGTAGGGGTAATGGATTAAGTGGGTATGTGGGAGCATTTTGATCTGTAGTAGAGAGAGGGTAGCAACAGGAATTGCTGGCTGCGTTTCCTTTACCCTTCCATGTAAAGGACACATCTTTGTGGACATTTCACCTTTTAAAAACTTTGTTGGAAAATAGTTTTTAATTTATGTATTAAGAGAGAGAGAGTAAGTGAGTGAGAGAGAGAATGGGTGTGCTAGGGCCCCCAGCCACTGCAAATGAACTCCAGACACATGTGCCACCTTGTGCAAGTAATACCTTACATGAGTGTGGGGAATCTTACCTAGGTCCTTAGGCATCATAGGCAAGTGACTTTATCACCAAGCCACCTCTCCACCCCAACATTTCACCGTTACCTTTAGGAAATGGTTGGTCTAAAAGTAGTTTACTATAGTTGTGGAGCTGAGCAACCGGAGCTGGTTCGTGTGCCTTCCTTTTTCTGCCTGTGCCTCTCTAGGGCTAGTCAGTGGTCTTTGTTGTGCACTCAGGTCATCATTTAGTGACATGAGACCATTAGATACTTGAAACAGGCCTAGTGTGACTGAAGAGGTGAATTTTTATTTAATTTTAATACAGATTTAAATAGCCATATGACATGGTTCCTGGTTGCCATAGTTGGCAAAATTGCCAAAAAACGAATGGTGAGGGTCAGAGGAAAGGCTGTTTTTGTTAGTATTCACTTCACCTGCAGCAGGGTTCTATCAGATGTGGAATCAGGTATTGTGGGCGTCTGAATTAAGAGTTTTCTCTACTTTCCTTTTGCTTTTCATATCACCAGGCCTGTAGAATATCTTAATTGTCCTTTCTTCATTTGAAAAATGATCCCCTTTGGCCCTAAGAGAGGTGTAGCTCATCTGACGCATAGCTTGGTAGCTCTAGCTTCGTCCTTAGGAAGCTGAATCTTGAAGGTTACTGTTATATGACTGTACTGCTGTATGCCAACTCAAACTGTTTTTTTTTTTCTTTCTCTTCCTTTTTTTTGTGATGCTGAAAGTGAGTGAAATGTGAAAAAAACATTATTCATTTTAAATAGTTTTGACTGCCAGGTTAATGTGACTCTTAAGCGGAGCTTCATGAAGTCTGGCCATAGTAACTGCTTTTAACTTGATTTAAAGTTCTTAAACATTCTGAATTGCCTCACCTAATCTTTTTATACTGAACGCACAATTTTCAGGCTCTTTTTTATTTTCAAATCCATAACTGACAGCTGCTCAACACCTCATTCAAATAGTTTTAAGAGTTTTAGAGAAAAGTTGGGACTGGCTGGCTTTACTGACATCAGCTGGATTGAGATACTGTGGATTTAAAGATGATAGAGAAGGAGAGAGAAGAATATGAAATAATTACTGCATGTTCACTGCTTGCCCAGTGACAGGGATTTGAAGCCTTATAACTAAGAAAGGTGTAGGCAGCAAAAGGACATTTGAGTCAACTTTCAAATTGTAACCTGAAGGGTGAATGTCCCATCGGAAAATGCGATTTGTCTGAAGTCTATTTGTTTTAGTATATTAAAAGTAATTATGCACAGAAATGTGCAGATGTCTGAAGTGTAGTTTGATCTTTTTCTGACACTTGTTTCAGATTTTATGAGCCAACTCTTCATAGACTTCTATGATATATTTACTGCATAGAATGGAATGAACCATTTTATAAATAAAATAGTTTCATAAATTCTTCCTCCTCTAGTCCCACTGAGTGTGCTATTAATCCAAGAGTTAAAACAAAATGTGACTCAATTGTGTGTGTGTGTTCTGTAAGTATTAGGCTTATAAAAATGAATTGGGTAGGCTTTCTTCTGTCAAGGGACATATTTTAAACTTGTATAGATGACAGTATTACTAGTACCATTACTGCTAATAAAGTATTGATACTGTTTGCTGAGAATGATAATGGACAGTTGAAGTGTGTAATGGAGGCCTAGAAGAGGAGAATCTAACTCAGGATGGGGCGTTAGAGTCATTAAAGACTGCTAGGGACACCTTGTACTTGAGTCCTAAAAGATAAGAAAAAGCCAGATGGTATGAATGGAACCTCTCTAGGTGGAGAAGAAAACGTGGAAAGATGTGGAAGCATAAAACCTCGGGGATTCTGGGAACCACAAATAGTTTGGCATTTGTGAAGTCTGCATTTCAGAGGCTGGGGAGAATGGCTTGTGAGAGAGGGGCAAAATTTGAAGCTGGTGCGAGTACAAGTGTTCATGGTATGTAATGAAATAATGAAAGACCAATTTAATGATATGGGGTTGGTTCGGGTGCTACTGGGGTGGGGTTGAGGGTTGGAGACCAGGGCTAGGAGACCAGTTAGGGAGAGAAGCAGTGGAAGAGAGAAGCAGCTGGGATTTTGAGGGCTTTACTCAAAGAACTACCTAAGTAACTTGAGAGGGAAGTTGGTTTTAGATCATATTGGCTTAGTTGGAGAAGGTAAGATGGAAGAAGAAGTAAGAGAAAAAAAACTGATGTAGAGACCAGGTTTGGTGGTACATTCCTTGGGAGGCTGACATAGAAGGGATTGCAATGAGTTCGAGGCCAGCCTAGGGCTACAGAGTGAGTTCCAGTCATCCTGGGCTGGAGTGAGACCCTACCTTGGAAGAAAGGAAGCTCCATAATGGCAAAACTGTGGCATGAACAGAGGGTGGTCATCACCTCCTGCCCAACATAAGGTGGACAACAGCAACAGAAGAATGTGCCAAACACTGGTAAGGGGACACTGGCTATAATACCCATAAGCCCGCCCCCAACAATACACTGCCACCAGGATGCGTTAATTCCCAAATCTCCATCAGCTGGGAACCTAGCATCCAGAACACCTAAGTTTATGGGGGACTCCTGAATCAAAGCACCACAGTTTGCTTCCCTAGTGACCAACTTCCTCCAGCGAGGTACCTCCTCCAAAAGGCTCTACAACCTACCAAAAACAGTGTCACCATCTGGGGACCAAGTGTAAAAATACAGGAATCTATGTAGGAAAGTTATTGCACATTCAAACCATAGCAGGTCAGTATGACATGGAAATACAGAGCAGAGTGAACTTGGGAAACCACCGAGTTTCTCAGCTTGAGAAGGGACAACAGTCTCAGGAAAATGAGTAGATTATCTAAATAAATTTATAACCAGGTTAAGTCCCAGCCTTCTTGTTTTGCAGCTGAGTGTTCCCTTTATCACCTTGCTACTTCCTTAAGTAGGCTAATGACATCCTGTTTGTTATAATGTATTATTATTATTTTTATAGTCTATTTTATTTATATGAGAGATGAGAGAGAGAATGAATGGGCCTGCCAGGGCTTCTAGCCATCGCAAACAAACTCCAGACACATGTGTCACCTTGTGCATCTGGTTTTACGTGGATCCTGGAAAGTTGAACCTGGGTCCTTTGGCTTTGCAGGCAAGTGCCTTACCTGCTAAGCATCTCTTCAGCCCTTACCATTTCTTTTATTTTGGATACCGAGTTCTACCAACTTCTTTCACTTCTAGTTCCCCTACCCCTATTCTCTGTCAGGTTCAAGCAGGTAGAAACGTACTCTAGGATGCTAAAAATAAGTAATTTTTTGTAGTCCCCCCCCCCAGAATAGAAATGACATTTGGTTTACTGAGAATATTATTTGGGACTTGTGAAAATTTAGAACTTACATACTGAAGTGCTTGGAATTTCTTTTCTTAGAAACTTGCTAATTTTTAAAGGCAGGTGGGCTTATACACTTATTAATTCTTTAATTTTATTCTTTATTTCAGTTGATTCTTTCAAGAGCATGTGGCAGGTACCAGGGCTTGCCATGAGCTAGTAGCAGAGAATTGCCAGGCTAGTCCTGTTTTTTGTTGAGAAATGATACACATATAAATGCTCTCATCATCTAGACTTAGTAAGTTTGATGAGGCAACTTTAAGGCTTCTCTTCAGAAACTTATCTTCACAGCCTAAACAAGAACCAAGAAGCATAGCACAGCAGATGTGTGGGATAAACCCAGATATTACGGGAGTGATTGAGTGTGGAGCAGGAGACCCTTAATTAATTGTTTATAATACATTTTCTCCTAGTCTCCACAAATAAGAATAATGCAGCAATATGATTCATAAATAAAACATAAAAGGTCAGTTATTGTTGCCCTGGTAGCTATATTTCTCAGCAAGTATTTTGTTTGGCATGAAATGTGTCCTAAGTGATTTACTGGATATCAAACTCTGAATGTCATGACTTCTTGTATTTAAATTTCTTATGCACTCTTTCAGGAGTGACAGTTTTATATTTTTTAATTTGTAGTTGAGTTCTGAAGCTGCATGTGTGATGGGAGTGCTTGTGAAGTTTTTTCTTTCTGTTTTTGCTTTTGAAAGACAGTTAGGGAAACCATGATTACAATAAATCTCTCTACATTTCAGCAGCACATCTAATTTTAAAGCAAAATTTAAGAATACACTCACTTATTACCTTATAGCATTTTGGTCAGTTGGGCTGGATATATGTCCTATAAGATTATGGTGAAGTTGAGAGATTCCTGTCATAATGCCTTACCATCACTTGTGTTTGTGGTGATGCTGGTGTTAACATACCTACCGTGCTAGCAGTAATACAAAAGTACAGCGTGGGCTGGAGAGATGACTTAGTGGGTAAGGCCCTTGCCTGCAAAGACTAAGGCCTGAGGTTCAATTCCCCAGAACCTATGTAAGCCAGATGCACATGGTGGCACATGTGTCTGGAGTTCTGTTACAGTGGCTAGAGGCCCTGGCACACCCATTCTCATTCTGTCTGTCTCTGTCCTTTGATTAATAAAAACAAAATATTTTTATTAAAAGTACAGCATATAGTAGTATATACAAGACATTGTACTTGATAATGACAATAAAAATGTTACTGGTTTATATATTTACTTTAATTGGCTATTTTTAGTTTACAGTATACTTACTTTAAAGTGTATTCTAAAACAGTGTACTGCATTGTGCTGGTAGCACCCTCATACATCTTTTCATTTTTTTTTTCTTGGCTTGAATCAGTTTAATGTTGTTTTGTTCATCATGTCCCTAAGAACACACACACACACACACACACACACACACACACACAGACAGACACTACTTTTACACTACATACCCTAGATGGCTGGGAGGCCACACCATGTTGGTTTTGTAAGCACTCTGAAGTTCACACAAGGATGAAATTGCCTAATGACACACTTCTCAGAACATATTCCTGTTGTTAAATAACACATGACTGTATATGAATGATTTTTATGGTACATGACAGTTCTTAAAACTGGACTCTTTTTAGGTAGGATTCTGACCAAGAATACTTTCCAAAGTGGTCAGAAGTGTATTAACTCACACTTTTAGACTTTATTCCTATGCAGTTACTTTATTTTTTTGTAATTTTTTTTGTAAGAGTGTTAGAGTGAGAGAATAGGTGCTTCAGGGCCTCCAGCCACTGCAGTTGAACCTCAGACACATGTGCATGTGTGACCTTGCATGCTTGCATCACCTTGTACGTCTGGCTTACTTGGGATCTAGAGAGTCTAACATAGGTCCTTGGGCTTCTCAGACAAATGCCTTAAACGCTAAGCCATCTCTCCAGTCCTCCTATGCAATTGCTTATGAGCAGTATAAGTTATTTTTAAAAGAGTATTAGGGCTGAAAATCAAAATAATTAAGTAATTACAGAAATTGCCACCTTCATGAGCATTTATAGTAGTGTGAGAAAATGAAATGAATGATTAAAAGAAAGCTTAGCGTATTCTCTTGTTTCAGCTTACAGAAATAATTTTACAGAAATAAACTTGTAACCTGCATTGCTTTTAATAAGGCAAAATTAGAAATACTCCAGATGCCCATTAGCAAAGGACTGGTTAAATAATGTTCTGTCTATTGAATGGAATATTTTGTAGCCATAAAGAAGGGTGAGATAGATGGGCTGAAAAGATGTACTAGCACTTAAGGCACTTTTGCCTGCAAAGCCAAACAACCCAGGTTTGATTCCCCAGGACCCATGTAAGCCAGATGAACAAGGTGTGTCTGGAATTTGTTTGCAGTGGCTAGAGGCCCTGGCATGCCAATTTGCTCTTTATTTGGCTCTTTTTCTCCAATATATAATAAAATTAAATAAAAAATAAAAAGGGTGAGATAGGATTATATTGTACTAAGAGGAAAATATTTTTAGGCTCATGTAGTAAGCAGAAAAATAAAACCATGTTTCAGAAAACTGTTATCTGTAGGCAATCTTAAGTATTTTTATTGCAGTTAACATAAAATAGCTACTATCTAATTGGTATTGTCATTTAAAGTTGAAAGAATGAATACAAAGCTCTTAAAAATGATTATATGTGGAGAGTGGGATCATGAAGGACTTTTCCTTTCAAGGAAGTGGTATTTATCTATATTTGAAATTCTAGAATAAATATGTGCTACTACTTTGGTAGTTAGAGAGAAAGATACAAAGCTTGCTACTTAAAGAGTAAAAATCAGTGGAATGGTAGAAACCTTTTAAAAATACTATTTTCTTGGCCAGAGGCCTACGAGTTCTTTTTTAATTTTGATTTATTTGTAAGGTGGGGGGTGGTGGTGGAGAATGGGCACACCAGGGTCCCTGGCCACTACAAAGGAACTTGAGATGCCATTTTGTGCATATGACTTTACATGGGTACTGAGGAATCGAATCTGGGCCCTTAGGCTTCAGCAAGCAAGTGCTTTAACCACTAAGCCATCTCTCTAGCCCTGCCTCGGAGTTTTTAAGGAGGTGTTTTTATTGACATCTCTTGCACCATTATGCTGATATCAGCTCCTTCCTAGATAGCTGCTGTATGTTTTGCTCCCTTACATTTCATTGTTTTCCTAAGTGACCTGCTTTGTTTATGCTGTTTTGCTGCTACCCTGTACACTTTAATGGGCTTTGCTTTTGTTAAAGAGTTATTGATGTCCTGAACACCGGATTTCATTTAAAAATATTACAACCTGGGGTGGCATTGGTGGCCCTGGGATTTCATCTGAGTTTGATTGTCTAGCTCTTGATTGTTGCACAGAACATCTGAGTTTCTTTGTGTCTGTGTGTCTGGACCCCAGCTGCTGCAGGCTACTTCTCCAGGGTAGGCAGTTTGTCTTTTTGCAGAGGAGTCATCCATGCAAATAGGATTAGGAAGAAAATGCACACAGGCCACTGTTGATTGTTATTTTCAACGTCTGAGCTTAGTTTGTGAGAATGATGAGTGTAGCGGAAATGACCGGTGTAGCAGAAATCACTGTTCGGGACTCTTGCTGCGTGGGGCCCTGTTTCAGTACTGTGATGATAGTTGCTAGCATAAAGCTGCATCCCAGGGTAGACCTTGGGTCACAATGCTCACGTCCTGTGTTTATCTTATGGATCTGCTGGTGTAGTGTAAATTTAGACAGTAGCCTTACATTTTAAAAATTTCTCCCCTTCTGCTTGGGTTACATGAAACTGAAGAGTGAATTCCTTTTCATGGAATAGCCATTGGATTCTTGTCCTCAGAAAGAGGATGCAAAAGTGATTGCATTTTCTTCTTCTTCTTGCTTTTTTTTTTTGGAGATAAGGTCTTAATTTGTAGCCTAGGTGATTCTAAACTCATATAGACCAGGCTGGCCTTGAACTCATGGCGATCCACCTGTGCTCAGATTCCTGGGTGCTGGGGTTAGACATGAGCCAACATACCAGTGGAAAAATGCTTTTAAAAGAGATTTCGGATAAGAAGTTACTTGATCTACATATTGCACACTGTGATTTTTCATTTTTTGAGGTGACCCGTGTGACTATATGCACAATAAATTTATATGATGTATTTATCCTGTATTATTGTACCTTGATTATTTTCTTTAGCGTGCTTTCATTTTTTCTTATCATTCTGAACCTACCCATTGTATTTCATTGGCTGTCATCTATTCCATCTTACCCTACCCAGCCTATTCTGTCCTACCTTACTCCACTGTATCCTATTCTAATTATTTTTAGTGTATTTCATGAAATAATGCTGAGTAAGAGCTTTTAAATTGGTTTCAAGACTCATCATTTGAAAATCACTGATACGAAGAATGGCAGAGTGTAGTAACTACAGTTACTTAAAGTCTTGGTTATAATGTTTATTTGAGGGTTGTCTGTTTTCTTGGAAGCCAGTATATGGTTGACTTTTAGTTATGATAGGTACCCAATGGCTTGTTGATGGTATGATTAGATGTCAAGACTTAAACTACTTCTTTATGAGGTATATATAGTTGCTGATTGCTAAGCCATTTTTCTTTCAAGACAGTTTTGGAATAGGTGGTCTTCAGCTCTCTTACCATGTAAATGTTGAGTAGTCAGCTGGGGTACCCAGTGATGCTAATAAAGTTTGCATTTTATTAGCATGGATTATGCTCAATGGAAGAATGTTTAATTTGAGGATCACTTTCTCCAGCTCCCCCAGCAGCAGGTCTCCTTCTTCCTGCTGCCATCTGCTGATGCACAGAGGGAGAACCCACTGTGCTATTGGACTGAGTCCCTCAGGTGTGGTAAATGTGCTTCTGAGGAAATAACAAAGAACAAATAAATCACCAGTCAGACAAGAACACTTAAAACCCACAAGGAAGGCTGGGGGATGGCTTAGTGGGTAAAGTGCTTGCCATGCAAGCATGAGGTCCTGAGGTTGGGTCCCTGGCACCCACATAAAATGTGGAGTGTGGTAATGCAGGCCTGTTACTTAGTGCACTTGTGATACCAGTGCTGGGGAGGCTGAGACAAGAGGGTCCCTGGCTAGTTTGTCTTGTGGAATTGTTGAGTTCTGGCTTCAGTGAGAAATTTTGTCATAAAAACAAAGTGAGAGAGGAGACCATGATGTCAACTTCTGGCTTCCACGTGTACTCATGTGCATGTATACCTGTGCACACACATATGAGCCCACAATATGTAAACACACATACATACACATACATATGCACACACCAAGCCTAGTGCCTATGCAAGCCAAAAATTAAAAAATCCATGGAAATGATCTTAGCTATGTGGCCTTGGCCATCTTTTGGTTTTACTAGTGTTGACTTGTTCACCTTTTTTTTTTTTTTTGTTCAAGGTAGGGTCTGCCCAGGCTTGAATTTACTATGTAGTCTCAGGTTGGCTTTGAACTCATGATTATCCTTCTACCTCTGTCTCCCAAGTGTTGGGTTTAAGGTGTGCGCCACCATGCCCATCTGTTTTTTTTTTTTTTTTTTTTGTTGTTGTTGTTCATCTTTGTAATTGAATTTTAACTTGTTTGTAGATGATAAGAACCAGAAGATACTTAAAATTTTAATACTCTTGTGACCATCTCGTACATCTGGTACCTGTGCTTTCTATTAACTATAGAAGATAGCTCTGGGCCAGGACATGATTGGTTCTTGATAAAAGTATGGATTTGGCCAGGTGTGGTGGCACACACCTTTTATCCCAGTGTTCTGGAGGCAGAGGTAGGAGATTTGCTGTGAATTCAAGGCCACTCTGAGAATACATAGTGAATTTCAGGTCAGCCTGGGCTAGAGCAAAACCCTGCCTCCAAAAACCAGTGTGGTTTGATTGTGAAATGCTCACAATCGCTGAGACCATGTTAATTCAAATGATTGTTTTTTTCTGTTTGATGAATTTGAATAACAAAGTTTCTCAAACAACACAGAAGATAGACAGTGTTAAAAGCATGTAGGAAACTCAGAAAAATGTAGTTAGTAGGTGGGATATACTGTATGATAAAAATGCTCCAAATACCATTTAGTTGCTGTTAATAGCAAATTCTTTTTGCAGAAAAATCAAAATGCTTGCAACATTTAGAAAATTTTTATAGATTTATATATAATTGTTACGAAGGTGAACCACTGAAATTTGTTCATGGAAGCATTTGACTTGAATTGATAGTGTATGTCTCAGCATTAAAAACAATTCACACAAAAATGAAAATGAAGATAGTGTCAATACCTGATTTCTGTTCCTTATTTTTCTACTCATAGTCATATACCTTTTGACTCAATGGAAAAAAAAAGCCTAAGGTTCAGAGCTACCAATAACAAGAAAAGGAGAAAACATTTTTGAGCATGGAACATGTCTCATCTCAGTGGCTGCTTCTTTGCAGCACACTTTCTGCACATGTGGCATGCTCACTGATGTCTTCTGGACCAATTTTGTAGGTTAGTGCCTTTGCAAAAACAGCGAGTGAAGTCTCGCTAGCCCCCAGCACACCAGTATTTGCTCTCTGGAAGGTCGGAGGTCCTGAGTAGTTTCTCACACTAGATGCTGGAAGGGGAGTTTGAAAATCACAAGTACAACACATTTCTTCTAATTCCAGAGAGCCACAGTACCAGGCCAATAACTGAACGTTTCTCTGCCACTTCAGTGGAGGGCACTCTCCTGTTGCTCCTGGGAATGTTACCTCTGTTCTGTCCGTAGGCAGTAGCCTTTGTTCTGAGACCTCCTTAATTAGCCCTCTCCTTCATCTGGAGCTCAGCAAGCTATGGGAGGCAGGTCTAAGTGACAGGAACACATCCAGTAATTAAACACCATTGAGTGCATAGTACCAGCAAGCTATGTTCATCATCTCATTAAGTTCTCACAGCTATTCTAGGAGAATAAACTTTTCTAGTGAAAATTCTGTTTAATTGATATTTACATTTTTTAAAGTAATTAATTTGTTTATTGGGGGGGCAGATAGAGAGAATGGGCATGTCAGGGCCTATAGCCACTGTAAATGAACTCCAGACACATATGTCATCTTGTGCCTTTGGCTTACGTGTATACTGTGGAATTGAACCTGGGTCCTTTAGCTTTGTAGGCATGTGCCTTAATTGCTAAGCCATCTCCTTAGCCCCTAAAATATTTTCTGTTTTTCAATTTATCTAAACTAAAATTCACTTTTTTGGGAGGTAAGAGTTCTGTGCATAGAATTACATAACTGCCATAATCAGTACACAGGTCCCTCCCTTCTCCATATCCTTATTCATGCTGTTCTCCCCCACAGCCCCCTAAGCTGTGGTAGCCTCACTGATCAGTTCTGCATTTTTGTAGTCTTGTTCCCACCACAAAATGTCATATAAGTGGAATCATACTGGATGTATCTTTTTGAGTCTGCCTTCTTTCACGTAACATATTGTGATCAGAAATTAATCATTAAGGGTTGGAGAGATAGCTTAGTTAAGGCATTTGTTTGCAAAGCCAAAGGACCCAGGTTCAATTCCCCAGGACCCACATAAGCCACATGCACAAGGTGGAACATGTGTCTGGAGTTCTTGTATGGTGGCTATAGGCCCTGTTGCACCCATTTTCTCGCTCTACCTTTCTCTCTCAAATAAAATAAATAATTAAAAATTAAATAAAAACAAAACTGGAAAAAGTGCTGGAGAGATGGCTTAGCGGTAAAGCTGCATGCTTGTGGAGCCTAAGGACCCAAGTTCTATTCTCCAGGTCCCAGGTAAGCCAAATGCACATGGTAGCACACGCATCTGGAGTTGGTTTGCAGTGGCTAGAGGCCCTGATGTGCCCATTCTCACTCTTTCTCTGTCTCTAACAAATGAATAAACAAAAATGAAAAAGTAATTAATCATTATTATTGCATATATCAGTATTTCATTTTGATTGTTGAGCAGAATTTCATTGTTTGGATCAATTTACCCATCATAGGAAATTTGTACTGCTTCTAGATTTTGGTCTCAGGAGTAATGTTGCTGTAAATATTTGACAAGTTTTTATGGGCATAGGCTTATTTTTTCGGTTTGTGTGTGTAGTGGTGGTGTTGTTATCAGGTGCCTTCTTCAGTAGTTTTCTACCTTCTTTACAGAGGTGGGGGAGAGAGAGAATGGTGGGGAGGGAGTAATAGAGATCCAAATCCTAACCACAAGACCACGCCATCTGAGTATATGCTTAATTTCTAAAGAAACCACCAGGCTACTTTTCAGAATGGCTGTGCCATTTTGCATTCCATTTTGGAATTGAATTCCAATTTCCTCCATCCTTGGAGCATTTAATATTGTCAGTGTGTGTAGGTTTAATTTTAGCCATTCTACCACGTAGAGCATCTCTTCAGAGTGTTAAATTGTGTTCCTAATGATTGTTGATGTTGAGCTTCATTTGTGCCTCTTGGTACCTGAGCATCTTTAGTGAAGCATCTGCCCAAATTTTTGCCCATTTAAATAACCTGGGAAAAAATAACGGGCACAAGCCTTTTGTTGTATGTGTAACTTGTATGTTTTCTCAATCTGTAGCTTGTCCTTTCATTCTAGATATGGTGTCCCACTTGCATAATCCCAGCACTCAGGAAGTAAGGTAGGAGGATTGCTGTGAGTTCAAGGCCCATTTAGGCTATAGAGTGAGGTCCAGATCAGCCTGGGCTAGAGTGAGACACTGCCTGAAAACAAACAAAAATGTCCTTTGATGAGCAAAACCTTTCAATTTTTATGAAATGCAATTTAGAATTTTTGTATTTTATAGATTGTTTGAGTAATTAAGAACTCACCTAACCCAGTCATGAAGATTTTTGTCCTAATTTCTTTTTGAAGCTTTATAGGTTTACATCTTGGTTTTAGTTCTGCTAGTCACTTGAATTAACTTTTCTGTAAGTGTGAGGATTTTTCTTTTTACATCTGGTCATTTGTTTGGGAAGCATCAAAAAATGTGCTTTTATTGTTTTTAACTGACTTACCATCTTTGTCTAATATCAATATTTGAGCTGGGTGTAGTGGCACATGTCTTTAATCCAAGCACTCAGGACACAGAGGTAGGAGATCGCCATGAGTTTGAGGCCACCCTGAGACTACATAGTGAATTCCAGGTCAGCCTGAGCTAGAGTGAGACCTTGCCTCGAAAAACAAAACATAAAAAGAATCAATATTTGTGTGGTTCTAATTTTGGGCTCATTCTGTTTAATTAGTGTGTTTATCTTTTATGCCACACAAGGTAGCTTACTTACTAGACCTCAGATTGCTGATGAGGAAGCTGAGGCTTAGTGAAATTGAGTGTCTTGTCTAAGTGTCAGCAAAGAGATGATTGAGCAGGTCCTCACACTAGGACAGGTTCTCCAGCTCTGCCGTACTGGGAAGTCCTGTTGGCCCTGAAGTAATCCTAGTTATGCTGTCCCTTGTTAAAATGTTTGGCTTTAATGAAATGTTTGATGGCTATGTTTTTGGAAGAGTACATTGAGTAGTTCTTACTGACTTACCTGATAAACAGAAATGATTTTTTTTTCTGCTTGCTTGACCCTTAATTACTTTACAGTATCTATAACAAGGTATAATATTCTTTTCAAAATCCAGGATAGCTATATGTCATTCTCCTCTTTATGAAAGAGAGTAGTAGAAATATATGTTCCTTGTATGGCAAGGAAAGGAGGTTGAAGATTTGTGAACGCAAGAACACAGATGGGCTAAGAGTGACTTGCATCCAGATGGCTTATTCGAGAAACTTGGTGAGAGGTGAGAGAGTGATGCTAATGTGGCAGGGAATAATAAATCAGCATCTCAATATTGGCACACTAGAGAATTTTGAAGAATGCCATGTTTAACTTTTGATTATCTGTACATAATGAGACATGCACTCACCCATCCCCACACCCGTATGCTTATATACATGAACATATAACACATACACATACAATATCTTAAACACGAATCTCTACTGACTTTAGCTGAGGCACTGTTGTGGTTGCTTAGTTGTTTTTTTCTTGATAACTATTTTTTTTTAAAATTTTTTATTTATTTATTTGAGAGCGACGGACATAGAGAGAAAGACAGATAGAGGGACAGAGAGAATGGGCGCGCCAGGGCTTCCAGCCTCTGCAACCGAACTCCAGACGCGTGCGCCCCCTTGTGCATCTGGCTAATGTGGGACCTGGAGAACCGAGCCTCGAACCTGGGTCCTTAGGCTTCACAGGCAAGCGCTTAACCGCTAAGCCATCTCTCCAGCCCTTTATAACTATTTTTAATTATTATTTATTTACAAGCAGAGAGAGAGAGAGAGAGAGAGAGAGAGAGAGAGAGGGAGGGAGGGAGGGAGGGAGGGAGGGGCGCGCGCCTCCAGGCACTTCAAACGAACTCCATATGCATGCACCACTTGGTGCATCTGGCTTTATGTTGGTACTGGAGAATCGAACTCGTGTATGTCTTGCAGCCAAGTGCCTTAACCACTGAGAAATCTCTCCAGTCCTTGTTTGTTTTTGATATGGTGTCATTGTGTAGCTGTCCTCTTGCTTCCACCTCCTGAGTTGGATTAGAGGGGTGGGTACTGTGATGCCTGGCCTGGTTTGTTTGTCAATTAACTAATTGATTAATTTAGTGATGGTAGGGATTGAATCCATGGGTTTATGCATGTCAGGTAATCTCTGGACTGCTGAGCTACACCTCTAACTTACACACTGTTGTAATGGATTCTTTCCATCGAAAGAACCCAGTCACTCATGTAGACTCACCTTTCTTCAAAAGGCAAAATGTCCCTCAAACCCAATTCTCTATGGGCTCTGGCCTCTCTTAAGTGTATATTGTATACAATTCCTAGTGTGGCTTTTTTCAAGCAATATTGAGAGAAAGAGAGAGAGGGGAGGGAGGGAGGGAGAGAGGGGCAGGTCCATCAGGTCATTTAGCTGCTGCAAATGAACTCCAGGACACATGTGCTATACGTGAGTACTGGTGAATAAGTCTATCCTGGGCCTGCAGTTTTGCTAGCAAGTGACTATCCACTGAGCCATATCCCCATCCCTATCCTATCTTTGCAGAAAACTGAGCTTGCTTTTTCTCCTTACAAATAGGCAATCATTCCTAATATCCCCCTTGGATCTTTACAGTTATTTTTGCTTCTTTTTCTGGCCACGTGTGATCAAATCCAAGGCTAAGTCTGATTATTTCTCTGTAGTTGGTCTGGACTACCTCTTCCTTGTCCGTGCAGTGCTTTCTTTGGTCCCTTGCCTTCTTACTGCAGCCTTCATCTGGAGCCCTCATCTCAGTGCTTTGTCACCTTGCGAACATGAGCTGCTTGCAGGCCAAGTCAACTCTTCTCTGTTTTTTGGCCATTGTGCTTGCTACTTACCTATTCTACCCAGAATCCTCCTCTTTTCCCCAGTGGATCTGCAGGTTGGAAACTAGGGCATCCACTACCATCCCATCTGTGAACCCCACCGGTCCACTGCAGTGAGGATGCTCCCCGCTCCTTTGATCTCCTCAAATAGCTGGCATGGGGTCTAGGCCAGCAGTATCAACATCCCCTGGGAACTTGTTAGAAACACTCACCCCAGACCTGCTGAATCTGGAGCTCTGGGGGTGGAGACCCCGAATCTGTTTCACAAGCCTTTTAGGTCATTCTGATGCTGCTAATGTCCAAGAACCAGACCTCATGAGAGCCATCTTTTCCTCCTCAGTCCCAGATGGCCACTCTAATGTGTAGACCCGTTTTAATTTTTAGCATGAAATTTGTGTCAGATTGTTCATCCTGAAGTATCTATACCCACTTCTCCTTTCCTTAGCCATTTTTCATTCCCCATTTAATACTCAAAATTCACTTCTTTGAGGAAGTCTTTATTTTCTTTCTGAGTAACAGGTGTCTAGTTTATAATGTTCATTTTTACTTGGTCATTCTATACTAAGGGCTTTGTTGGCGCTGTATGTATATTCTGTCTTCTTAACAGGCAGTGGAGTAAGGTGTTCACCAAATTGGCACAGACAATATTTTGTACAAATGTTATTGCCAGGTCACTAATAGATTGAAGGGGAAATGAATTCATTTTCAGATATTAAGTATATTATATTATTGATTAGCATGACCAGTGAGCACAGATGTTCAAGAATAGAGATGTTGGGTTGGAGAAGTGGCTCAGCGGTTAAGGCACTTACTTGCAGAGCCTAATAACCTGAATTTGATTCCCCAGTACACACATAAAGTCAAATGCACAAAGTGGTGCATGTATCTGGAGTCCATTTGCAGTGGCTGGAAGGCCCTGGCAGGCCCATTCTCACACTTTTTTATCTCTCTCTGCTTGCAAATAAATAAATTTAAACAATCAAATAAAAGGATAGTGATAGCTTTGCTTGGGCAAATTTTGGCTATATCTTGGGCTCCATAGAGTATTCTCAATTCTTCTCTTCTCATGTTAGTGGCCTAGTTAAAAAGCCTGGGGCACTCCTAATGATATGAAGCGTGCAGACAATCAGGCCAGTTTTGACTTCTGGGTCTTCCACTTACAAGGATTGATTAACGCCCTCATTTGAAGAATCAGGATCATATAGCCTGTTTCCTGCGATTGATATTTGGTAGTCCCTGTACAATCCCTGTCCTACATTTGGTGTTCTAGAAACGGTCCTTTTTATCATTAACACCACTAAAACAGCGCCTTTGAAAAGATGCTCCCCAGGAGCAGTACTGTTCACAGAATAGTAGCCCTTCCCTATAAACGTTTTACGGATAGATGGGACATTTCATGGATTGTTCTATGCACACACCCTATTTTGTGCAGAGCTTCAAGTTTTAGTGCTTTATAATTGCTTAATGAATGGTAAGAAAGATTACTTGACTTTTTGACAAATCTATGCATTTCTTAAAATTTATCTATTCAACTTGAGTTTTAATGGATGTGAGCATTCTTTCTAATAGTATCTGAAAGGTTTTTTTTTTTTTTAATGGTTTTTCCTTTTTTTTTCCCTAGTAGAATAAATTAGTCTAGCTAAAGGGCTGTTTGACACAATGCTTTACCTAGGATGCTGTTTCATCATCAATGGATGGTTTAATCATTATTATTTGAAGACAGTTTCAGATTATTCTTGCATTTGGTTCTTTGTTTAGTTTTTGTTCTTTTCCTAACATACGCAATTAATGGAGCTGTCCAGTGGTCTAACATGGAGGAGAGATGGCATTATGGAAACTTTAGGTATTGGAGTGGCAGCTCACATTTGTCTAGAATGTCATGGTTTACTGGTACTTTAACTGCATCATGCTGTCTTGGAAGTATTATGTGGAATAGTTCATATTATTGTTTGGTTGATTAGAAAATTGATGCTTAGATGATTGACTGTCCAGCTCACCAAATCAGAAGGTAAAGTGAATGGTCCTGAAGTTGAGGGTACTGTAGTTATAAAACAGTGATATTGTTGGCTGAGCATATTGGTCAGTTGGTAGAGTGCCACCTAGCATGTATGAAGCCTTGGGCTCCATTCCCAGCTCTGCATGAAACTGTGCTTGGTGGTGCAATCCTGTAATCCCAACACTGAGGAGGTGGAGTCAGCAGGATCAGACAGGATTAAGGTTATTCTTGGCTAGGGAGTTTGAGACCAGCCTGGGATACACTGACACCCTGCCTCAAAAAACAAAAAATAGTTCTGTTTTTTTTTTTTTTTTTAATAATGGGCCATTGCATAGCAACAGCTTTATGGTTTTTATATCATTCAGAAGTATTGCCACAATTTATTCATGTGGCACAGGACATAACCTACTTGGGTTCATATTTTGGCTTTGCTGCTGCATTTCTGTGTGATAGACCTAATAGAGGTAATCACTTGACCTCTCTGAGCCCCAGTCTCTTCATTACAGAATGGGGAGGATAACAGTCTTTGCTTCATAGGTTTTTGAATTACAGTGAGTTAATACACGTAGATGTATCAATGCTGCGCCTAAGACACAGTAAGTACCATATAAGTCTGAGCTGCTATTGTCATAAAGGAGTGGCTGAAGTGCTTCATATGAAAGGCACACGATTGTACTTGGATGTAATTGTAATTAGAGAAGTGGAAATCTGAGCTTCCATAAGAGTCATTCTGACAGAGCTGTTTAATTCTTACTGGAGTTTCTGATAGGGGACAATGTACTTTTCACATCCTAGGTATCATGCCCTAGTTGGATTTTTCTGTAATCTTATGGTTATTTTGGGATCCCCGACTAACTGAAAATTTATAGAAACTGTGTGATTTCTGTTTATCAAAACTCAAAACCCAGAGTTGGAGTAACGTCCCACCCCCTAGAAAGGAATCCATATAGCATCATCCACACAGACATGCACCCCTGGGATATAATACAGAATAGCCATTTCCATGAAAACTAGCTGTAATTACCTGTTTTAGAAATTGGAGTTTGTCTTTTAGGATCTTCACAAGTGAAACAAATAATCCCATTTGTGAAGTTTTGTTTGTTCTCTTATTTTTTGTGGATTTGGCAAGTCATTTGTTCTCAGAGTGGCTGCATTACTTTAGAGAAAGCTCTGAATCTGCCTGTCTTCAAGCTTTTTCCCTCCCAATGTTCCTGCCTCATGTCACATAGTGTAGTGCTGACAATATGGTGCTTACATTAGAACCTTTCTACTTTGTAATTTTTTTCAAATTTATATATTTGAGAGAAGGGGAGGGAGAGACGGAGATAGAGAAGAGGCACTCCAGGGCCTCCAGCCACAGCAAATGGACTCCAGGCGCATGCACCATCTTGTGCGTCTGGCTTTGTGTGGGTTCTGGGGTATCGAACCTGGGTCCTTTAGCTTTGCAGGGGATTAAAATTTGTGCAGTTGGGCTCAGAGATTTAAAGGCACTTACTTACAAAGCTGAGAGGCATAAGTTTGATTCCTCAGCACCCATGTAAAACCAAAAGAGCTTTCTCTTCTAATAAATAAATAAAATATTTAAAAAATTTGCACAACCGTGAATATTATTTACTTTAATTTTTTGTATTTTGTTTATTTATTGATTGATTTATGAGTGATGGGGGGTGGGAGAGAATGGGCACGCTATGGCCTCCAGCCACTGCAAATGAACTCTAGATGCATGCGCCATCTTGTGTATCTGGTTTCTGTGGGTCCTGGGGAATTGGTCTTGAGTCCTTTGGCTTTACAAGCAAATGCCTTAACCACTAAGCCATCTCTCCAGCCCATAATTGTGAATCCTCACGAGTTATATGTAGCTTTCTTAAAGAGCTTATGTACGGAATAATCTTGTTAAGACTGTACTGTACAAAATAATGTGTTTAATTATGAAATATGTATTACAGGATTTGTGTCTTGTTCATGCTTACCTACCCCCGTTTTCTTCCCTTGTTGCTTCTCTTCTCTACCATTTTCTTCTGTTTTAAATATAAGCAATGAGTTGTGATAAAGTCTCTTCTTTATGAAAACCACAGGCTCATTGTAACACTTGGCAATGAATACTTACAAACATTAAAGGCCTTCCTTCCTTCCTCTCTCTCTCTCTTTCTCTCTCTTCCCTCCCTCCCTCCCTCTCTTCTTTCTTTCTATGTTTCTTTCTTTTTCTTTCCATATGGTGTCTCACTCTAGCGCAGGCTAACCTGGAATTCACTGTAATCTCAGAGTGGCCTCAAACTCATGGCAGTCCTCCTAGATCCTCCTCCTGAGTGCTAGGACGCATAGACCTGGCACATTAAAGGCTTTAAAATATTTTATTTATTTATTTGAGAGAGAGAGAGAGAGAAGGAATGAAGGAGGGAAAGAGAGAGGGAGGGAGAGAGAATGGACATGCTAGGGCATCTAGCTACTGCAAACAAATGAACTCCAGATGCATGCGCCACCTTATGCATATAGCTTTTGTGGGTACTGGGGAGTCAAACCCTTGTCCTTGGGCTTTGCAAGCAAGTTCCAAAACTGCTGAGCCATTTCTCCAGCCCTTAAATGCTTCTTTTAATAATTAATTTTAAGAGGAGAATAGTAAATATTTTATGTTTTTGTTTATAATGTTTATATGATATGTTTATATTTTCTTTCTAGGGGATGTCTTGATGTAAATAGTTTTGTGACTATTTGAAAAAATTTTAGATCCTCTTATTTTACTTTAATTTTATAGTTATGTGCTAATATGTGGCTTGCTGTAGAATAAGGAGAAACCTCTTATGTGTTTCTGTAAGCTCAATCTTAAAAGGATGAGAGTATTTTAGATTTTTTTTTTTAAAACAAAACAAACAAAATCCTTTAGGGCTGGGGAGATGACTCAGTGGTGTGCGCTTGCCTGCAAAGCCTAAAGGCCCTGTTTTGATTCCTAGTACCCACATACAGCTAGATGTACAAGGTGGCACATGTATCTAGAGTTCGTTTCTTGCAGTGGCTGGAGGGCCTGGTATGCCCATTCTCTCTTTCTGCCTCTTCCTCTCAAATAAATAAATAAATAAATAAATAAATAAATAAATAAATAAATAAAATTTTAAAAACTGAAAAAAATGTCCAAATTGCACTGGTCTTGGCCCAAGTGTTGGTTTGTTTGTTTGTTTTTTCTTCCATACCCAGCCCAGGTTTAGTGGCATGTCACCTGTTTTGGAATGAGTATATTTCTTTATGCTTTGCTATGACCAGCATATCTCAAAATGAAAATGTCATAGATGTTACACTGCTTTCATAGTTGAGTGGCCTCAGGAGCATGTGAGAAACACTTGGAAACTGTGGTTGGCTCATTGCTTGGAGATTGTGGCTTTTCTAAGGAAAGAGCAACCATGCACCCTCAACCCTTTCTACCTTCAATCAGTTGGGTTTGTGCATTCCAGTATTTTCCATCCTATGATTGACAGCTTTGTGTTAGGTACCCACTCTGCAGTAGTTATCAGTGACTGAAGCCTTATTTAGATTCCTAAATTGAAATCACTGTTAAAGAATCCTGTTCTTCCACTATAGATGTCTTACACAGATCATGAGTGTGTTCATCAGAGAATAAGCTTTCATCCATGCCTCATAGTATAAAAGTGTTTTTAATCCCTCTTAACAGGTGCTGCTTCCTTTCATTTGTAACTGATGCATTAAAATGATTGAAAGGGTCCTGAGTGGAAGGCTGCTGTTGAAATGCTGCCATATTTAAGTGGTAGACTTGTGTCAGGCTGACTTGTAGAAAGTAAGAGTCACTGTTGGTTGGTAAACTGTGTACTCACAGGCTTCAAAAAGTAAGTTCAGGTGGTGCTCTCTGGCATGCATGAGAGTTTTGCCAAGCCTGGGTCTTGCAGTCCAATTGCTTGCTCCCCTGCACATTGGTATCATGTTCCTGTCTGGTTATCCCTCATGCCTTTGACATTTCTGATCTTCAGGAGGCATGACATATATTAGAACTATTTTGGCCTTGTAGACTTTTACCAAACCAGATTTGAGATCCTCATTGAAAAAGTCTCACTTAATACGTTTCTTCCTCATCTAAGTTTAATCTCATACAATGGGACACGTGTTTTCCTCCATGCTCATATAAGCATGTTGCTCTGAAGACTTAGGCCAGACTTGCAATTCTTGCAGGTTTATATTTCCTCTGCATTTCCCCCTTCCTGGAAACCCTTACTAGAGTTTGAAGTACTTGGATTGTGGTAGTGGATTGTTTTTATTGTCCTGTGGCAGCTGGTCTGGCTAATTTGTTTTTACAGGAATGTTCATAGTCAGTGAATGGTACGCTGAATATTTTACTGAGATTTCAGATTATCTAAAGAATATTTTCCGGTTTACTAATTGGTAGATAATGCTGAGTACATTGATGTTGACATGAGCAAATGGATTTAAAATTATTTGAAGTGAGCTTCATTAAAAGATGCTCTAATCACAGTCAGCAGGAAACGTCAAACTAGTTCTGCTTTCATTCACTCTGGTGGACCAGAAGCTGTTGTAAATTTTGGGCACTGCTAGTCATTGCTGTGTTGGTTTTGGGATGTCCCAGGGTTGGGGAAAAGTGAAGGCTTTCTCATAGCTTTTCAGTTCTTCATGTCTTTTTAAAGAAAGTAAGTAAATATCATCAATTACTAATTACCTGAGTGGATGAATGAACATTTTTCTGAAAATCACACTAAGTTGCATCGCTAGAGTTTCATTATCCATTATAGATTGGATACATGGAAATCATATCTTTGCCTACTCTAGATTAGAAGCCAATAAATTATGTAGTGCTTATCCCAGCAGAAGTGTGTTCTAGAATTAAAGCTAATGTACTCCTTGAAACATGAAGTAAGATACAAGCAAATGCATCCTGAATTCCTAGAGTAAAGCTTGTGACACTGGGTCTACTTTTAATTTCTTTTAAAAAGTTACAAAGTATATTTGATCAAAATTGACTTCCTTGGAGATTAATGTTAGGGTAATAAGTACAGGAAGTTTACATATGTATATATGTGTGTATACACACACACACACACACACACACACAGACAGTTTAACCTATTCAAGACCTTTTCTGTTTTGTTTTCCTTTTTAAAAATTTCATTGCTGGGGCTTGGATCCGAGACCATGTACATGCTATTCAAGTGCTCTACCACAGAGATACAGCTCTACTCTTTTTATTTATTTATTTTTTAAATATTTATTTATTTATTTGAGAGAGACAGACACAGAGAGAAAGACAGATAGGGGGAGAGAGAGAATGGGCGCGCCAGGGCTTCTAGCCTCTGCAAACGAACTCCAGACGCGTGCGCCCCCTTGTGCATCTGGCTAATGTGGGACCTGGGGAACCAAGCCTCGAACCGGGGTCCTTAGGCTTCACAGGCAAGCGTTTAACCGCTAAGCCATCTCTCCAGCCCAGCTCTACTCTTTTTAAAAAATATATTGGGAGTAAATCTTTTTCATTGAGGTAGTGGGAGTATTTATAAATATAAATATTATAAAATATTTATCAAGTACAAGGCATTTGGTAAAGGAGCCATCAGTGTTAGCTATTGTAACCTCCATGTATTTATTTCTTTTCAGAAGCCTATGCAAATGCCTTATATTGCAACACATTAAGCAGACATTTTATTTCTACTGTCTTTTAAGTTTCATACAGATTCAGAACATAGCTAGTTAAGCCATTAAAAATTATGTGAGAGGGCTGGAGCGATGGCTTAGCAGTTAAGGCACTTGCCTGCAAAGCCTAATGACACATGTTTATCTCTCCAGGTCCCACATAAGCCAGAGGCAGTGGCTCAATGTCGCACATGCACACAAGGCGATGATACATAGGTAGATTGCAGTGGCTGGAGGCCCTGATGTGCCAGTTCTGTCTCTCTCTCTCTCTCATTAAAAAAAGGCCAGTCTATTGGGCTTACCTCAAAAAGAAAAAAAAAAAAAGTTTTCTGAGAGAGCCAGGTGTGGTGGTGCACGCCTTTAATCCCAGTAGAGGTAGGAGGATCACTGTGAGTTGGAGGTCATCCTGAGACTACAGTGAATTCCACGCCAGCCTGGACTAGAGCAAGTTCTACCTTGAAAAGCCACAAAAACAAAAACAAAAAAAAGTTTTGTGAGAGGAACATTTTAGATCTTAGGATATGATGATTACTCCAAATTCCTGCTGTAGGGTTTTGTGAGGCATGCTTCAATAATCTGATTCTCTTCCACTGCTACCAGCTTCCTGTTTCCTTTTAAGCCTGGATGTGCTGAGCTGAGGTACAAGTTCTCCCAGGCAGAGCTAAAAGGCTCATAGTTATTTCACAATAAAAATACCATGATGCCAGAGTTTGTATAATGCTAATTAAGTCTAGCCACATGACAAGCAACCTGCTTTTTCTTTCCAGGCCCCTCATTAGCATCCTACTTGCCTAGATACCCTGATAAGCAGTTGTACAGTTTGTGTATTTTTTAAGCAGTAGTGGTGTGGGTCAGCCTGACACAGTGACATTCTAGCTGAATGCTGAAAAGATAGGAACACCTCCTGGAAGTCACTTCCACACATGCTACCAGATTGGGACTGATGAAGTGTGCTGATACGGATGTGCAGTGTTCTGGACTACCCAGACAACATCCCCAAGTAACTGGTGTTCTTGGCTCCGAGCTTCTGGCTGTGCTGCCTGTGGGTTTGGTTGTTGTGCTTGAGCAGAAATTGCCCTGCTCTTTTATTCAGTTGGGATTCTTCAAGACAGCTGTGAGTTGATTTTTAAAAAATTTCTCTTTAATGCCGTGGTGTGTTTTGAAGGGAGAAGAGGGAAAACCAAAAAACTTTCCACTTGAATGACCCTATTAGCTTTTCCCTGTTTCCTGTAAACCGTGCTGGCACTGTAATAACCTGCAGTGGCAATGAGTTCAGGGCACAGCCTCTGCTGACAAATGTGGAAAGTGGCACAGCAGACTATAGATGTGGTTTGTGGCTGAGTGTGGACTTCCCTCATCAACGGGGAAGTGGGGCTTAAGTCAGGCTTAGAAAATGAGAAAAATGCTTAAGGGACGTGACTAATGTCTCCAATGTGCACTACGCTACATAAACCCATTATGTGCTTTAATTTAATGTTCTCCATAAAGATTCAGGACCTGTCAGTAGAAGGAAAGAAATAAGCAATCCATCTTCAGTGAATTGTGAATAGTTTTTTATATTTTTAAAAATACACATTCACCTAAAACATACTTTTCCCTTCATTCAATTTTCTCCACGTCTCTTCCATTCTCTATCTTGTGCTGCCACTACCTAGGCTGTGAATTGTTTTGTTCAGTGAAATAAGACTAATGTGTTAAATATTTAACATTGCTAATTGATTCAAGGTAAAGGAAAAGGGAAAAGATGCAGATTTCTGGAATCTCTGTTTGCAGACTTGAGCAGAAAAGACAGTGGAAAAATTCACCTCAGACATTTTGGCCCATGAGTAGTATAGCATTTCTTGCAAGTAGTGATTGAGTCAAAATGAGGAGGGGTAATAACCCAAGAACTAGAAAATGGAGTGTTTAATTCTACAGAAATTTTTGCACTATATCTCTCCCCTATTTATTTTATCTTTTATTTTTAGTCTTCAGGAGTAGGTGAAGAGATGAGTAGGCGGGTGTGATATTTCAGTGATTGTATGCCCTTTGCATGTTGGGAGCTGTAACACACATACCTGTACTTCACTAAAGTGAGCTGAAATTTGCTCATGATTTTAATTGATGAGCGAGGAAGTAGAAACCCCACTGGGTCAGTGCAAAATTTCCCACTATGAAAACATAACCTTTCATAGAGTACCTAATGGTGGTGAAATGTCAGATGCCTCGAATCTTCCCTCCCTCCCTTCCTTTCTTCTCCCCTCCCTCCCTCTCTCCTTCTCTCCCTTTCCTCCCTTTCCAAAGGAAAAGAAAAGGAAAGTCTGTGGTAAATTTCCTGTAATTTAATTCTGAAACAAGAATGTACATATAGACCTTACTGTCTTTTGAAGTTGCCTTGTTGGCTGGTGTTTGTAGGTGGAAGGTAATTCTGAATCTGGCATCAATTTTGCTTTGAGTTGAATTTTTGTTTTTTAAACAGGAGAAGGCTAATGGTGTGCTTTAGTAAATGTTGACATTGGGAATTAGTCTGTTACTTTTTTCTGGGGAAATATTAGGAAACTGAGGCAAGGACAGTTGCTTTAAGGGTTGTGCTCAGAGATAGATAGATGATAAACATAATTTTAATAAGAAACACAGACAGTATCAACCACGGTTTAGGGAGGGTTGCAGTGGGCTTGTGTGTCCCTGAAAATTTACAAGTATTGTTTACATTTTTACAGGAGGATCCTTGTTTTCATTGGTTCTTTCATTTTTAGCATACATACATAAAGTCAATGAAGTTTTATTATGGCATTTTTCATATTTTTTGTTTCCCTTCTCCTCTTGTTTCTCCTTATAACCTTCCTCCTTACAGTCTCTTTTCCATCCTATGTTACATGTAGCCTTTCTCCACACCTCTTCTCTCTCCTAGTCTCTCATGTAGTTTCATAGCCTCAGCCTTTTCTATACACACAGGCATTCAGAATTAGGATCTGCATATGACAGAGAACATACAATTTTTGCCTTTCTGGACCTGAGTTACCTACCTCACTTAGTATGTTTGTTTCCAGCTCCATCTATATTTCTGAAGATTTCATAATTTCATTTTTTACAGCTGAATAAAATTCCATTGTGGATGTGTACCACGTTTTCATTATCTAGTCATCAGTTGATGGACATCTAGGCTGATTCCATTTCTTAGCAGCGGTTCTTAAAGCGACCACTCTGAAATAAAGCTACTTCTGCTTGCTTTTTCCAACTGTAGCCCTTTCTGCCTTGTAGCTGTACTCTACCTATCTGTCTGCCCATATGTCTCTCTTTGTATCCCTCCCTTCCCTTCCTCATTTTATGCTCTGCCCCACTTCCTCTCTTAGGTGGGACACCTGTGGAAGAAGATCTGGTCTAATTGCTAGCCATATTAACCAGCCTTCCATGCCCCAGTCAGGGCAACAGACTTCCAGACTCCGCGGAACAGGAAGTCTTGTTGCCATGTGAACACTTACCTCCTTGTTGATACTTGGATACTTTTCAACATAATGATGGCTTGCTAACTTCCCTTGCTTTCCTCTCTCCCTCTCCTCCACATCAAAAATAAATTACTTGTGGAATATTTAATAGGTTCATGGGGCTCTGCGCTGGTGTTATCTGTTTTAATTCCGTCTGAGATGAGATGCGCACTTGTCAGCAGAGGCGGCTGATCATGTCAGTACACCTTACTGAGCACAGGTCACGGTGGCCCGCAAACCTGAATTAGATGGTTCAGCAGAGGGAGTGTCCGGCTGCTGAGTGGGAAGACTAACTGATAATCCCAGTGCTCATATTTAGCTGCTGGGTGTTAAGCAGATGATCTGCCAGGCTCTTTCTTAAACATTTAACCCTTCTCTCTCCTAGGCTGCTCTTTGGCCATTCATTGGCCCAACAGAAGGAGTCACCGTTCTGAAATTCATCTCACAAAATGATGCTTTTGAAGATCGTCAGGCATCAGTGACCCTCAGTTAGGAATTTGTTCCTTGCCCACCCTACAGTCTCTGGCACCATTAACTCTTGTTTCCTTTCACAAATTCCTCCATTTGTTCTACAGTACTGTCTGTTAAGCTTTGGACAGCTTTATTTGGTGGCACTTAGGCTGATTGTGTTTTTTCTCCTACCAGCTAAACATTTCCCAACATTCTGTCTTTGGTGCTTTTTGTCTTTTGTTTTTAGATCTCGCTTCCCCAGGGGCATTGCTTTCAGCCGACTTTTTTAAATTTTATTTTATTTTTTAATTCTCAAAATACTGACAACTACTCTTTGCTCTAATGCTGCCTTTAGGAATTCACTACCTCCTCAAATTTCTTTTCTTAAAAACACATTTTAGGGATCAGCAGGGATAGTTCTGTTAATAAAGTGCTTGCCTTGCAAGCAGGAGGACCTGAATTTGACCAACAGGACACATGCAAAGTATCAGACGTGGTGCCATGCAATCCTAGAGTATAGGGTGGTAGAATCTACCCACGTGTTTCTGGAGCTTGCTGCCGAGCTAGCTGAATTGGATAGTTCCAGGACAATGAGAGAACTTGTGTCCTATGAAACTTTTTCCCTGAAGAGATACAAACACATCCATTCATTCCAGATAAGGCTTAAGAGACAGACTAAAGTATGATTGCATCAAAATCAATTTTGGTGAACCAATGAATTTATTGGGGTTATGTACAGAGGAGTGTGAGGGGTTGCTTATAGGAGCAGTGGATGACTCAGAGGCAGCTACATCACTGAAAAGTGCACCCCGTTGTAAAGTGGTGACTCAGGGAAGTTATTTCTAGAGCTCACTGCGATATTTGCAGGCAGTTTAGCAGGACAGGTGTACAAGTCCCCCTAAGCAGTTGTTTACTTTATTGGTTGCCTTAGAAAGGGGTGTTTTAAGTTTTAGCATTCCCAGACTACTTGACCTCTTGACTCCCACCTTCCCCAGGAAGGGATGTTTCAAAACTGAGAGAATTGAAACAGCATTGGTGAGTCTGCTCCTATAACCTTGGGGACTGGTCCTGTGACCTTCGTCTTCATTCTTCCTCCTCTCAGAAGAGAATTGTTATAGAACTTCTGTCAGAATCTTCCCCCAACAGTTGTTTACTGCTATTTGGGAAATGGTCAGGTGACCTTTTGACTTTCAGTTCTCCCAGACTTGTTCACCTCTTGTCTCCCTTTAGGAGAGAGTATTTTAATTTAGAGAGATTTGCTCTACTGCACCTTGTTTCAAAAAGAGGTGGATAGCATTCCTGAAGATGACACCGAGGTTGTCCTTCGGCCTCTGACTGTGTGTGCACACACGTGCATGTGTGTTTGCATGTATGTGAAAACACAGACATGTACACATACTGCAACACGTACAAAAACAAACAACCCCAATTTGGCTCCACAAATTTCTTTATCAGTTCCCAGACAAATGTACAAATACACTAAAAAGACAAAACCAAAAATGAGATTGCCTCCATACTATTATTTCCTTTTCTTTCTCAGCTCACAGGCTTCTCCTAGTACGTCAGTGCAAACACACGTCTCTTCTTCCTAAGCTTCACATGCACGTGGGTTCAGGGTCTCTTCACCTTTGTAATGAAATATTTCCTGCGTTGAGACTCCCCAGACCGTTGCTGTGGTCTGCTAACTTTGTATTCCCTTAGGTTATTATTGTTCATTCTTATACCGGACACAAATTTGTCTTCCTCGTGGTCTTAACATACCGTTATCTACTCTGTACTTCTCCTCCTAAGCTGTCGTAGGCATTTATCTTCTCCCATACCTGTGCTATACTACTCACTCCTTGTACTGTTACAGGAGGGTGAAACATTCCTTGACCACCTTTGTTTTATTGAAACTTTTCTTTTTTTTTTGATTCTGTTTTTTTAAAACTTTTAATTTAAGAGAGAGAAAGAGGGGCTGGAGAGATGGCTTAGCAGTTAAGCGCTTGCCTGCGAAGCCTAAGGATCCCAGTTCGAGGCTCGATTCCCCAGGACCTACGTTAGCCAGATGCACAAGGGGGCGCACGCGTCTGGACTTCATTTGCAGGGGCTGGAGGCCCTGGCGTGTCCATTCTTTCTCTCTCTGTCTCTCTGCCTCTTTCTCTGTCTGTCACACTCAAATACAAATGTACAAAAAATATTTAGAAAAAAAAAGAGAGAGAGAGAAAGAAGCAATCAGAGAGACTATGGGTGCACCAGGGTCTCCTGCTGCTGTAAGCTGGAATCCAGATGCATGTGCCACTTTGTGTGCCTGTCTTTATGTGGGTGCTGGAGAATTGAACCTGGATGTCAGGCTTTGCAAGCAAGCCCCTTTGACTCCTGAGGCATCTCTCCAACCTTGAAACTATTACTGTTACTCTTTCTTTCTAGTTTCTTTCTCTCTTATGTCTTCCTTCCTCCCTCCCTCCCTCTTTTCCTTCTCTCCCTTCCTTTCCCTTTTTCTTCCTTCTCCTTCCCATCCATCCATCCATCCATCCATCCATCCACCCACCCACCCACCCACCCACCCACCCACCCATCTGTCCATTCATAGCTCACAGATTCTACACTTTTCTCAGAGTCCCTATATAGCAGAAGAGGACCTTGAATATTTGATCCTCCTGCCTTACCTCCCTACTGATGAGATTACAGGTGTGTGTCACCATGCCCAGTTTATGTAGTGCTGGATATTGTACGCAGAGCTAAGTGCATGTTTGTCTAGCACTATCCTAGCTGAGCATTCTCCCTAGGCCCTACAATTCTTATTGTTTATGAGATTTGTATTTATTTTTTGTTGTAGTGCCTCCATTTCATCACTCTACTAGATTGTAAATACTGACAGAGTAGAAGCTTTGTATTCACCTCCTATCCCCATTTTGCATGCAGCACAGTACCACGTAAATGTTAGGAGCCCAATAAATATTTATTGAATAAATTAATGAACACCTACACACAAATTCTACTTAGGTTAGCAGGCTAACCTGAAGTAACTAAAGATCTCTTCCTGCTAACGATCTTTTGTCTAATCGCTTGGATCCTGTCTACTTAGGCATGCAAATTAGCACGGGTTCACAGGTCCAGAATCTGAAATAGTCTGCACTTGAAAGAAACCACGGTATGGGTATATAAGGATTTTATTAATAGAATCACTAGGAAACATAGAGCGAGTGACCAGTGTCAGTATAAGTGAAGGCTATTTGTTTTCAGAAACAACAGCACCCCTTTCTTTTCCAAGCACTTGGACAATATAAAGTTTCTTTTACTTTTAGTAACACAAGCCAAAACCTTGGCAACAGTGAGTAAAGGGCTGAGACAAGGAAGAATACAGGCCATGAGATGTATGATGTATGTCCATATTAATTACTCAATGTTTGTTATTATTGTGGCTGTTACTACTTTTACTTTCACCCCCAAAAAACTGTGTTGACAGTGTATTTAGAAATCTTCCAAGGCTATTATGTAAACCCCATAGTCAAAGGTTAGCACATAGCTTCTAGGCCTGTAGCACTTAGTCATTTGTAGAAGAGGATCTCGTCAAACCACTGAAGCTGTGTGTAGTTGAGCTGTATTGTTTTGAGCTATTTGTAAATCCTGTATTGTGTGACATACATGCAGCACCTGCAAAGCCTGGCCTTTGGGACTGATCTGAAGAGCTATTTACAGTTGTGGCAAACCAGTGTGATGGCCAAAGGGAAAAAAGGTCTGCCTTAAGAGTGGACTTAAATTAAAGAGGGGAGCCTGTGGCTTCCTTAACCCTGGTGGAGCCTGGGAAACACCAGGACACTTAAGAGAGCCTGAGCATGGGTGTGGGGAGGGCCAGTTCCAAAAACAAAACCTTTGGGAGCCCACCTTCTAGTTGGAGGGAAAAGGTTCCAGGCATTTAGGTCTGCTTTGCCTGCATATCTACAGTTCCAAAATTTAAAGCCTGTCTGTGGGAACTCAGTAGTGGGTTTAATAGAAGGTTAAAGAAATTACACATAAACACATCGGTGTAGTGTGGCCTGAATATGGAAAGACCAGAGAGTCCCGAGTGCTATGGTGAAGTTCTAGGGGGTAATTTGTTTTAAAAATTTATTGAACCCACTGAAGCATAAGTGTGCGAATAAGAGAAACCATATGCACATTCAGTCCACAGTGAAATTCTTCAGATTTCAGAGATGCTTGCAACTAGTGACTAAGCCGTTTTGAATCAACTTTGTGTGTGCAAGTCTGCAGTTTAGTCCATTCAGATGCAGTAGTAGTGTAGTGATGACTTGTCAGTGCTATCCAGTGCCACCACTCAGCTGCATTGCTGGTGGGCCCTCCTCATTACTCATCCCTGCCCTAAGCATTCTTGAACATCCTATTCTCTCTTCTCTGAAACAAAAGGGAAAGGGAAGGGAACTCTCTGCATTTTTTTTTTTCCCCCCGGGAAGGAAGTCAGGCACCAATGAAATTTTATTCACTATGTTGTTTCTTCCTGAAAAATGGGGTTATACATTTTTTTTTAAGTACAAAATTAAGCCAGGTATGGTGGTATACATTTGTAATCTTAGCACTTGGAAGTATAGGAAGGCTTGTTCAAGACTACATTGAGAATACCAGGCTGATCAGGGCTACATAGAAAGACTCTTTGAAAATCAGTGAATGAATAAATTATAAATCATATCGAGGAGATAGTTTTCTTTTTTGGTTTAGCATTTAAAGATATTTTGAAATTTGAGCCTGTTGTAGAGTGGGAGCGTGGGCCTAATACACTGATAGCAGAGAGTGATCTGCTGTAACAGCTGTCTAATCAGAGGAGGAATCTAAAGGACTCAGCCCGAAGACAACTCACGAGCTGGCATACAGAAGCACATCGTGGAGCAGCCACACTCCTTTCCCTTCATTATCGCAGTTATAATTATGGAACCCAACATATTTAATTGGCACAGTGTACTCTTCTCCACTGAATAGATTGCATTGTTCCTGTTTAAAAAACTCTTATGCATCATGAATCCATGCACATGTTACTCTTTGGCTCTCAAGAGGTTTCTTTGTTTATATGATGAGTGATTAACTGAATTGTGGAGCTTTGCAGTGCATCATATGCAAAGATAAATCAGAAACTCTGCTCTAACTTTGAAGGGCTTTGAGTAATTTAAGAAAAATCTGTTAGATCTTTGTGAAAATGTGTGTTTTAACTTAGAATTATGTAAATGAGAAAAACAGTTGAACTTGATATCTAAGCTAGTCTTTTATCTGACTCCAGAGGACCTGTTGTTAAGGGAAATGATGTCTAGTGGGAAGTTACTGGGATGAGGGTTAGAATTTGAATCTCAGAAGTGGTATTCCTAAAGAAGCTTGTGGTTCCTGAACCCCTAGAAATGAGAGAAGTGATAAATGTGGTTAGAAAATAAGGGAACACATTTATGTAGGATTATGCAGTGGATATCAGAACCTTTTTTCCCCCTAGCTTTCAAGATGAAATGCATGTAGGGTATAATGTAGTAATAGTAATAATTACAGCTAGCATTTATGAATGCCTGCTGCTTTCCAAGCCCTGTGATAAGTAAGCATTTTGCATTCTTGGTTTCATTTCATTCTCACAATTATTCCAGTGTCCAATATTATTTCCTTATTAATGTTGAGGAACCCAAACCATGGGTAAAGTAGATTGCACCATTTTCCTGTTTGCTGATCACACAGCCATCCAAGTTCTGGGAAATCATCTCAGTTGCCTTTTACCTGATTTTTGGCTGTGTGTTGCAGATTCAAAGCCTTTATGATTCTACTTTATGGTTCTTCACTACCTGCATGCATTAACACTTTTTTTAAAAACAGGATTTTATTTATTTCTTTGAGAGAGGAGAAGAGGGAGAGGGGGAGAGAAAGAGCTCGCGAGAGTGCCAGGGCCACCAGCCACTGCATACGAACTTCAGATGTATGTGCCCCCTTGTGCATCTGGCTTATGTGGGTACTAGAAAATTAAACTGGGATCCTTTGGCTTTGCAGGCAGACACCTTACCTGTTAAGCCACCTCTCCGGCCCTGACACTTTAGAAGATTATTAGCACTTAGTGTCTTTGGGAAATGTCTTGAGAGAGACTTCTTACTACTCTGAACGTGGGCTCGTGGTCTCCACAGCTGCTGTTGACAAGGGGAAAGAGTGTCGCAAAGCCATCACCATCTTCAGTGAGAGCCACAGGCACGCCTGCTACTCTTCAATGTGAAAGGCCTTTTCAGTCCCACCCCCCACCCCCAGGAATGGATTCTTCACAAATAAGGATAATCCTTCATTTGATGTTTACTCACATGGATTCCTTCTGTATTCTGTACTGTCCACACCAGGCTTTACAATTTTTATATATTCTTGCCAGAATACACTTAGTCATTAGCTGTTTTTATTAGTGTTACGCTTCAGATGGCATTTTCCATTCTCAATTTCAATTCTCTGTGGCTTTTAATTTTACAAACAATTACCTATTGGGCTGAAATTCCTTAGGCTGGTTTTCTTCCCTAGGGGAGGTTTGGTTTAGGGGAGGGTGTTCAAAAGTCTGTTCTACTTTTCTTGGCAGCTTACACATTTAGATTCATGGAGGTGCTCTTTAAATAAAGTTCCAATTGCTTAATTATTTAAATAAATGAGTACTGAATTATTTAAGGATTTTTCTGTCAAGACAAAATGCTCCAGAGCTATTCCTTATACCTCATTTAGAATTTTCAGTTGTATTTTGTGCTAAGAATGCATTTCTTAGTTGTGTTTTGATATATCTATGGATCTGGGGACTTTTTTTTAAAAATTACTTCCCAGGCTAAGCCTATGGATTTGCTATATATTGACTTTTTTGGTGTAGGAATTGAACATGGGACCTTGAACATGCTAGACAAGGACTCTGTACTGAGCTATATCCATAGCCCCTAAACTCATGGATTTTAAATTCAGGTTTGAAATTCTCTTTCATAACTAAGTGCTTATATTGAATGCTGTCTTTTATGTGTATCATGGTTCAAATGTACACTTTGACTTGTTGAACCCCTACATTGTGAAAGGGAGAGTAATGAGTAGAAAGCTTTACTGTCTTCTGACTCTGCCACCTCCTGTGTGGCTCTGTCACCTTTGCAAAGTTATTTAACTTCCCTGAGCATCAGTTTCCACTTCCACAGCCCACCTCATAGGATTGGAAAGGGACTAAGGGAATGCATACCGAATCTTTTAACAGTGCCTGGTGCTTAGTAGGTACCTCGTTTGTGGCTGTTGGAAATCTGTGCCGGTTCTGTGCTGACAGGACTTCTCAGCTGGATAAGATAGGAGCTCAAGACTGGCGGAACTTTTCAGATAGAAGAGACACCAAGATCAGAGAGACAACTTTGAGACCATGAAAGTCTCTCAGCTGTTTGGGAAACTATTAAAGCTCCAGTGTGCCTGATCAAAACATTAATATAATTGGAAATTTAAGTTGATACGGTGTTTTTGAGGTTTGTAATATACATGGCATACATTATTTCATCTGATCCTTGCAGAAACCCTATGTGGCAGTCAGGGATTACTGCCTCTATTTTATTAGGGATTTGAGTGATTTCCCCCAAACACATTGCTGGTGGAAGAGCCAGGATTAAAGTCCAGGTTTTGCATTTCCTGTCTAATGCTCTTTCTACTGTATCATCTCAGTAGTTATATGCCTTATCTATATAAACAAGTGCTAAGCCTTTAATAGTAATTTAATGAGACTTTTATAATGTTCTTTTTACTTAAACATTTTTACTTAAACTCATCTGACTTGAGGTAAAATTATATAAAATGAAATTGAGGTTATACTTTAGCTTCCATATATGTCACTTGTGGAAGTATAATTAAAAAAAATTAAAGTGTAGTAATTTTTTTCCCAGAGTGCTTAGAGTCCAAGTGTCACCTCCTAATTTTACTTCATGTGCAGTTATTTTTAAACAGTGCCTTTTATAACTCTTATAGAATGGTAAAGTCCCATACCTTTGTGATTTCTGTGATTGCATTCAGATTTTCTGAATATGTGCTTAAAATTCTCCTTGTCCCAGGCTTTACTGTTCGTTTCTGTTAATGACAAATATACAATTGGGGGAGGGGCTTCTCATTTAGGCCCATATTTATTTTACTGTACTTGATTCAAACACATTGGCTTCTGTTGTAACCATTAAACATTATTGCTGTTATGCTATCTTATGTTTAGTTTCTAAAAGGCAACTGAATGAATGAAAAACTACTCAATCCAGGTCAATTTCCATTCCCTTGTACTTTAAGATCTGTGCCTCTATGCCAGTGGCAGGGCGTTTCAAACAAAGGGTGAAGCTCAGCTCCACTTCTTAGGGAGTACTCACTTGAACCCTGGAGTTTCCGTTGCCTCCTGCCAGTTATTGGCATTTCCAAATAAATATGCCAAGCACATACTTGCTCCAGCTTGATTTCTGAATAAGAAGTTGCTGTGAGTGGAGAGAAATGCTAATGGCTTGTGGTCTGAAATACTTTTCCATGTTGGACCCCGCACGGATGAACAGGTTCTTTCCTCTCCTGGAGAAGAGTATGTAGAAGGACTGTCCTCTTCTGGTCTTTAAGAAGATATTTTTAAGTTCTTGGCAAGAGGCTGCTTAGATGAGATGTCACCACATATGTGTGTGTGTGTGGCTTTCTGGGAATATTGAAAGATTTTTCTGAGGTACTTGACTCTCCTGGAACCTGCTTTGCCCTCAGGATTGTCTCTGAATGTTCGCCGGGCTTCTTTCACATTTGCATTCCAAGTACATCATTATTTTGAGCTGGATAGGGGGATTTTTATTTAAACCAGGAATTATATTTATCTATATTTTCTTTTAAGAAAATTTTTTGTTTATTTATTTTATTTGAGAGTGACAGACGAGGAGAGAGAGAGAGAGAGAGAGAGAGAGAGAGAGGGAGAGGGAGAGAGAGGGAGGGAGGATGGGCTCGCCAGGGCCTCCAGCCACTGCACACAAACTCCAGATGCGTGCACCCCCTTGTGCATCTGGCTAATGTGGGTCCTGGGGAATGGAGCCTCGAACCGGGGTCCTTAGTCTTCACAGGCAAGCGTTTAACCGCTAAGCCATCTCGCCAGCCTTATATTTTCTTTTTGAGACTTATATAGGAAACACTTCTATTCTTAGAGATGCCCTTGCTCCCCAGTACTGATTTTTCTTTTCCTAAGATTTACAAAGAAATACTTGTTGAACTTTTCAGTGGACATTGCCAATGAGTTTTGGAGCTTTGTGTGTGAGACCTGTTGAGTTCTTACTTTAATTTTGCAATTGGTTGACAAAAGTCAAAGCCTTAAGCTAGTTGCTGAGATCCAAGAAGGACTTGTCATCTTAATAAGAAGAGCCTGGAGAGTCCAGACAGCTCTCTACCTGAGGCTCTCCCCAGCATCACTGGATCTCTCTTACTGGGCTATCATGGAGACTTCCTTCCACAGCTTCCAAGACAGGGGAATTTCTTATTTTACCACTTGGGGGAAACAGTCAGCCCTGCAAACATAGATGGAGAGATAAAAGACAGAACAAATTCTTTCTATTTCTTTCTAAAATACCAGGAGATATTGAGTGCAAGACGGTCCCTTCAAAATAGACAGATGGACAGATGCCTAGCAGAAGGATCAGTAAGAGAGAGACACATCTTTTAGGATGAAATTAGTCTAAAAGAATGGCCTTAGTTTACAAAGAGGAGATGGGGCCCTTGCCTGTTGGTAGGTGGAGCCTGGCTTTAATCAAGACAGTAGATGTGAATCTTGTCATCTACTGAAATTTGCAATTTTGTAGAGGCTTTCAAGGAATTTGTAAGCCAATATGATAGGTCTTTATACTTTATGAGGTTACATTGAAACCGTTTTTCTGGACCTTATGGCAAAAAGTAGTTTCTAATAATTTGAAAAAAAAATTTTTTTTTAAGTAAAAAACACTGAGCCCAGTACACTGCAGGAGAATTGTCTGCCTGGCGAATGATGATTTCAGCCCAGGAGGAGCAGCTTACTTCCCCCTCGGCATACCTGGCAGCAGAGCATCCTTTGCAACACTTACTGAAGTTTTTCTTGCATTCTTCTGCTTTGAATTGTGTCTCTGGGAGTCATTTGTCTTTGTCACCTGCTTTACTTGCGCTATTTTTAGCTTGGTGCCAAAGACCTTACAGCTTCCTTGGTGAAGGATAAAGAATTAAGATCTGTTGTAAACAAAGGCTCATCACAGCCATTTTTTTTCTTCCTTCAGGTGTTCTTTTGTGTCAACTTTAATGACTTAGATTAGAACCTGGAGAGACTTAGACCCTCTAGAGAGGAAACCTTTGTCAGTTTTGCTTTTAACACTCTGGAGAGCCAAGGTCTTTCTAGAAGAAATGACCAATGAAGAGCTTCTTCTTCTCTGTTCTGACATTACAATGATAAGGCATGCAAAGTGAACATTAGGTGGGATCTTTTCTTCTCTGGAAGTCCTGTCTGGTGACTTAGTTTATTTAGGAATATGCCAGTGTTTGTTTATCATAGTCAGTTCTTTGAACAGTTAAGTTTCTTTATTGTTTTTCAGGTTCTTGTCACATGTCCAAGGATGAGTGCTTTTCATTCTACAGGCCAGTGTGCTTACTTCACAACCAGACTGACTAGAAAAATCACACCATTATTTGATTGTTTAGGTAAAGTTAACCTGTCAGATGCTAATAATTTGTTTTTGCCTTGGAAGAAATGAGGATGCCTGGACATTCTATTTCATTACACTTCTTTTCTAAGTTGAGTTTTGCACTGCTCTTATTTTTATCTCTCCATCTATGTTTGCAGGGCTGCCTGTTTCCATGCATGAACACGTTTTATTTTGAGACAGATCAGTTCACTCCCTCTGGAAATCCTTCCCTATGATGTGGTAAACCTCAATGTAACTCTCTGGCCTGAATGACATTTCATAACTGTGTACAAATCAAACATACTGTTGATATTAAATGACAACATTTAATGCCTGTGTCAACAATTCAGTTTGTCTCATTTCATTAAAATACTCCTGATCTGGGGAGCAACTGCTCTTCTGAGTAGATAAAGCACTTAACTTTCAGCTCTAGTTTCCTGTTAATGCACAGTAGTTCACATGGATTTTATAGGTTCTGGCCTGGGGTATAGGAACAGAAATCTAGTTTATATGACTAGGGGAAACCTTGGGTCACCTGGGTGAGTAATCATCAAAACTAGTGATTTTTTATTTTTTTGCTTTATTTCCTGCATAGCTCATTTGGAGTATGACTTTTCTTCAAATCTTTGAAATTTTAAATAAAATAACAAGTTTGACAAAGTTAACATGGTTCACTTGAGTATTTTTTGCTACATTTCTTTTTAGTCTGTCACAAGAAGCTCCAGGCCCTTCTATTTTGCTCTGCGATTTAGAGGGCATTTTGGTTCCCCTCCACACCCAATGCCTCCCGTGGGCTCTTTCTAGGACCCTTTGCAGGAGTATTGGCCACTCATGATTTCCCGACTCTAATCATAATTTATGTACTAGTGTTTTGTAGACATCAGTGTATTCCCTGTATTGAAGAGAGAAGCTCAGCCCAGCTGCTTCCATGTGCAAGGAAAAGTGTTTCCCAAATTTCCATAGTGTGCCCCTAGATTAAGCCACACCCAATAATTACCTGGACTTGGCCAGCCTTGGTTATGTGAATGAAAGAATAATAGCTGTTGCTGTTGTGACTCCCCAAAGAATCTTTCTTGTGTAGTACCTCCTGTATTGTGAACCCTCAGCAAGTGCAGGGTAGCAGAGATGGACAGATGAGCCTTGTGGCCATGAGTTATTGCTGTTTCTAAACGCCACAAGTGGGAGACTCTGGGGTTGTGCTGGCTTCTATATACCTTTGTAAACTCAGAAAGACCTGAAGTAACTGACATCCTTTCCTGTAGTAAGGCAATGTAATGTGAAATAAGTGGCTGTGTGTGGCTTCTTTTAGGTTTTGATAGCTTAGGGAAGGCAGGTAATTAATACAAGCAAGATGACAGTGCACTATAATTGACTTGTGTACTGTGAAGCTTGGACTTCTCCCTCCTTTCTGTCTCTGGGGGAAATTGCTCTAGTATATGAATGTAGAAGACAAAATTTGCCCCAGCAGTATTTTTATTTCTGCATTATTTTTAAAGCTGCTTGAAAGGCAACACAGAATGTGCTTTACAGAAGCAATTTCATGGCTCCTTTAATTCTTACGTGTAAATCTAGCTTGATTGATTGAATATCAGTTTGATTGATTATTGAACAGGAAGGGGGGGACACCAATAAAGACTGGGAATGAGGTAAAGCATTGGGCTGGGTAGAGTCTCACCCTAGCCTAAACTTTCAAAGAGTTTCTGTTGTGATTGGGAATGTCAGGGGCATTTCAAAGATGATTTTTGAGCAGTGTTTCTGAACTAGAAACTTGCTGGCTTTGGCTCCCATTTATGCTCACTGGCAATGATAGCCATTTTCCATTCCATGAGATCAATTTGGAACTTGAGCATAATTTTATTTCTGCTTCACAGTTCTTAAAATCCTGTTTGGAAATGTCATTAGGAGGATAAGGGATGTAATGAAAAATACGTTTTCTCATGTACCAAATCAAAGTGTATAGTTATGGAGCTGGCTATCTATACTGAACAACAGTTAACAAAATGAATTGGCTGCTTTCTGCATTTGAAGTTGTATAGTGTAAAATTCAATGAAACATTCAATAACTGGAAAGATCACATCAACATCAAGGATGCATTTAGCAGTCTTCCTCCTACTGTATTATGAGGGTAGAAACACAGTTTAGAGCTAGGAATAAAGGCTATGAATGAAGTTAAGAATTGTGGGAGGCCTGGAGGTGGAAAGATAAGAGGCACTGTGCCTAGAAACCCAAGCTTGGATGACAGTTGGAAGGAAATTGACAGTAAGATGGGCCTTTGGGGACCAGTATTTTATAAGAATGGTGCTCTTGTCAGTACTGTCCATTGCAGGTGGAAAGTTATTTTTTTGAAACGGGTATCTGTCAGACTTGTCTGTAGGGTAAAAGACCTTAGTTTTAGTGGCTAGAGTTGCTGGGACAAATCGAGTGATTATGCCTAGTACTCATGTTAGGAAGAAAGACCTAGGTAGGGTGGGGGAAAAGGTGCTGCCTTTCTGCCCATGGTTTGTAACAGCTTCTTAGAGTATGGATTTATTCCATAAATGAAGGAAGGAATGAAAACATAAATGACAATGTTTGTTTTTACTGGAAAGAATTCATTTACTATAGAAAGATTTATAGTCTTGATTTCCCTGGTTACATTGAAAAATAAAGTAAGATGCATAGTTAGGGTGTGTGTTTGTGTGCATGTGCATGCTCGTGTTTCCCTATAACGTAATGAGATTGTTAAACTCACTGGAATGGTTGGAATTATAAAGTCAAGCTGCTTTGAAATGTTCTATGTTACACATTGGCTTAGCAGGATATGTTTTCATATCAAACACTGAGAACATTAAGAGATGGTATTGTGAGTAGACATATCTTGCCATCTCAAGCAGTAGATACAACATCTAGGAATACTAATGTGAAAAACAAGAAATTTTGAGGGACTTACATATTCCTGAATTTCCTCCGTCCAAGTTTTAGGTAGGCTGGTGTTAGGAAGAGGCTGTTTCAGATTATGACTCTTCTAGGGGGAAATACAGTTTTACAGACCTGATCTTAAATACATAACGGAGAGAAATTAGAAGCCCCGAGGGGGCTTAAGAAATGAAGGTAGCTTCTTGGTTTTGGCAGGTAAGGGTTGTCTGGTAAGACCACTGAGCGCCTTAACTGAAAATGCTGACAAGCTGAGCAGAAAGCATATGTGCTAGACCCAGCACGATCATTATCTTCACCGGCGAGATGTATCACTCACAGGTTTGGGTAGTCTGTCCATTCTGTCAGTAATTTAATCTAGTTCGAAGAAAAGCATGGGATACAAACTGCTATTGTTGAGCATCCCTGCAGGCATACCTGGCAGGCTCTGTTCCAACTCTTAATGAGGAGCCCTGCTTTATGTTGGTGTCCTGTTAGTGGCTTGCAGTATCTATTCCGGGGGTCTTTTTAGATTGGAGGTTAGCTTGATATTGGACAAGCCGTCTGCAGGAAAGTTGATGAGATTCTCCCCGCCCCTTGTTCTCTGCTCCTTGTAAAATTGATAATTAGGAAGCCTTGTAGACAGAAGCAAAAATACAGACGGCATGGGGATTGCATCTAAGGTGATTGCTCTCCTTGCAGGGAAGAGGAATTCTGAGGATTTGAAATGAAGAAATTCAAGATAGGAACTTCATCCATTTGAGATGAATATTTTTATAGTAGTTGTCTTTCAGAGTATGTGCTGTCTACATGGCATCGTGAATAATGCATTTTTGTGTTCCTTTACCCATGAATTAAGTTAGCATATTTACAGGATGAAGAAATCACACTGACTTTGTAATATTGCTGCTAATCTCTTTCTTCTCTTTCTTTCTCTGGGAGTAATACTCTTCCACCCCCCCCCCCCCACCGCCCATGTGTATCAGTTATTCTTGCCTATGTTTAGGATTTTTTTAAACATGTATCTTATAAATTGAAAAGTGAAAAAAATCTAATGTTTAATTTTTTTCATCAAATCTATTAATGAATATGATAGTATTTTGAAACTATCCATGGTGTTATGGTTTGAATGTGAAATGTCCTTCTTGGCTCATGTATTTGGCTACTTGGTCCCCAGCTGGTGGTGCTGCCTGGGGAGATTGTGAAACCTTTAGGAAGTGGAGCCTTGGTAGAAAAAGTCCATCACTGGGTAGGTCTTAAAGAGGTTATATATCCCAACCCTGCTTTCTATTTTTGCTCTCTGCTTCCTGACTGGATGTGATATGACCAGCTGGCCTTCCCATCCTGCTAACATGCCTTGCCTGCGGTGATGGAATGTACTTCCTCAAATGTAAGGCAGAATGAATCCCTTCCTTCCTTAAACTTCTTCTTGTCAGGTATTTTATCACACCAACAAGTAAAGTAACTTGTACTTGATGTGAAAATGCAGATATTTTAATACTTTGTGGCATTCTTTGTAGGTTAATCAAGGAATTTGCAGAACAGTTTACCGACTGCAAGCTGATCAGTACACAATTAATTGTGAGATAGCTCTTGTTTTCCTTTTTCTGGAAAGAGTTTTAGCAGAAACTTTTAGGTCATTCCTTTCCTCACTCCTCCACTTATATCGACATTTTTGTAGTAGTAAGGATGGGCTCACGTACCATTTAAAATAGAATGAGTAAGGGATTGTTTTGTTGTCTGGATGTGAAATCCCACCATCGGCTCATGTATTTGGACACCTGGTCCCTACATAGTAGCTCTGTTTGGGCGGATTGTAGAGCCTGTAGGAGGTGGAGCCCTGCTGAAGGAAGTGGGTCGCTGGGGTGGACCTTGAAGTTTTATAGCCCGGCCTGCACTTCCTCTTTATGATCTCCTTCTTGATGGCAGCTGCAAGTGACAATCCACCTTCCACACCTGCTGCCATGCCTTCTCTTCCGTGGTGGACTGTATTCCTTTCCTTACTGAAATTGCTTCTCCTTAGGGATTTGATCATTGCACCTAGAAAAGTAACTGTTACAATCAGCATCTTGTTGCTGAAACAACCAACCAGCCAGAAACAGCTTATGGGAGGAAAAGGTTTATTTCAGGGGCATACCATCAATGGTGGAAGAAGCTGGTTCATTTTCGTAAATCCAAGCAGAGAGGTAACACCAATAGCCAGCACCACAAAACTGCCAGCTGGGCTCAAGATATGCCCCCAAACATACCTTAGGGCTGGACTCCAAGGTCCACCCCCCAGTGACATGTCTCCTGTAGCAGGGATCTGTTTAGTAGGGACTGAAGCTGCAAGCTTAATTTTAATAAAAAATCTGAGTCTATGGGGCCATACATTCAAACTGTCTCATTCTAACTACCATAGTAACTAGCAGATTGGTTTTTAAGAGCAAGGAAGAGAGGGCTGGTGAGATGGCTTAGCGGTTAAGGTGCTTGCATATGAAGCCTGAGGACCCAAGTTTGATTTCCCAGTTCCCACATAAGCCAGATACATGAAGTGGGACGTGCATGTGGAGTTCATTTGCAGAGGCTAGAGGCCCTGGTACACCTATTCTCTCTCTATATGTATGTCTCTTTTTCTCTCCCTCTCTCTGAAATAAATAAAAATAAAAAGTAAAAACAAAAAGTAAGGAAGAGAGGAATTCAATCATTTATAGCTATTAGAATGATGTGCTGTGTATTGACACTAGATTATGTGCACTAATCTAGAAACTAATAATCAGTGCCCAATCAAAAGTGGGTGTAGAAATCGCAGTGACAGATTTCACTGTACAAGGGATTGAGCTAATGTGTTGGGCCAGTAAAGAACAACAGATACAAAGGGCAGCAACAATCCTGGTGTTCAAGTAGAATACTGTAGCAAACAGATTCAGTTTCACTGAGATGAACTTCCAGACCGGGCACTGTTAGGGAGGAAGGGATTAATTGAAGCTTACAGATCCAGGGGAAGTTCCATAAATGGCAGAAGAAGCTGGCCTGCCTTCACAGGACCAAGTAGAGAGAGAGAGAGGTACAAGCCAAAAAGTCACACACTTCAGGAACTCCAGCTAGCCACACTTTGCATATCTTTAGATTGCAATGTGAAACCTACCATCACACCTTAAGATCCACCCAGTGACACTGTCTCCAGCCAGGTGGCAGCACATGCAAACTACAAACAAACAAACAACCGAATATATTGGGGGCCATTTATTCAAACCACCACAAGTACCCAAGGGAAAATTCCTTCCCTCCACTTCTAGACTGAAATCCATTGTGGCTCACTGTGGCAGAGAAGTTGAAGTGCTCTGAAATTTGCTGCTGGTCTGCCCTATAGGATGCTAGGGGAAACTTCAACAGAATAAGTTTCTTTGGAGACATGTTCATGTAAATTTTTCTGAAGGATGGTATCAGGGACTCTGGCTACTCCAGGTTTGCTTGTATATTCCAGTAGTTGGTTGCTAGAGCAGCCACATTTCTTTGGAAATGTCCCCTTATTGTCCTCTACTGACAGACCTTAACTATGTGTCAGACTGTAAAGGGCCGGGAACCATTTAAACGGAGTATACGAAAGGGTAAATTTGAAGCAGAGAAGCAGTAAACTGACGGCCAGCACAGGCATGCGTGCTGCTTTGTTTTGAATCATGAAGGGACCAGAAGTAGAGGAAAGGGAGTATTGGTTCCACTGTATAAGTGAAACATTTCATGTAAGCTCAGGGAGATGATTTGTTCTTACTGCTGCACAAAGTAATACTTGACAGAAGCAACTTACAGGAGGAAGGGTTCATTTTACTCGTAGTTTGAGGGTCCATTTCATCACGGCTGGAAGGCTTGGTGGCAGGAGAGAGAGGCTCCTGGTTTTATTATGTCCACTTCAGGATGGCTGATACATGCTGGTGTGCTCCTTTATCCTTTTTTTATGCACTGTGGGACCCCAGCTCATGGGATGGTGGTCCCCATATTCAAGGTGTGCCATCCTTCCTTAGTTAAAACTTTTTGGACATACCCAGAAGTGTGTTTCTTAGGCAAGTCTAAAAGCTGTCAAATTGGTAAGATTAACCGTTATGGGGCCATATAAATGAATGCATTGAAGATTCAAATTTCAAACTAAATTGGTCATTTTCAAAGCCCCCTCCCTGGGCTGTCTCTTTCAAACAGAGGTGCCAACAAGGTCTAGAAACTTAATTGTACCAAACACTTAGTCCAGGTATTATACCAGAGACCACTGTTTAGTTCACATTCATCTGGTCATGCAGACTAGAGACGCTCTGAAAATAAGCAATCCTAGTGTTTTTACCATAGGTTACCAAACAATGAGGCATTGTGGGGCAGGTTGTACCTGTTGCAGTGGAGTCTCTCAACCCTCTCCTTCCCTGTGTCCCAGCTCTGAACTTAGTTGAGGCTGATGCTGAGTCTCTGAACTTGTTTTCTCACCACATGGCTCTGAGGTGCCAGCCTGGGTGCCTTGGAAGGGTAGGGACAGAGGATGGTGGCTCTTAGGTTCTTGGAATTTTATCTTCTCTCCTTAGACTACCACTGCAGGATACCTTACTCTCAGTTGTCCCCTGGTGGACACTGAATGTGCAGCCCTGTTCTGTTGGAACCTCAGTGGTCCCATTAGGCCATGCTCGCCTCATTTAGAATAATAGGTTTATTCTTCAGAAAGTTTTTAGTATGTCATTTTCATGCTGATTGACGCTGTCATTTGAAGAACTACTTTATCATTTGACTTTAGGTGAGTTACTTAACCTCTTGGGGGCTGAGTTCTTTCATCCATTCTTTAATCTGTAAAGGTGAATGGCCTTTCTAATGCTCCTCTCATCTTAAAAACTCTCTGGCTATTTCTAGCTTAACATCTTTTGGCAGCAGTCCCAAACACATGAGCGCTCAGTTGCCTGATCCTGTCCCTGGCAAGTAGTCAAAGCATCACAAGTAGATGGGAGGCAGTGTGGGGGTACTTGTGGGAATGTGACTATGGAGTCAAACTTAACCTGTTTTGAAGCTCAGTGCTATAATTTAGTAGTTACAAGGCCTTAGACAAGTGATTTGTTTTCCAGTGCCTCCGCCTTTTGCTCTGTGAAATGGAAATAAGAGGCTTGGTCCATTGTATTTTGATGCTGAGTGAGGGAACTAAGAGCAGAGCACTGTGAACATTTGCTAATGCATCACATTGCTCTTTAAGTGATAGGTAGCCATTGGCAGTGAAACTCCAAGTTCCTTGAAGGTGAATCCCTCTTGTATTCTGTAATTTTCTTCTGTTTTAAAACGTTTGTGTGCACATTTGCCTCTGTCTGTGTGTGTGTGTGTGTGTGTGTGTGTGTGTGTGTGTGTGTGTGTGTAGGGCCATGCAATGTGTACATACTTGTGGAGGTCAGAGGTCAACCTCTGTGTTATCCTCAGGCATGTCATTTATTTTTGAGATAGGCTCTCATTGGTTGGGAGCTCACCAGGTAGGCTAGATTACTTGAGTTGAAGCTCCAGGGATTCTCCTGTCTTTCTTTACTGGGATTACAAATGCATGCCACTATGCCCAGCATCTGATTCTGGGAATCAAACTCAGGTCCTCAGGCTTAGATGGCAAACACTGTATTGACTGAACTACCTCTCCAGCCATAGTTCTCTGGTCCTCCAGTGTCTGTTTTTTAGTCATTTTGGAATCACCAGCAGTACTTGTTATTTAGCCTAAGGCAGTAATATTACCAGTCTAAACTGAAATGCCTACATCCACTAGAAGAGCCTTCTCAAACCAAGTGTCTTTCTAAAGCAAATGCTGTTCACTTGAATAATCACCTGGAGTTTATCTCTCTTCCAAGCTCTGATTGTACATATTCTTCTTTCTTACAGCAGTACATTGTTAGAACTTTATTAAATTTCTTATTAATAATTTTTGACTACATGGCTGTTACATGGTAGAATAATAATAGTAGTAACATTATTAAGGATTCAGTACTTGATAGTCATTATCCAAAGCAATATACATTGACGGATTTCTTTCATATTCACAATTCTTTTATTGTCTTATTGTCTAGCTGAGAAACTGAGGCACTGACAGGGTGACCATCTAATGTCATGAGCTGATGCATGAGGATCAGTGATCTGTTCTCTAAGATCACTGCTTTTTACTGATTCTTGATCTTGCTTGGTTCAACTCTAGTTTTAAAACACTTTAATAGAAGTCACTGATGAAAATTCAATTAAATATAAACCAGCTCCAGTTGAGTACGATGAGGAAGGCATACATTTCAAGGCAGTTTGACACAATCTATTTTTAAACTTTCAAATACATTTTGGGAGCATTGCTTTCTGTTGCAAATAACTTCCCAAATGCAAAGGAGCAAGGCCCAAATACACACTATTCACACTTTGTGATTAAAGCTGTTCTTGATATGTATGATCTCTTGTAGTCATCATTAGTACCCTTCCCTCCCTTCTTCTCCTCACTGCCTTTTCTCCTCACCGCTTCTCACACCCTACCCCCTCAAACAGACCAGTAGCAACTGAAACCGTTACTGTCACGCATTCCCGTTGTCTTTATATGCAAGCTAAGGTTAGTCTGTCCCTCTGATGTTTGAATTCTGCTCTTGGACTTTACCTTGGCTCTGGAGCTGACTTTTGCACATAAGTGACAAAGGATTGACTTTCTACTAATAATATGAAGTCTTAGTGACTTAATTTCAGAATATTTGTAAGCAAAACAATAGGACTAGTGGTGAATCTTCAGACTGCATTTAATGAGATCCCCAAAGTTGTCACCTAGCTTACACCTTTCACCCATGTGATTAGACATTTTCTCTAAGCTATGGAACCTGTATAAGCGTCTGTTGAGATGCCAGGAGTTTATTCCATTTTTTTCTTTTATTTTAGTAACAGCATTATTTTCACTGTTAGGAAAAAGATTGGCTTGGTAGGCTTTAGGAACCATTTTAGTCAGTGTGGATAAGTGAAAAAAAAAAAAAAAAAACCAGTGATCAGCTTTCATCATGACAAATGGAAACTGTCATTTAATTTTTATCCCCAATTATACAGCTCCGGGACCAATTTTTCAGGTGGAATGTTGGAGCCATTAAAAAGAAATAAGTAAACTATACCATATTCCATCATTTTTCTGGCAGCTAACCAATGATCTGTAGCCTTATTACATGTTCGTTTTTATAGAGATATTTTTTCTCTTAAATTTGCAGAAGGGTTTATTAACTCTTTACTGGTTTCCCCTGGAAAGCTTTGTTCCCAAATGGATTTTATTTGTTCTTGTCACTTGCTGGTGGTTGGGATTTACCTCTGTCTTTGGCTGTTATATTCATTTTCACACTTTTTATGCTGAATGATTACTGCAGTTCCAGCTGGAGTTGTGGTAGTCCTCCTAATGTTGAGTGTAGTAGATGTCCATTTGGATTTTAGAAAGTAATTTATGGAAAATATATAGTACTTCCCTAAAACCCAACCAGCTACCTCTTGCTATTGCTTTAATAAGACACCGAAAAAGTTGAGTGTCTCTAGACAGCTCCCATAACACTGTCATACCTGTGTCATGTATGCATTTAGCTGATTTCATTACACTGTTCCCCAGTAATTTGAAGTCTAAGTATACTGTGTACCCTTCTACTTTTCTCCTTAGTGCTGGGGATCGAGCCAAGGGCCTTGAACATGATGGACAAGTGCTTTACCACAGAGTTACACATTGCATCTCCAACTTCTGTGGGTACCTTTACCACAGTCACATCCCCAGCCCACTGTGCACTCCTTTACCACAGAACTACATCCCCAGCCATTGTGGGCACCTTTCAATTTGCCTGTTCTACCCTTGCATCCACAAACTTAGAAGAATGGTTGGCACATGTGAAGAATGCAAAAAAAGAGTTTTTTGAATGACCTTTGGTGCTCTTTCTAATTTGTCAACAGCATTGAAGTGCTGTGCCTTCCATCGACACTGACTTTTAAGAGTGGTCATGTGTGTATAATCATCTTTACTCTGTCTGGAAAAGAACTGCACGTGGCAGGTAATCTTTGCCTTGTTCAGGTCAGGGAAGTTGAAGTTGAAGGTTAACACTGATATTAAGAACTCAGGGGAGGCATTGTTGCTATTGGAACCATTGACTTCTGCCTTCCAAACCTGTTTTCCCCAGGCTACATTACTCTGGGATTGGTATACTTGTATACGGAGTGCACAGTCTGCCATTACTTTCATCATTGAACATATCACTTGAGTTTTGATGTACAATTAATATATGAAGTGGTGATAGGGATGATGGTATTGGGCTTGTGGAGAAGCTGGTGAATAGATGATGTCCTTAGCTGTGTTCCTCTATGTATGGAAATTCTATCTTGATGTTCAGATTGTTTCTTTTTTCACCTAATTAGTAATTCACTGGAGCCCAGCCAAAGAATGTTTGTATCTACTTGACTTTAGCATCAGAAAGGTTAACCGTAGTTTTTACTAGACGAGGTACTGAAGTATATTATGACCAATAAAGCAACATTTTCCTTAGATGTATGCCTTGGCATATGCTTAGAGGAGAAATGATACCCTCTTGTATCTACTTATAAAACTGTCATCTGGTACTATTACCATTAGAATATGCAAGTAAGCTTATAAACATGCTGATGAAAGGATTCTGTTGGCTCGGAACCTTGTTAAGTAAAAGATGTTAAATCATGTATCTCGTCCTCAGGGGTGGTGGACTAAACAGCTGCGCTTATCCTTATTAATGCCTGTAGACTGCTGCCACAGAAGCAGCAAATGGCCCTTTGTAAGAGTCACTCTACTATGGAGAGTTACTTTTAGTGAAGATCTTCATTGGGAATATTAATATGGTCGTGTGGTTTGGCAAACAGAAAAACAAAAAAAGCCTAGCAGTTTGTAAATGTTTTTCCTAGTTTCTCATCTCTAGTAGTTTGAGGGAGAGTAAAGTCAATGAAATAAATGGGCATTGGTGATCTGTCATAATTCATTGCTTATGTTAGGTATCTCTCTTTAAGGCTACATTAGGCCCTCCAATGGGAGGAAGAACACTCGGATTTGGCTAATGTACCCGCACTGATGGAGAGACAGATTCGCTATTCTCTTGGGTTATAAATGAGGATGTTTCTTTTGCCTTTTTTTGGTAGGAGGGTGGTGTGTTGGGATTTGAAATTAGTCAAAATTGCTGAGTTGGAAGGAATCTTGGAGATTAGATTCAGCATAGTAGAACATCCTCAAGCCTTTGAAGTAAGCCTTCCCATCTGTGATTAGTGCAGTACTGGAAGGATGTTTCCTGTAGTGTCACTGTATTTGTTACTCTGATGTCTCTTCATCAGTCCCTTGCCTTAGTCCTTGGAATCTCATCCTTGTTGGTCACTGTCCACTGGGGACTTTCCTACTGTTATCTTATTTTCAAACCCTTACTTATCATGTCCTTTTATCCCCTCATCTTTTCATATGCTGGGGCTTCAACCTTCCTTTTTTTCTTAAACATTGACACATTAAGTTCATAGGTCAGTTTCTCTGTATACATATGCCTCTTGTTATTTGTGTGCCCTTGAATCTCCAGGTGGTTTCCCCACTTGGATGCTTTGCTCCTTCTACTCTTGGGCAAGTCTCTCCCCAACACCCACCCACCACCACCTCCACCACCACCACCACCACCACCACCACCACCACCACAGGCCACATTATGTTTCCTTTGAGTTCATCTGGCTCCATGCTGTAGATTAAGTTCTATGAAGGCCAGGTCAGATCTTAATGCCTCATAGGAGTTTGGGTACCTGCTGTGGTGCTATCTTCAGTGAAGTACAGTTGACCACATGTTTACTGCTCTGATTTTCTTAGAAGTACTTTGGTTCCCCCCCTCCCCCTTTTGTTGTTTGGTCATAGGATGCCTGACTGCACACTGCTCATGGAACTCAAGATCATTTGAAACTCTCAGGGCTGTCAGAGCTGCCTGATTTAGGGTTGAGGGGGTTGTAAAACAAGTGGGGTGCTGAAAGAGCCATAGAACAACTTGTCACTGATTTCAGAGTCCCTCTTTCTGGAAACATTAGCCTGCAACATCCAGGTGATTGGTGTGAGTGAAAGTCAATACTTAGCTCAATTTCTACAAAGTTTGACCATGTATATTTAAACTTAATAATAAACAGATTTTTTTTTTTTGTTTACCGAAACTCCTGCATTGGATTTTTATATCGTGATATAAACTCACCTAACCATTCCCAATCGATGGGATTAATGTTACTGTTTCTCTCAAATATTCTGCTGTTCCATATAGAAGTTGCACTTTATTAATTACCTTGGTAGCAATGAAACAGCATTATAGTTTAAAAATCTTGTGTGTATCTTGAGATATTGTATTAGTCATCTTTCTGTTACTATCTTAAAGTACCTAAGGCAATTAATTTACAAAGAAAAATGATTATTTTTGCTCACAGTTGTGAAAGTTTTATTCTAATATTAGGCCTCTGTCAGGTCTGCATATAATGACTGGAGTGCGAGGCAAAGCAAACAAGATATATACTGTTCCTGGAAGCAGAAGAGAGATATACAAGAGGAGACCTGGGATGAGAGCATACTCCTAATGACAAAACCTCGAAGGTTCTACCACTTTCCTAAAGTATTAACCTGGGGATAAGTCTGTAATGTGTGGGTCTTTGGCAGTCATTTCATCTAAACCATACAGGTGTATTCAGTATCTCTGTAAGGTTTTTCCATTTTATATTTGAATGGTCAAATCTTCAAGGCCAGTGAGATTCAAGTTATCATTTTCATTGGAGCATCCTGTCCTTACTATGAAGCATACCAATCTCACACTTTCCATAGATAGGAAGACCCTCAGCACCATGTACATGATTTACAAACCCCTAGGAATGGTCAGGAGAGGACTGTATGCCATCGTTGGCCTTATCTATTTCTTTCAATATTATTGTTTTTCTCCAGGAGACAAAGAGACTCCCAAGACCAGTGCTTGCGAAAATCTTGAACTATTCTTGACTTAGGTTCCTCTACTTAAGAAAGCAAGGTAACTGGCCACTGAGTATCCAGTTTCCTCAGATGCTCTGAAGGGGAACACCAAGAAGCAATGTCACTTACTCATTCCTGATGCTGGACTTGGAGCCCCACAGAACCCAGCCTCTTCCTCCATGATCAGTGCTTCCTCCTGGATTCTCCTTGCCTGCTTTCATAGTTGACACACAGACAGTTGCATGCCAGGAGGATTAGTTTCTTCCTCGGAAGTAGCAAGACATCCTGTTGCATTTATTTTGAGATTTTCCTGATGAACGTACCCTTTTTTTTGTATTTGATTCCTGTTCCTCATTCAGAATTTCAGCAAGTGTTTATTGAGGCATTGCCACATGCCAGGCACAATGCTGGCTATGGGGACATGTGGGTAGCAGGTGCTGTATAGCTCTCTCTCTGTCTCTCTCTCTTTCTTTTTTTTTTTTTTTTTTTGTGGTAGGGTCTTGCTGTAGCTGAGGTGACCTGGAATTCACCATATAGTCTCAGGGTGGCCTTGAACTCTCGGTGATCCTCCTACTTCTGTGCCACCATGCCCTGCTCAGCAATCTCCTATTAATTGAAACATTCCCTATTAGAAGAGGCTCAGGAGGGCAAGATCTAGGAGAGCTGAAACTTAAAAGGTAATAGGAGCAGTGAATAACTGTTCAGGGACAGACTCTGACCACTGTTATGTGATCTGTCCTCCAAGAATAGTAACTATTGCCATCTTTATCAGAAACAGCTGGGAGATTGGGCCTGTTGACATTTCCCCATAGAAGAAAGGGCATGAGGAAGGTATCAGGCCCTCACCTGAGACTCACTGCTCCCCCCCCCACCCAGTGACAGCTATACGTGTTGAAGCATGAGGTCTCATGGCCTCAGGGGAAGATGACATACATACAAGGTGGAAGATCAAGGGATAGGGACCTCTATCTAAGCAGCCATGCAGGAGTGCTGTTATCCATACTGGGATGAGACTTTCCAGTGTTCTGGCTGCTCTGGGGGCTCCACACTCTTGTAATGCAGTCCTCACCCATGTTCTGCGGGGAAGCCCTGTAAACCCATTGTTTCACCAAAGTTGGAGCCTAGTGCAATCTCTCTGGGAATAGACATGTGTTCTTCAGGGAAAACATTTCATGACATCAGACATGGACCCTTACCCAAGAGGTTACAGTCTAGTGGGGGGTCCATAACAGTGTGTCACCTGTCGCATGTAGTAAGTATAAGGAGACGTTGTGTTTACTCTTTACCATATTGGTACAGTGCTTATACATAATGAACCAAAGTCACCATAAAAGGTAATGGCAAAGAAATAAGATTATACCCCAGTATGGATAGAAATCTCACAGATAAAGCTTAGATGTTCAAACATGGATTTCTGGGGCATTTCAGTGATTTATGAGTAGAGAGGGCTAGAATGTTTGAAATCAGGTCTGCCACTTGTAGAACTGAATATATGTAGCTGTTAATATCAGGAACAGAATTAAAAATTATTAGCACATAATAAAATTTTAACAGAATTTATTAAAAATCTGTCTTTCTGTAGACATTCTGCACTGACTCCAGTGTGTGATGGGAGGAAATCAAGCAGAAGGAGCGAGCAGTTGTTTGGGCGCACAGTGCAGACATTAGTGACATGCCTCCTGGGCCCCCGAGTGCTGTGGATTCCTCCTCTCAGAACACCACTTGGCTCTGCTTGGTCACTAGCGCTTATCTGACAGTTTCCTACAAATAACTCTGAAATAGGTGTGCACTCATGACCTTGCATAGTAATTGTATGCCTTTAATATTGCTGAGGTTGGCATGTGGACATCTGCAGAACACTACTTAAATAAGTGGTCCTTTTACACTGCGGTCTTGTCAACAGACCACATTCTTTGAGGTCGTGAAAAGAAACGTGCCACACTTCAGTGTATTAATCTCTCCAGATCAGTCTTTCGTGGGCTAACCAGAACAATGTAAAGGAACTGGAAGCAAAGATGTTTAAAGTGATGAAAGAATTCCTATGAGACTGGACTACCCAGTGTGTCTGTTCCCTGCAGTCATAATTACACTAAAGCCATTTGAGACAGGCCTAGGCTCTGTTAAAAACATGGTGTCCCACCCCCTTCCTATGAAACCCTCGGGGTCAAGTAGCTCTCCCATTTATCTATAATACTACTTTTCACTCTACCCATGTCTTTATATTTTGACGAGTTTTCTCTGTTGCTAATGAGTACCCGGTTAGCCTTTACTTAGAAAACCAATTATTAAAAGTTCCTGGCCAGAAGTAGACATGAGGATCACACAGATTACCTGCATGAAGTGTTCTCTGGTTTGGGTGCAGTTGTGCAGCTGCTGTGGGTGACAGACAGAAGACCCATCGATGGCCCAGCACACCCTCACAGAGTGGGTCCTCTGACGGTAATGCTTCACCTTCAAGACTGCATGACAGAACTTAACCACACATGCAACAAATCAATGCAGTCTGGAGTACAGATGCACTTGATCTATATTGTTTGTCTTCCTTTGACTGATGCAGGCAGGAGAAAGTGTTGGTAGCTTCTTGCTTCATACAGCTTTGTTCTACAAAGGACAGGCAGTGATATATTTGGGGATGCAAATGGCCAAGGCCTGAAATGCCATGGACACTTACTGCCTGGAGGACAAATAATCAACACAGCCACACCAGGTCACAAAAGGAACTCAGTTCCTTGGGACAAATCACATTATATAAAAGTTCTCTAATAGTTTATTAGTGTCATTGAAAAATACAGCCTACTAAAAATTCTAAGTGATCATTTTAATGAAAGCTGTGTCATTTGTGAGTAGCACTTGCCTATAAATTTTTTGAGAGCTATGAAAATAAATTAGACAAAAGGCTGATGGCTTCTCTTTTTTCTTCTATTCAATTTTTTTCACCCTTCCAAACCTCAGCGAACAGCTCTGTCTGATTTGTTTCATCATTTCTTTCCACTGCCATAGAACATCTGTTGGAAATAATGCTTGTCCTGTCAGTTTCCAGAGTCAGCAGCAAACCAAAGTGTGTGCACAAGGTAGATGTCAGCATTATCCCGCTGCTGCCACAAGGCTCCTGAAAGGCAGAAGGCAGAATTAATCCTGTAGTGAGAAGATGCCTTTGAAAAAAAAGAAAGAGAAAGATCTTAGCACCCAATTCAGGAATAGGAAGCTTATCCCAAAACGTTCCAAGCTGAATACGAGCAAAGATGTGATTTTGAACTAAAGGCACAAATTCAGGGTGATTGTTGCTTGTTACTTAGTGGATGATTCTTCTTTCTGAGACTAGGTTCTACTCTTCTGCTAGAAGCTCATAACAGATCAATAGTAATTTTGTTATGGGCCACATGTCAAAACAGAAATGTGGTCTCAAATCCCACTAACCTGCTCTGACAACCAGTATGCTAACATACAGTGGCCAGCAATCAGGCATTCGATGACGCTCTGGTCGTCCTGTCTACTCTCATGTAAATCTCAGCTCTTGTGTGCCAGTAGTTCAGATTCTGATTTGTTTTCCTTTTTTCATTACATTCTTCTTTAGATTGAGAATAGGAATGCCACACCCCCAACTCTCCCCCCCCCTTTCTTCATCCTGGCATTGATTTGGGTGAAGTCTATACTATACCTTTCTTCTGTTTACAGGTGCCATTTTTATGGCAATAATAAATAAACTATAGTAGAAAAGTGGTTCTGATGGCAAGCAGCGTGTTATTTTTCGTCCCTCTGTAATCCAACTTTGGAGATTTATTTTGGTCTGATCAGGAGTTGGGAAGAAAGCATTTTGCGAAGAAAGTCAATTTGAGGGGTGTTGGGTTGTCCATGGCTTTGGTTTCTTCTTGTTATTCTTCTGACTCTGAGACTGCTACTCACCAAGACAGGCAATTCCTAGGCTAGAAAATGTCTTCCTGTATTGATCTGTCTGGGTAGAAATATCTAGAATAAATCAGTTAGAAACTACTGGCAGTTTTGGGCAGATGTAATTTGTAACTGTAATTTAAAACGGTGCTAGTTTCTTAAGTCCAGAGAGAGTTTAACCTTGGCCTTGGCCTTATGTCTTATCTTTCCGGACTCAGATATCTTCTTCCACTTCCATCCTAAAGCAGGAAAAGAAAAAAGTGAAAGCTGTCCTCTTCAGACCAGAAGAGGATGAAGGTCAGAAGGCATCCTATAATGCCATAGAGCTGTCCATTTCAGCTAGGGGCAGGTCTTGCATTTCTCACCATTACCTCATCTTTGTAGTACAAACAATCTCTAGGTGGGAAAACACTTTTTTTCCCCCAAGGGTTGGGAGTTGTCTTAGAACTTCTGCCAGATTTTGTTGTATCCTGCCTGTCTAGTTCTTGGTGCATTTCAGCAGACTTCTCCAGGGGAGGGTCTATTCAGAAGAATAGCTTGAATTCCATTGTCCTTTCATATTTTTATGTTAATGCTATTCACAGTGCTGAAGGTGATAGGAGTAAAGTGACGAGATCAAGGTTCAAGTGTGAGGACGTCTGTAGCAGTTCTTCATGTGTCTCCTGACCACTGGAAGAGGGCCTTTCCCATAGCAATGAAGCATACTTCTGCTTCGTCCTAGGCTCTAGGCTTGGAGCAAGATAAGCCCAATTTTACTTTCTCAAAAACTTTGTCATGCAGTGAAGCATGTTCCCAGGCCACACTGGTGGGCGGCAACAAAGCTGACTTTGTGAACATTTGTCCTCATGTTTTCTTTCGTTCTTCTGATTACTCTGCATAACTAGCCAAATCATCACGCAGAGAAGCTGATGGATGTGGGCTCATGGGGGAGAACTAACCATGTTGTCATTGCTTCTACCCTAGCTGTATTTAATGCTCAAGAGTCACAGTACATGACCAAAGAACTTGCATACACAGAAAAGAACTGACAAGAAGAACATGCTAAGTGGGTCTGCCTCTTCTCAGACTCAAACAAAACCCCATCACAAAACCCCAGGCCAGTGGATGGCTGGGAGCTGCATATGAGGAAAATACGTACACACACAAATATCCTCACCCTATCTTAGTAGAGTGGAGTGGGTCAGGGAGCAAGCAGTATGCAGGAAAATGGTAGCTATCATTGTCAAATCCAGAGCCCCTGTCCCCATGGTATGAATTAGTCTACCCCTTGTTGAAGAGACGCTTTCAAGGATACTCAAGTACTGTCACATGTGTTTTTGTTGTGTTGTTAAATGTTCACCATCATGTACTAAACATTTTTCAAACCAGAAACATTGGTCCAATCACCAGGGGCTGGCGAACTTTCTATAGGTGCCAAATAGCAAGTATCTCCAGGCTTGCAGGCCATACAAGGTTTTTCAGAAATAATTCAGTTCTCTTATGCTAGAGAAAATATTAAAGAATATGTGGCTGTATGCCAAAACTTTATTAGAATGCTGAATCATTTGAATTTTTTTTTTGAGGCAAGCTCAACAGACTGGCCTTTTTAAGACAGAGAGAGAGAGAGAGAGAGAGAGAGAGAGAGAGAAACGGAGAGAGTTGGCATGCCAGGGCCTCTAGCCACTGTAATCAAACTAGACATGTGTGCCACCCTGTGTGCATGTGTGATCTTACGCACTTACATCACCTTGTGTGTCTGGCTTACATGGGATTTGAAGAGTTCAGCGTGATTCCTTATGCTTCACAGTCAAGTGCCTTAACCACTAAGCCATCTCTCCAGCCCTTGTATTTATTTTTTATTTAAAAAATATTTATTTATTTGAAAGAAAGTGGCATAGATAGATAGATAGATAGATAGATAGATAGGTAGATAGATAGATAGATAATGGGTACACCTTGGCCTCTAGCCACTGCAAACAAACTCTAGACTGATGTGCCATCCTGTGCATCTGGCTTACATGGGTCCTGGGGAATTGAACCTGCGTCCTTCGGCTTTGCATGCAGGCTCCTTAACTGCTAAGCCATCTCTAGCCATGAATTTTTATTATTACTTATTTATTTATTTTTGCATTTTTTGAGGTAGGCTTTCACTCTAACCCAGGCTGATCTGGAATTCACTTTGTAGTCTCATGGTGGCCTCAAACTCACAGTGATCCTACTACCTCTGCCTCCTGAGTCCTGGGATTAAAGGCATGTACCACCATGCCCAGCTGAATTTATTTTTTCACATGTCATGAAATACCATTTAAACATTTTTTACTAGTGTATTGATTGGAAAGAATGACAGGTCCCGTGATGTTTTCATCCATGTATGTTGTTCACGTTCATCCAATTCACATCCTGTTACTGTTTCTTATCCCCCCACAGCTCTCATTGGTCCCCTTCCTCTTCCCAAACACTCCAACACTCCCCCTTTACTTTCATAAAAAATTAAATTCTGAATATGAGAGAAGCCTGATGAAATATTCTTTTGTTTTGTCTACCCTTTAAAAATATAAAAGCATTACTAGATTTATTATTTTTTTATGAGAGAGAGAGAGAGAGAGAGAGAGAGAGAGAGAGAGAGAAAATGAATTAATTGGTCTGCCAGGGCCTCAGCCACTACAATTGAACTCGACACTTGTGCTAGCTAGTGGGCATGTGAGACCTTGTGCTTGTCTCGCCTTTGTGTGTCTGACTTGTTTGGGATCTGGAGAGTTGGACATGGGTCCTTAGGCTTCTCAGGCAAGTGCCTTAACCACTAAGCCATCTCTCACAGCCCCATTACTACATTTTTAATGTGGATTTGACCCATTTCTTTAATATTTATGCTTTTTAAACCATGTCATTGATAATGTGAAGCTTTACCACATTATAATTTTAATTTTATAGTGACTATGTAAAGAAGCTGTATTAATTGCTGCCCTCATTGCTGTGATAAAAGTCCTTGTTAAAGCAACTTTAGGGAGGAAAGAGTTATTTCCGCTCACAGTTCACAGGGATATATCAGCTGGAACCAGCTTGCTCCTCGGTATTGGGCACGTGCTATGTGGCTTTCTTGCATTGATGCAAGCAGAGAGGTCTTTGGGAAGCAGGGCCAACCTCTAACCCATAAGACCCAGCCCATCCTCGGTGACCCACACTCTCCAGCAAGGCCCCTTCTAAAGGCTTCATGACCTTCCAGTACAGTGTCACCAGCTGGGGATCAAACACATACACACATTGCATGTTCAAATCATAACAGAAGCAAAATATTCAGAACCATACCCAGAGATTGTTGGTGTCATCCAATCTTAACTTTCCAATCAAGCTCTTTCCGGGAGAATGGGTAATTCCATTTTAACTGGGGCTGGGGAGGGACAGTGGTCTGAGGAGTGGGTAACAGTATGGGCCTGTGATGACTGAGTGGATCCTCTCTGTGCTCTTACTATCCACGACCACTGTGTTAAGTCCTATGCACACATTATCTCACAGCCCTCAGAAGATTCCTTTGAGAGGAGAGTTACTTTCATTTACATTTGATAAATGATGAAAGCAAGTGTGGCTGCTAAAGAAGTCCATTGATGATAGCACAATAAATGACAGAGCTGGGCTCTCGCCAGGTTCTGTGACACCGGTCAGTGTAGGGCAGCATGGGGCACTGGGCTGATTTACAGCACCTAAGCTGGTGCCTTGCATGTTGTAGGTTCTGTGTTTATATTACTGTTTGGTCTATAGCTAGGAGGAGGGCTGGGGAAAAGGGATATGAAGGCATCAGGGACTGAAGAATGAGTTACTTCTGTCAGGTTGACTTGAACCTTGTAGTCAAACTATGTCTGGTCAAGCCAGGTATGCGTTGCAAACCAAAGAGGAGTAATAAAAATATGAGAGTGCAGAGAAAGCTACGTCTTTAAAAATGTGGCAAATCATAGACCCTAGAGCACCTTGCGTGAAGGTCCTTTCTCATGAGCTCAGGAACTTGGATTTGATAGCCAGAGTCATGGTTTAAAAAGCTAGAGGAAGATTTCTTTTTGACTCATTGCCAGTCCTTTACTTAAACTTAAAAGATCTTAGCATTAAAATTACTTATTTGAAGTGCTGGCAAGCTAATAAATTCAGGGGGCTGTTTTAAACATTGTCAATCTAAAATGTAATCCTATTAAAATAATTGAGTGTTTTCTGAGTGGAGAATTCCCTTGTCCTCCTGTCCATGGCTCACAAGAGAATAACATAAAAGGCATCCTATAATGTCCTCTGAACATCATTGAAGCCCCTAGTCTAGGGTAATTCTCATCAGCAAAGGCCTTCCTTAGCTCTACCTCTTTAAAAGGCAAAACCCTGGCATAATAGCAGGTTTCTTCTAATAATAGGAAATGGGGATTACATTTGGAATGATACCTTATAGGTCCTGGGAACCTTCTTGGTCTGTTAATTTGTGCTCATTTCTGTGTGTGATTGAGGATCCTGTGTAACTTGAAACGCTTGCCGTTTTTTTCTTCTTTCTGTTCATTTCTTGGGCTCCTTTTCATCCAGTAGCTTGGGTTACCTTGAATTAAATTGGTTTATGGCATGCCGTTTTCGGTAAAACTCTGCAAAAGAAATGGTCACATAACTCCGAAAGGTTTGCCCTTGGAGTGATTTAGTCATGCTGGATGATAGCTGAGGAGGCTTATTGACTTTGAGCTCCCTTTGGAACCAGATTCAGAAAGCTGTGCACTCTGTGGCACCTGTGAGACACTCACTTGAATAGAGCTACGGAGAAAAGCATTTCAGATATTGGCATTTTTCCTAATGCATTTTGTATGTGTCTATACCACAGGGAGAAATGTGTGGTTATTGTTGAAATATTATCTACATGGCTTTCAGAAGAAGAAAAGCCGCTGTTCAGTAGTCAACAGGAGATGCCTTGTAGTATATGTAGTGGTTTGGGACTTGGGGTTCTGTGTGTGTGTTCCCTCCAAACACCAAAACATGTTTATGGCTGTAGTACTTGGATAACCCTATGCCATTTACCAAGCCCATTAAAAAGACCTTGAATTTGACAAGCTAGAGGTTGCTAACCATGATTTGGATTGTTAAATAGATGCCAGCTTTCTTTTTGTTCATCTGGCTTTGGGAAGAGAGGCTTTGATCATTTGAGTACATGTGCTATGTGCATCCAAGATGGGAAATCAAAGTCTTAGAAACGTGCAAGAGTTAATTTGATTTTGCATCTAGGCAAGCAGGCTTCTGTTTAAATAAATTTTGTGTGGATTGATTTTTGTTTGTCATGTGTAAGCAGAGCATGTTGCATTTGTGTAAAGGGGGCAGCTTTAAGTTGGTGGATGTGAATGCCTACAGGGTATAACAGCCACCTATTCAGTTTGGCAAGTCACTTCTCATCTAACATTATCTATCACATGAAATTTAGGTAATTGATTCTCCTGAGCAATACAAACATTAGAGTTCCTTTTTAAATTTAAATTTTTTATTTATTTATTTGAGGGAGCGAGGGACAGAGAGGAGAGGAGAGAGATAGAGAATGGGCACAGCAGGGTCTCCAGTCACTGCAAATGAACTCCAGACACATGTGCCACTTGTGCATCTGACTTATGTGGGTCCTTTGGCTTTGCAGGCAAGTGCAGTAACCTCGAAGCCATACCTCCAACCCTGGAATTAATTTTTTTTATTTAAAAAAATTTATTGATTTTTAATTTTTAAAATTTTATTTATTTGAGGGAGAGATAGAAAGAGAAAGGAGGAGGAAGGGAGGGAGGAAAGAAGAGACGGAGGGAGGGAGAGAGAGAGGGAGAGAGAGAGAGGGAGGGAGGGAGGGAGGATGAAAATGAGAATGAGAATGAGAATGAGAATGAAGAGGCATGCCAGGGCCTTTAGCCACTGTAAATGAAGTTCAGATATATGTGCCACCTTGTGCATCTGGCTTACATGGGTTCTGGGGAATCAAACCTGGGTTCTTTGGCTTTGCAGGCAAAGCTTTAACTGCTAAGCCATCTCTCCAGCCTGAATTCTTTTTTTTTAAAAAAATATTTTATGTATTTATTTGAGAGAGGTGGGGTTAGATAGACAGACACACAGATAGATGGCATGCCAGGGCCTCTAGCCACCATACACCAACTCCAGATGCATGAGCCATTTGCACATTTGGCTTTACAAGAGTACTGGGAAATTGAACATGGCTCCTTTGGATTTGATGGCAAGTGCCTTAACTGCTAAGCCATCTCTCCAGCCCATATTAGAATCCTTAATCATTCCAAGATATGGGCATTGGGGCTGCTTTCATATTTACAAACATCTGTATATTATTTTCAGATGTTCATTAAACTATTATTGATTGCAACTCCCCGTGTGCCAGGCTCTCGGCTAGATGCTGAGATTTCAGGAAAAGGGAGAATAGAACCCCTGACCTCTTAAATGCAGATCCCAAATGACTAGCCACTATGCATTCATTCAGTAGTTCAAGATGATGTTTAGTAAGCATGTGTGGGGGCAGTGCTAGGGTGGAGATATTCAGGTGGTGGGAAGAAGACAGTGGTGAGCAGAGACAGATTTGACACTCATACATTTTACATGTAAGGAATAGTTATTAAATACGGTACAAATGGGCAGTTTAAAGGTAACTCAAGGGCCATGGAGGTGAAGCCTGTGGTCTAAGGAAATCACATAAGAAAATTAGATCTGCCTAGAAAGCCCACTAAGGGGTCAGGGATCGGGAGGGGATGGATGAACCATGACCTGACCTGAGTTAGCCAGGTTAGATAGGGAAGAGGACATTTGCCAGAGAGAGCCAGGTGCCTTAAAGGAATTGACAGGCTATTGACCGGAGACCATGACCAGGGCCAAAGAGGAAAGTAAGTGCTGCAGGCAAGGGGATAGGGGAGAAACCTCTGATGGCTTTCAGGTAGATCATGAGGGGGAAATGTAATCCTACTGTTTTGGGAATGAGCACTGAGTTGCCATTGTGGGACGGGGATGTGAGAAGGCACAGATGATGGATCCAGTCAGTTAAAACGCTATGGTGGGATGTGAGTGTGGTATGGCTGCACCATCTCTCTTGTCACCGCTTGGTCACCACGGTTGATCCTGATGATTTTGCTGGCTGGGAAGGTGTGCCTTCCTCTCTCACCACACTTTGTCCCTTGGCCTCTTTTCATGTTTCTTGACTGAGGAGTGGTTTACATGCAGCTAAGCTCTTCTGCTAGTACCTCCAAACAAGTTCTCCAGCTCCTTGAGGGACAGGAGCACATAGAGTAGTCAAGCCTCCAAAAGGCTACTGTGAACAGGTACAGGCAGTGGCTTGTATTAAAGAGAGTGGAAGGTAGTTGAGAGAAGTGCTTGAAAATGAAACATATTTAGGAGGTCAAATCTGTCATTTGGATGTGTGCTGTGAAGAAATCTGATCCAACGGCCTGGAGAGATGGCTTAGTGGTAAAGGCATTTGCCTGCAAAGCCTAAGGACCCAGGTTTGATGTTTGATTCCCCAGGACCCATAGAGTTCGTCTGGCATGTCCATTCTCTCTCTATCTCTCTGCCTCTTTCTCTCAAATAAATAAATATTAAATTAAATAAAAAATAAATCTGATTCAAGTATGATATAGTCAAATACCATATATGTTTAATACAAACAATGGGTCACATGAAGTAATCTGTATCTTGCTTCTTCAAGATTAAACTTCGTATATTTTTTAAAGTTGTTGTCAATTTATTTTTCTGATTTTCTGGAAGCTTTTTTGGGGTGGCTTTTGAGAAGGGAAATTGTGGGTCAAGGAGTGAGTTAAGTGAGTTAAGCTCAGTGAGTTTTAAGTGCTTGCTCTGAGGACCTGGGTTTGGATCTCTTGAACCTGTATAACGTACTGGGTGTCCTTGTGCATACCTGTAATCCCAGAGTGGTGGAGGATCCCTCCTGGGGCTCCATGGCTAGCTAGACTAGCCAAAGTCGTTACTTCAGGTTTTGGCAAGAGACCCTGTCTCAATGAGTAAGTTGGAAAGTGATGGAGGCAGATCTCTGAAGTCTACTTCTGGCCTGCACATATGCACATTCACTGACCATGCACAAAAAAAGAAATTGTAGTTCTTATCTATTATGTTCCTTTTAATATAATTAGGACGTGAAGTGCTCAGTTATGACTCTTTTAGATGTGGCATAAGAAGCAGGCCCAAGCCAGAAGATAATATCAATGTAAACAATTTCCAGCAATGTCAGCAAACTGTAGAGATGCCATCAGAAACAAACATCTGCTACCTTCTTTCCCTGCCGATTTTAATTCAGAAAATGTAAATGATTTTTTTCATATCAAAATGAATTAAATACTAGGGAGTCTTTTATTCTTCATAAACTGAAGTCAGAGTAATTTATTTTATCTGGAGGAGAGTATTACATTAGCTGTCAACTGTGCTACATAGGTGGATGGTTACTTTTGAATGAAATGACCAAATCTCCAGTCCTGAGACATTCATTTTAATCTCTGCTCCCCATTGAAATAGAGGAAACATGAAATAGTGAGATAATAGTACTAAACTTTCAGGTAATTGCTTTTGTTAGCTCAACTCATGTTTACTCCTATTAATTACTGAAATTTGATAACCCCTTTGTTTTCCTACTTAGCATGACTCTGAAAGCAGAGGACAGAGCCATAAATCAGGTGGGTGATTTCCACTAAAGGCAGGCCTCCTTTGCTCTGAAGTTGACAGCTTAAGGCTAATTCACCAAGCTTGATAGGTTTGTAATTCAAGAAGATGTGATTTAATGTTGATGAAATTTATTTTTTAAACTCTTGAGAAAGAAAGTCTTCTCAAGTAGAAAATGAAGTTTTGAGGTAAACAAAGACAAAGGAAACGTGATACTGGAGGTGGGGCACTCTGGGACTTGAGGAGTACCTGGCGGGTGGGGGAAGACATCTGCTTACTGTTTCCTCCTCTTTCCAGATTTATTTGGCATTGTCTGCTCTTTAAATTGCATTTCATTGATGCGTGCCTTAGAAGCTTTCATAGTTAAGACGAACTATAGGGTTGTAGAATTTGGAGAATCCCCAAATCCATCTGCTCCCCACTCCCTTTCTCCCTCCCCAAATCTGGTTGATTCATAATTATTTTTACGGAGATTCACATCCTCATCTTATTTGTGATACCCATCATTTAAGGAGAGATGGAGTCTTCATGTAATGAACATGCCCTTACTTGGCTGTAGGCTTTGGGAACAGTGCATCGAACAAGCCCTTCAAGTCCTTTCCCCCTAGGCATTCTCTCTCTGGACTTTTTTGTATCTTCATGGCATTCAGTAATGTTCAAACTTGCTGCATGCTGTTTGAAGAAAATTGTTCTAAAATGTAACAAACAATCTTCTGCCTTTGAAAAACAGAGTATATTGAATTCTGTCTTATTTAAATAAATGACTTTGGGATCTTTTAGAATGCTAAACAGTTGTGCTTAGAAACTGAATTTGGGTTGGTCGTTTTCTCCATTTGACACACAGCGAGAATGCTATGCCTTTTTGAGTTCTCAGTGGTATTTTAAAAACTAGTAATTCCTGTCTCTTTCTTTACTTTGTGTTTTATGTTCCCACTTAAAATTTTGTTTGGACTCTAAGGAAGGGTAGAAATAAAGATACGATTATCAGAAGTATATCAGAAGGTATGTGAACACAGTAAATTACAGCACTTGTCTTCTCTTATGACCCGCAGGACTGAAGTAGGCCTCACTAGGACTTGGGCCCTGCCATTTCAGTGACTCAGATGTCACTCTGTGCTTTCCGACACTTTGGAGAACTGGCTTGTCGGATACCTGGTCTTGTAGATGAGATATTTGTAAGATTATCTTGTCTAGGTCATGTTCCTGTGAAATCCTTTGAGCTGGCAACACAGTATAATGTTTATAGTGTTGTCCACGCACATACACTCTCCAGCTCAACTTGAGTAAATGAAGTCTTTAACATGATATGGCCATATTCTGTCAGTTGTAAGAGTTATAACAAGTGCTCACTTTGGCAGTATATATACTAAACTCGAAAAAAAAAAGTTATAACAAGGCAGGGAATAGTGAAAATAAGAATTGAGGAGTTCATAGACAATTGCAAGGCTTCTAGATGAGATGCTAAATTACACGAATACACAGCATATTGATTTGGGGAATAAGAGCTATATATAGTTCTGATTCAAGCTATGACAGATGGGGGTTCACTACCAACAAATCTGATCACTTCTAGGCATAATTCCAAACTTTAAAAAAATTCACCAGATGCAAGGACTCTTGCCATTCTTAATGAATTCACTTTTATATAAATGAGTGCATTTATGTTTTCTTCTGTGGCCAGTTATCCTGGGGACATTAGAAAAATTCTTATTTTATTATTATTTTTCATTTAATGGATGTGCTGCCATGCAGTAGTGGGGTAATCATATTGGTAAAGTTGGTCTTTTTTTTTAAAGGAACCCAGAAGTGTCTAGAAATGTTACGTTTATTTCAGGTATTAGTCCACTAGAACATTTAAAAAAAATTTTTTTTGGTTTATCTTTATTTGTTTATTTATTTATTTATTTGAGAGTGACTGACAGAGAGAGAAAGAGGCAGAGTAGAGAGAGAATGGGCATGCCAGGGCCTCCACCCACTGCAAACAAACTCCAGATGTATGTGTCCCCTTGTGCATCTGGCTTACATGGGTTCTGGGGAATCAAGCCTCGAACTGGGGTCCTTAGGCTTCACAGGCAAGCGCTTAACCACTAAACCATCTCTCCAGCCCTAGAACATTGTTTTTTTTATCCATGTTTGTATCTTTATTTCCGCACACTGTTCTAATCTTTCAGAGGCAGCAGAATAGGCTCATCTATTAGCCAGTTGCTAGAATTTGGGAGACTGAAACATGTTTCCTTTAGTTCTTAGAAATTATTTCTTTATATTTTTTATTATATTATATTTATGTCTTTTTATTTTATATCCATGTTGATTATAAGTAGACTTTATCCTTTATTTCTAACCAGTAAATTAGTACATGAATATAATTATTTTTAAAGAGGTTTTGCATGGGGGATAGCTCTGTGATGGGTTCTTGCCAAGCTTGCTTGAAACCTTGGGTCTATCATCTATCAATCATCAGTCTTTCTTGTTCTTTGTTTTTAAAATATTTTATTTGTTTATTTACTTATTCATTTATTTATTAGGGGGATGAGAGAGGGAGAGAGAGACAGAGAATGAGAATGAGCCAAGGCCTCCAGCCACATGTGTTATCTTGTGCCTCTGGCTTACGTGGGTCCTGGGTAATCAAACTGGGGTCCTTTGGCTTTGCAGGCAAGTGCCTTAGCCACTAAGCCATCTCTCTATCCCTCAGTCTTTTCCTAGAGATGTATAAACATAAGTTCTGTTGGAATTCAGGAACACAGCATGCCTGGTAGATCTTATAATATCTTACCACCATCTTGCTTTCTGTCTTTACAGTGTCCTAGAAGCCTGGGCATGTCACATGCAGATTTGTTTATTCTACTAGACATGCAACCTTGTCTTCCATAACACACAGCGGCCTTTATTTATTTAGCTATTGCCCATTTATTGAACATAGGAGATTTTGTAAATATTCTTATTGCAGTAGTGCTTGAATGCAAATTCTTGTGCCTGTGTATCTGCATATGTATACATACATGGGTGCGATTTCTTTAGGCACACTGAGAAATGGCATTGCAGGACCATAGTGTGTGCATAATTTTAAACCTAGACTGACCTGGAATTCACCCTGTAGTCTCAGGGTGGCCTTTAACTCATGGTGATCCTCCCACCTTGGCTTCCCAAATGCTGGGATTAAAGGTGTACGCTACCATGCCTGGCTAATTTTAAACTTCCTTTCAGGAATTTTTATTTTTTTAGGTGAGCAAAGTTGAGCCAAATGATGTTCTAAGTTGGAACAGAAATAAAAGTGATTTTTTTAAACACCCTCCGTGTTCCTGTGGTATTCTTGTCTTTCCTGGAGCTTTAGAGCAGGTTACGTGAAGTCTGGTAACATGCTTTGAGATGCAGCGGTGTTTCCTGCCTCTTGCCTCTTCCATCCTGTTTCGTCTCAGTCTGGTCCTGGGAATGGTAAAGATGCACTCTTGCCAATAAACATCCAAGCTGTGGAGGAATCATGACAGGGCAAAGAGAAGAAGGTGAGGAAGAATGTCATGGTTCAAATCCAAAGAGGCCATCAAGACTTTATCCTAACTAATTGTACCAAGAGTGGGCTTGCCAATTACATTTTAAGAAAGTCCTGGGGCAAAACCTTTGACTTCCTGCTTCTCATATCATGTTGCTGAGGATGTGGCGGAGCGGGGGCAAGATTTAGAGGACCACCAATGTTTGCTCAGCATTTCAGGCACTAAAGTTGCAGTATGAACCCCTCTCCTTCCTGCTGGTGTTGAGGGGAATGTCCAGGTAACAATGGAATTTGAGAACACAGAGGTGTGGGTTCAGAGGTGTTGGAGGGTCAGAATCTAGTCCTGTTTCTTGGCATTTCTTCTAGTGATATTTTTAATTTAGATTTTTTTCATCTGTGAAGGAGAGCACTTTAGCTTTCTAGCAGGCTGAGGCAACAGATCATTTTTTGAGCATCCGCTTATCATGTAAGATAAAATATTTCCGATCTCAAAAGAAAATTCATGTTTGGGAGCTCCTTGGTGCTGCTTGCTAAGATTTATTTTCTTTTTAACATGTCAGTGTCTGTTGCCTTTCCCGCAGGTAGCCCTCCTGCCTCCTTGTCGCCTGAGTCCTTCAGTGTCTTAGGACGGGCTGCATCTGTTCCCGCAGAGCTTTCCCTTCCGCCAGCAGAAAGCTGGTTTGTTTGCTGACAGATGGGGTTCCCGCTCTGGCCTAGGTGCACCTAGTTAAAGGGTTTCTGTTTGAAGCCCGCAGGTGAAGCCCAGCTCTGCACAGACCCCTGCCTACAGAGTTCCCTTCATGGCCACGTAAAGCAGTAAGGAAGTTTTTAATTGACATTGTCCACTGTTAAGAGGGCATAGTATGGACACCTTTTGAGAAGGTTTACTTTATCTTTCTTTGAAATGTCAACCTATCATTTCATTGGCTAATGCAGTGAGCTTGCTCTGGGAAAGAGAAGTATATATTGCGGTAGTTTATTTTTTGGAATCTGGACACATCAAAATCCCCTTAAAAGCAACAATACCTCAAACCTGTGTCACAATCTAAACCAGAGCTTAGACTGTTTGAGTGATAGATATGGTTAAAATAACAGTATTTAATGCCCAGAGCACATCAAATTCGGGTGAAGAGGATGCATTCTGCATAATGCCTGGAGATGTCTCGTATGGTGTGGTTACCTAGCAACAAGTGGAAACTGTATGAAAATGAGGTGCTTATCTGTTTTTGAAGTGGGTGCAATGAAACTTATTACGCAGCCTGTTTTGCTTGGCATGTTATTAAAAATCACAGCTAATGTGGAAAGAACTGGAGCCTGTTGCCATTCGATACAGAAGCAGTGCTAAATACAGCCACTGTAAAATGCCAGTGCTTTGATCAGGAAAATGCAACTTGCAGCCGCCTTAAACACTCAGCATCGAGATGTTAGGATCTGATTTATGTTATGAAAGATTTATTAATAATAAAAGAGCAGATGGATCTGTAGTGGTGACTGGAGAAGCCGCCTATTATGTAGATTTTTTTTTTTTTAAGAAATTCAAGGAGCCATTTATAGTTTTGTCTGTGATAATAGCTTGGAGTAGCACTGCTTCTTTTGGGCAAATGGTATTTACCTGTCTGCTGGGCTTATTGATGAATTCCAACCACAGCCTTCTCTAATTTGTCGAATGTCAGGAACTCTGATACACTGGCATGACCCTTGGACATTCTATTTTTATTTAGTCATTTTAAAACAAGATATATACATACAAGGTATATATTTTTATGGAAATGGAAAGCTCTTGTTTTTAGTATATCTTTTAGTTGTGTTATTTTTTTTGGGGGGGGGTTAGAAAAGTGAATTTTTCCATAGGCTTTTCCTATCACTTTATGGTCCTACCCACTTTGTGTGTGTGTGTGTGTGTGTGTGTGTGTGTGTGTGTGTGTGTGTGTGTGTAACCTTCCATCTTGTTCACTTTCTATTTGTCAGGCTCGCTGGCCCACAAGCTTCTGGGAGGCTCTCTAGTTTATCTCACTGGGACTACAGACACAAGCACTCCAGATCTGGCTTTATAGGGAGTTTGGGTATCCAAACTCATGTCCCCAAGCTTACAAATCAAGCTCTTCATCCTTTGAGCCATTTCCCCAGCACCCTGTCACTTCTTTGTATATAGCTCATATTGCTTCACATTGAAATCTTATTTCACACATAATAATAACAGAAAGTCAGACTGAGAATTCTACCAAAACATCCTCTCTGGTAGTCTGGCACCCTAAGATGTGATAGTACCTGTTATTCCATAGAGGCAGAAAAGTTCAAGTACTTTCTGTGCCCATCAAACATCTGCGATGACACACAGAAATCTGGCCTAGAGGACCCAACTCTGTTAGTTGAATCCTGACATTACTTCTGGGGCTTTGGAATGTGTTTATGTGTGGCAGATGGAGCTATTAGCTAGCTGTGCTATCTTGAAGAATTGCTTTCCCAGGTAATCAGCTCTGCTCATTTAGGATGTCGTTTCCCCACCTCGATATGTCAGCTGAGGAGGCAGGAATGATTAATCGCCGTGACTGGACAGTGTGCTAGAATAACTCTGTAAGGGGATCCAGCCCCCAGTGCTCCCGCACAACAGGGGCTTCAGAATACTGTGTGGCAGAGCGAACCGATGACCAGGATGCTTCCTGAAACTTACCTGTCTGTGCATAGAGTTGCTGTGGCAACCTGAAGATTTGCAATTCAGAGGCAGAGTAGAGCGAGACAAAACCTTAAGTCATGGCTGTCATTACAGTGGAATGGGTGCCACCAACACCTGGCAACCTCTATTACTTCAACTTGTTTCTTTTCACGCTTGGAGGAATAAAATGCATAAAAGATTAATATGCGCAGTAAACCTTTTGGTAAAATATGTATGTGTTCTGCATTTCAGATGAGTAAAAAAAACCTTAAGAGTTCCCTCTACTTAAATCAACATTAGTTCATAATGTATAAAGTGAGAGTTAAGTCATACTTGGTAAAATAAGAACTAGGACACAAGGGTAAAGATACTAGATTGTCTTTCAAATTACAAGAAAAAGGGTAGATTGCTGCATATTTTTAGAAACTTTGTTTCTTCTGGAATTTGTATAGTGTACAGATTCCTTCATGAGGCATAGAACAAGAAAGGAAAGTTCTGGGTCTTGTGAAATCTAAATGGAAGTTCTGTTTTATTCCCCTGTGAAGTGATTGCATTTTGAGTTTGTCCAGGTGCAAGTATAATCCTTGGAGCTGAAGGGCAAAAGCAAACAGTGCAGGATTTCTTTCTAGGGGGGAAATCAGCAAAGCTGCCATGGTTTCTAAATATGGTCACATCACTTATGTAAGCTCTGTAGTTTCATTATTTAATGGAAATGTAGGATTTTCATCATCAGACTGTTGCCGTTGTCCTCTTTCAGTGTTCACATGAAGGTTGAAAGTTGATGGCCATATACATGAATCAAGGGATATTTAAGTTGTAGTTAATTGTCACCAAGGCATAACTTCTGTCTTGGTTGTGTTAAAAATGCACAAACATGATAAAACACATGCTAACCCAACTTGCAGCATCTTCTGGACTTAGCATATCTAGCAGCCTGTTTCCTTCTTGTGCTGCAGAGGAACATTTTCCAAGTCTGTGCTGCAAAAGCATTCTGAACTTTGGGATTTTTTTTTTTTTTTTTGAAACTCCTCTGCCTCTGAATGTCAGAAAATGTATAGTTGTACTGACACCATAGCATTAAGTCTGGAATTAATCCAGAGGACTGATGTGTTAAACACACTAAATATTTCATACTAAAGACTAGCTTCTAGCATTCCACTAGGCTCTTCGAAGGGCAGAGAGAGTGAATGGTATAGTTGTAGCGTTGTCCTTGTCAAAGAGTCTGTTCAATTTAAACCAGGATCCAGGAATCTAGGTTACGGCTAGGAGGGTGAAAAAGCGAATAGATGTGCAGAGCTTCTGCAGCTGGCTTGACAGTGAAGCTGCCATGTTGTCCTCGATGAGATGGGACATTGGATTGGTATGTGCAGCTCCCTGCTGACTCTGGATTCTGATTCCTTCCAACCAGCAGAGTATTGTAATTGGAGACCATCTTCTTGAAGATGGAGCCTTTTATTTTTGTGACTTTCTAGGGAGCTGTAATGTCTGCCTGCTCTTTCTTTTAATCAGGTGTGTGAGAGCTGAAGCTTCAGGTCAAAGGAGTGTATTCACACCTGATCTTTTACAGACTTTTCAGGCATTGCAGTGTTGTTTTAAACGAAAACCTCCCCTGAATAGTTCCGCTTTAGTAAATGGCCTGCCTAAGAGCAGCACTTCCCAGCATCCGGAGGATTTGAGAGAAGGCACTGACACCTATAATTTGTAACCCAGTTAAAATTGTTTATCTGGCTTGGACACACCTGTGAACAAGGGGAAAACATCTTATTTTAAGTTTAGCTGTGTAATTTTACTTGTATGCCCAGATGTCCTTTAATTTATTTTCTAGGAAACTAATAACAAGAGCAAGATTTCAAAGTCAGTTGCTAGATCTAGTCTAGAATCTCATGAATGGGCTGGAGGAACACCCATAGGGCATGAGCCTGTGTGTGGATAAGTGACAAAGCTCTAATTCTGAGTTTACAAAATGGTCATGGAGAAAGATTTCAGATGGGGATCTATCAAGTCTTATCTGCTGAGACGTGATCCCTTTTTGTGTCTGGCAGTCCTCATGCAACACATTCTTTTTCTTTTAAGTGTTTCCTGAAGCTGTCAAGTTCATTTGAGCGAACTGTGCTTGAGGGAAATATGTACAGTTTTCTCTGTCAATGGCATGCTGCTGATGACATATTTCTAGAATTAGCTTTTTTTCATCTCCCCACCCTTGTAGAAACTGAACTTTTATTTAAGCTCCCTGCTGTTAACATTAGGAAGAAGGTTTCCTGTGCCAATGTTTGCCCAAACAGAAGAAAATGTTTGCATTTCGTATGCAGTGTTCATAAACTTGATGGGTGGAATAGTTCTGGCACCGCTGGTGAGCGCGCCTGCTCAGAGTTCTGAAGGGCAGCAGCAAAGGTGCCTCGACACTCCACAGTTCCTCTGCTCAGGCTCACACCTGTGCACCTGTCTCAGGTTGTGAATCTGGAGCGTGCTCTTTCTAGGACTTTGAAGGTGACTTCTTACCACAAGACGTCCAGGTGATCAGCACTGGTGAGCAGGAGGTTATTGTTTCCCTCATTCACTTGGGTAAGGTTAGCTGGAACTCTGGATGTATTTGATTTCTCCTGGCAAGATTGTTTTATTTAGTAAGGCCATTGGACCCTCTTTTTCTTCGCTTTTGGCTTGACTTTGCCAAGATGCATTATGATCTTTCGACCTTTTACTCTGGCAGCTGGTGCCACTATAGTAATCTGTAACATATTATAGATACTCTGTAAAACTCATTGCACTTTCACTTAAAATCAAAATGTTTTTGTGTGCAAGGCAGAGGTCAAGGGATTAAAAAATGTGCTTTTTACACAAGTAAAAATGTACCACTAAGTGGTTCTATGAAAGCAGCAGGGAATTCACTCATAAGTATATGGCAAATGATCTAGACAAGAATCCAAGCAAGAACGATTTGCTCCAAAACCCTGTGTAGGGACATTTAGGAAGATGCACTTTTGTTTGGACTCCCTCCTGTAGCAACCTCAAGTCAGGTAAATGAAACAGCTTTGGCTTTGTTCTCCATCAGTAAGCCAAGAAGAACATGGCATGGGTCATTAAGATTTACAGCTTAAATGTAAATAATTCAGGACCCACAAACAATGATTAAAATACCAACTGTGGCACTATGTGGAGTCAGGTCCTTTGGGTCCCCTTGAGCAGGAACCTCTCAGGTTTTGGCTGGAGACCTGTCCATCTGGGTCCAGATGGTTGTAAGAGCTTTTTAATGACCTTTTCTAATGCCGGTGAATGTGCCTTTGGACACCATCATAACCAGTGGATGAGGAGGGCGGAAACAGCAGGGTTGTAGCAGCTGAGGAATTAAATGTCCTGAATTTGTTAGACATCTGCAGAAACATGCAATTTGTTGGGCAGGAAATTGTAAACAAAACAGACTGAGTCAATTATCAATACACCTGTGACACCCCAGGATGCCAACTCTAGGAATATAATGGCAACTTTCAAAGTCCATAACCCCTGGAGCAACCTGTTGAATATTGCAGGAGTGCCAGCACCATTGGATGCCTCCTTTGCCCATGGGGCCAGAGCTTGGCTGGCAGCTATCAAGCAGCTGAGGGCATTGGAAGTCTAGTCATCAGGAGGAAGTCAGGTCTTAAGTTTTCTGCTATTTCTTGGCTCTTGGTGTCTTGGTGTGTGGCCCTGTCTCTCCATGTGTGATATTATACTTTTTGTTTAAAATTCGAACTCTTTGGTTCTTAGCCAGCCATATGTTTTAGAGGTGCTTAAGGAGCCAAAAAGCTTAAGAACTCATTTCTGCTTAGATGATTTTACCTGGAGAGTAACTGAGCATTTGGGAGTGTAGGACCTTGCCATGTTCCCTTTTAAAATGTTCTCTGCTTGAGAAGTGTGCTTAGGAATGTTTGAAGGTGACATTGAAATGAGTGAAGTTTCAAAGCAGGCCACAGGAAGACCAAAATTGAATTTAGCATTCAATAAAGTGATTCATTTTTTGGGTAAATACCATTCAGAGTTTGAGCATAGTGGAGATGAAAGTGGCTAAGGACAAAAGTGTGCTCCCTTGATGAATCTCTGTAGAAGAGCCAGCGGGGTGACTTTGGGTTTGGACATAAGCCACTTCTTGATTCTAGCATCTGTTCCCCGTTCTGGATCTTCCATTGAAGGTCCATTTTGTCATCCTGTTCACCCAGTTTAACTAATCAGATTATTGAATCTCAGGGGCTCATTTTCAGGTTCATGGTCAAAGAATTCTTAATTCTCCAGAGGACTCAGTTAATTTCCCACTTTCAAAGAGCAGATGGGGTATTGACTTTATGAACCTGAACACACAGCTTTCATTAACTGGGCGCATTTTGCAAACTGGAAATCTCTGATGATTGTAATTCATAATAATTGTTATTTGGCTATGAACTTAGGAACTCAAAGAGGATATGTCTGTCTATAGTGTGCTTCTTAGAGGCAAGGAGGAGCATCGAGAGGAAACTTTTTGCTGAGGTTGGAGAAAGAAGAGACAAGGGAACTTAAAGTTACTTGTAACTTCCGAAGTGTGAGGGACAAAACATTACTATGAGAAGGGAGAGCAGGGAGGAGATCAAAATGAAGAGACAAATGATTTGAAATTATTTTGAAATAGGGAAACACAAAAATATCCAATGAACAGTATGAGGCTTGACTAAAAGGGGAAGAAAATTCTCTTAAGTATAAAATCTTCAACAAGGTCTAACTGGGAAATATTCTTTAATAACAGGCCATCCCACAATTAGATGCCTGTTTTATTTTTTTGTTAATAAATTCATATTTCACCCCTTATTGATCTTGTCTCTTGCTTTCAAAAAAACCCCATCTTCATTATGCATTCATTTATAGGGCCCAGTCAGCAGTGTCATCTCCTTTTCTTCCCTTTTATATTGTTTATATTCTAAATTATGATTTAAAGTGTTCCCGAATCTTTTATCTTCATAAATTATGATATTGTATGGTTTTTGTAAATATTTATCTGGCGGTACCTTAAGTATTTGCTCCTGCAAAGTTTCACATTTGAATTATTTTATTGCAGTCACTCTGTTTAAATTAAACCCTGATCTTTTCAATCCATTTGTCAAGGCCTCAATCTTAGCTTGGGTTTAATGGAGGTAGAATTTGGTTAGTTCCTTCATGTGGCATATCTAATTTGATTTTTCAAGTAGTGATAAACATTGGGGTTTGGGCTGTAGGCTATTTGACATTAACATGTAAAATCTCTGATCTCAAATATGGAGCATTTTAGATGGTACACTTAATGTAGTGTGCAGAGGAATGTTTTTTTAGGTGAATACTATGCAAGTCCTTTTATTTTTGGTTCTGATTCTTCTGTGAATCTTAGCTAAGGCAAACCCCCAATGGCACATGTTTTCCTGAGGCTAGTAGAATTTTTGGAGGTCTGGAAGGGAGCAGTTTGACATATATTTCTCAGTCCTTCTGTTCTGAAGATGTTCTCTAAATACAGCCACCTAAACTGTAAATAGATCACATGAAGCAGCTGACTAGTCGGCTGTCCATTCTTGTTAAGGGTGACAGTCTTAACTACTTGGGCATGCTACTCCCTCTAAACCTCTGGACTATGCCGTTGGAGAAGTTTCATTTTCTTATGTGGATAACCACTGCATGCAGTGCGTAACTGTTGAGCCACAGGTGACCTTTGCATCCCAGGCTGGCTAAAGCAGAGTTTTTCTTCTGAGATCTTTGTTGAAGAAAGACCTTAATATTTGGAGGGTAGGAGAAGAGGGAGATCAAAGTTTCTTCACATCAAATTCAATTCTTTTGTTACTCATTCGTATAGATCCTTGGCCACTTCTGACTGAGGTTTGGAAGAGTCAGATCTCTATCTTATATAGTAAGTATGTGGGCGGCATCTTTTCTCTACAGGTGCTCTCTGCTTTTAACACTTGACATGTTAAAATCTGAGTTGTGTCTATTAGGGACAATATAGTTATTTTGGCACAGTAATGAGTTACTTTGTAAAGATTCACCTCAAATTTCCTATAAACAGAGCTCCCTTAGTCATGCAGCGCATGATTCAATTAAAAATATTTTGATTTGCATTTAACTTTGCAGAAATTGACTGTCAAGGTGATATAACAGTTTAATGAGCTAGTGGGGGAAATTTTGTAGGTTTTCAAGTGAGTTGATATCTGTTTTTGCCTGGATGGTTAAAGAAAGAGCTATTGGACCATATTTTCCCCTAAATACTTATGTTTCTGCAAGCACATCTATACTTACGGGTTGAGTTATTCTTCATGTCTGTTTATATTTAATAAATAGCTATCTCAAAAGCCTCTCGATTCACCAAAAATGCTTTTTGCTGTATTGTTTTAGAAACTCCATACGCATCTCATCTCTACACTCACATTAAATTGAATTTCCTGTGGCTGACATGATTCAGTCCAAACAGTAATTATTTGGATGGTTCAAAAGACATCAAAATATTATCTAGGAGTCGGGCATGGTGGCGCACGCCTTTAATCCCAGCACTTAAGAGGCAGAGGTAGGAGGATCACTGTGAATTCGAGGCCACCCTGAGACTACATAGTGAGTTCCAGGTCCGCTTGGGCCAGAGTGAGACTTTACCTCGACAAACCAAAAATAAATAAATAAATAATACACAAATAACAAATAAAACTATATTGAACATATTTTTTTGAGGTAGGGTCTCACTGTAGCTCAGGCTGACCTGGAATTAACTGTGTAGTCTCAGGGTGGCCTCGAACTCACAGCAATTCTTCTACCTCTGCCTTCTGGGTGCTGGGATTAAAAGCATGCGCCACCACACTGGCTATAGAACATTTTTAAATTTTACTTTGTGTGTGTGTGTGTGTGTGTGTGTGTGTGTGTGTGTGTGCTGGGGATTGAACCCAGGGCTGTGGGCATGCTGAACATGTGCACTACCACTGAGCTATACCGTAATCTAATTTTACTTCCCTACTTGCTGGTCAAGTCTTGTTGCTTGTCTGAGTTTTAAGATTGTAAGCACAGAATCCACTGGTGTGTATGTGTGTGTATATCTGTAATCCTAACAGTTAACTGTCATGAAGCGGGCTGTGACTACATTTGGACTGTAGATTCAGTACGTTTAGGACGATGGCTATATATTGAATCTGAAAATAAGTCATCTAGGCTTTTACAAGACAGAGTGCAGTACTAGGATGCCAGAGCAAAGGATGAATTTAAATTGCATGGTGGGCTTTATCTGTGGTTGTTGGTTCTAACTGTCTCTGCTGCTTAAATACTGATAAGGAGCCTCTACAGGAATACTAGATATGATTTGTGCTACTTGAGGTTACTGTAACCAGCGGATTTATGCATTCATGTTTACAATCTGAGCAGTTCCCTTCATATCAGGGTTTAGTGATTCTGATGGGTGCAAAAATAGGAATATATTGTTTCATAGTTTTTCATTCTGGAGATTTAATACAAGAAAGCAGGGGACAATTGGTCAAAGATGCACAGCTTTAAATATGATTCTTGCTTTTCACACACAAAAACTGTGTCTTTGATTATCTCTTCATAAACACATGACCTGGAGCTAAGATGTTCTGGCTGTGTCTCCAGTGGAGTTGGGTGTGTGTGGTGTGATGTGGTGTTACCAGCAAAGGAGCCAGTGCAGTGTTCGAACTGTATGGGGACATGGCGGCTGGTAGGAGATAATGGATTGAAGCTCTTCACAGGTCCCTCGTTGCCACCTCACTGTTGTTTGTATGAACACAAAAGGGGGGTAGAATGAGCCAAATACAGTGAGACACATATCAGGTCTATCAACCACAATATAACTCTGGCTTTTTCTGTCATGTCTTTCACAAAACCTACCTGGTTCTCATCTGGACTACACTCAGAATTTCAATTGTATATACACACACACACACACACACACATATATATATATATATATATATTTTCCAGCAAATATTGTATCACATTACTTACTTGCCTTCCATGATAATTTCCTTTGCACATGCTTAATTTTTTTTTAAATATTTTTTTTTTATTTATTTGAGAGACAGAAAGAAAGGATGGGCGTGCCAGGGCTTCCAGCCACTACAAACGAACTCCAGATGTATATGCCACCTTGTGTATCTGGCTTATGTGGGTCCTGGGGAATTGAACCAAGGTCCTTTGGCTTTGCAGGCAAACGTCTTAACAGCCAAGCCATCTCTCCAGCCCTGCACATGCTTAATTTCATAAAACTTTTTAAAGCTCCTAACTCAAGCAGACTTTTCACAGTAAGTGTTATCTTTTTTAAAGCTGTGTCTATAGCATTTAACAGGCAATACAAAGCCAATCACTATGTAATATATGAGTGATGAATGCTTGGTGTAATTAATTACCTATTTGTAGACATGAAGGGTGAGGATTTTAAGAATAACCAACAATTGGCTGGCTATTTATAGATTAAAAACAGCTCGCCCATGTGTTATCTTGTTTGCTGTCACAGGTGTTATCTCATAATAGCACCATGAGGTGTAGGGAATATTCCACTTTCCAGGTGTGAAAAATATCTGAGAGAGGTTAAGAGATTTTCCCCGAGTCACTGCAGTTACTGTGTGACTCAGGTGGGATTTGAAACCTTCTTCAGACAAAACTCTTATTTCATTTCCATGGTGCTAGAAGGGATGTTCATTCTCTGCATCCAAGTCTGAAGTGGTAGCCCCTTTAAAATGCAGATAGTGAATAGAAAGCCCTCCTTACTAGAGGATAATTGATACTGAGAAAAGGTCACCTAAATGAATCCACTAACAGTAGCCAACAGAATTTCATAATAAGTAGAGATGAAGATATTTGGTTGAATATATTCTGAAGAATGAAACTGAAAATTAATGTTATTTTATGCATATTAACAATATTAAACTGTAACTTTATCTCTGTGCTAATTCTTAGGATGATCAGTGAGTTTAGTTGGATGTTTTCAGTGCAGTTTTTTTGACCAAGATGAATGAAGGATTGCTACTATGCCCCTCAGCTTTCACAGTGCTTGGGATGAATCATGATCTTTGAGAATTTTTTTTTCCTTCTGGGTGTTATTTGGTCTAACTTTGGATATGATTCTGCTGTGATCCAAGTAATCTTACCACTTTCATTGATTTCATGAAATTCTACATCTTTGATGTTACAACTTTATGTTGCAGTCTGTTTTCTTTGGATCTGCAATAGAGAAGCTTTCAGTCTTAAGGATATAATTATATAGTACAGACAGTTACTGCTTATTAAATGAGTGGGGATTAATTTTATAAGTGGTTGATATTTTATATCATGATTACTTTTACATTCTTATTAGTAATAGAGGCTCAAAGATGAACATTAAAATAACTTAGGGCTCCTTGAACTGATAAAAATATGGCATAATTAAGTATCATACAGATGTCCTTTACATAGTAGATGTTGCCTTTTTCTGTTCCCAGCCATCCATTTTAATGAAAATAAAGAGTCTACCAGGTAAAAGGTAATGAAGTTCACAAAGAAAATCAGCAGTGGTTCTAGAAGAGAACTTTATTTTAGTATAGTATTTGCATTATTTAACAGATTAACAGTTACATGCTTTGTATGTACAACTTGCATTTACATAAGAATTTTTTTCTCTTTCCTGTGATACGAGCCTGACAGTAGGTAATAGTAATTATCAGTATGAGATTAATCTTACCCTAATGGAGCCAGACTCTTAGGACCCTATTTTACTTCTGCTGTTTACTGCCTGTGTGGCCCTGTTAAAATTGTGTAATCTCTCAGTGCCATAATTTCCCTGTCTGGTTAATGGAGACAATGATAATATCTTTGCCATAGAGCCATTTTGAGAATTGAATTAGTTAATATATCCAGACTGTGCAGAACAAAGCCCTGTACATGGTAATCTCTCAATATATGTTAGGCAGGATGCCGATCTGATCTGATGGGAACTTGAAGAAAACGACTGTAAGTTGGCATGCGAGTCTTACGTCTTTCTGTTGTTGTTGTCAACAAAGTAAAAATCTCAAAAATATTTGTTGAAGACCAAAAGGAGGTTTACTGTTGAATGATAATGATGGACACAAGAAATATGTTAAGTCTTCCAAACATTTGAGTGTGCTAACTGCAGCTTATATAGAGCCTCCTCTGCTCTTGTGTTCCCAGCCCTCCTCCCTTTGAATAAGAAAATCAGATGTTCCTTCAGGTTTTTAACTAAGAAGTCTTAAAGTGACGATCTAATGGCTGAATGTTACTTTGAAAGTTCTTTCCTCATGTGTAAACATGAAGGCAGGTCAGTGAGAATGTGTCTTTCAGTTTATTACTTGCTTCAGTTTTAAGGAGTGATGGTGACAGATGAAGAGTAATTGAGTGTGAATAAAATTTTGGAAAAGATAAATGTTAACATTTCTTGTGGATAATATTGCTTTCTTTTGTTGTGGTGCACAGCTGTTTATTAGCTGGTTTTGATAGGGGAACAGCTCCTGATGGTTGTCGCATTCCTCTGGCTTTGAATTGACTACCATATTTTAATGTTGAAATAGAGGCCTCAGTGGATTGACACTTATAACACTTGTGACTTGGCATTTGTAACACCAGAGAGGTAGTCACCCTCCCGAGAATCACTCATCCTGAGAGAAGCATGATCTGCTTTCGGAAATTTGTCTTGCACTAAATCCTCTACTGTAGGGTGTGCTAGAAGGCCACCTTTCCTCCCTCATATAGACATGCTATTGTGAGTGACTTTGAAAAGCAGATTCAGCATAAGTATGTAAATAATCATTTGCTTCAGGAAGCTGTTTATAAAAGTAGGTTTAATATTCATTTTTTAATTGCTTAGTTTGTTTCATAAGGTTGTTCATAAGCTTTCTCATACCAGCTCAATTTAGGTTTTAATACCTTCTCCCAGCAAAAGGCATAGATTTCTAGGAGTGAATGAGAGACGTTTTAAGCTTTATGTTAAAATCTTGAAGTCTGGTATTACATGTTCTATCATTTTCTTAAGTCTTGAGTCTTTCTTAAGTCTTAAGTCTTGTTGAAATATTTTACAAATTTCAGATAATTCAAATAAATTTAGCCTTATGTTATTACTTGAATTCAAAGCCTTTGGTGTTCTTTAATTAATTAGTTAATTATTCATATCAAATTCAGGTTCTATTTGGAGAAATGCAACTCTAGCAACTTAGGGCGTTCCTGTTAGCTTATGAGGACATACGGAATTATAGGTAACAAATGATTGGTAATTAACTTTGCTTCTATCAGATTCTTCCAAAATAGCTCCCACTTTTTTTGTCCAAAAAAGAATTGCACTTTTATTTTTTGGTTTTTCGAGGAACTCACTCTACCCCTGGCTGACCTGGAATTCACTTTGTAGTTTCAGGGTGGCCTTGAACTCATGGCAGTCCTCCTACCTCAGTATCCAGGTATAGGTATTAATGTTGTGTACCACTATGCCCAGCACACTTTTTCTTTTCTTTTCTTTTCTTTTTTGTTTTTTGTTTTTTCCAGGTAGGGTCTTACTCTATCCCAGGCTGACCTGGCACTATGGAATCTCAGGGTGGCCATGAACTCATAGCAATGCTCCTACCTCTGCCTCCCCAGTGCTGGGATTAGAGGCGTGCGCCACCACACTCGGCTCACACTTTCTCTTGTTGATTACTGTAAGAGTGAAATTAAGACAGATCTTATGGGGTCACAAGGGTGTGGCTTCTTTTGCTGTTGGGATATAATATGACAGATTCTATTGAAGCTGCCCCAATTATTAGCAAATTCTAATTGTTTTAAAATTAGCCTTTATACTTTAAAATTTAAACTTCCTCTACTATTCCATAACTAAACACAGCAATGAAATTTTATTTCAAGTCAGGAACATTATCCAAATCTGATTTGATGTGTGTAGGACACTGCACATTCATTGAGTACTACAGATTGTGTTAAATGGGCCTGAAATAATGTTCAGGAAAGAGAATCACTTTCTATTCTTCTTGGCACAAACAGTTTGTCAAAGATACATATCCTTCTCTCAATCTTGTTAGTGTAGTTGTTACATTTTTCATTATAAGTTTTATGCAAATACTTTAGATTTTCTTGATTAGGTTTACATGAATACATTGCAATTAAAGACTAGGTGTTATTAATATATGCAATTAAACGTGTAATTAATATATGTAATTACACAGTGAGAAGTATACCAGAGCAAGGGCTCTCTGCTGATTTATTGTATGGGTGGCACATGTGCAGAGACAGTATTCTGTGCATTATAGTTGTCCCCACTCTACAGCTGCTGTGGTTTGTTACCAGAGCATAATCTTTTTCATTTGAGTTCAGGAGAATCATTTCTGTGGTCATGGGAACAACCTGATTATGGCTGTCTTTCACTGTAGCTTTATCAAATATTCCATCTGGAAAATTCTACAAGTGTGTGGTATGGAATCCTGGTCCCTAATGTGTGAGCAGCTCATGCTTAATGCTAACCCTACCTTAGGAAATGTAAGAGTTTCTTGCTAGTTTACTTTATGCTTTAATTTCCCAGTTAAACTTATCTGTTACATAATCACCATTTTTCTCTCCCAAATATTAATGTGTTTGGTTATTTTCCCTCTTAGATACATTTCTACATTCTTGTGCATAAAAGTACCTTTCTGCCTTTTTCTGTAGCACTATTGTTAGCTACCGTATTCTTATCCATCCCATTGCATTGTATTATTTCCAGTTTAAAATTTTTTTGACATTTTAAATTCATGTATATATTTTGATCATAATCCTCCTCTCTTACTTCTCTGTCCTTTCCTGATTCTCTTTCTACTGAATCCCTTCTTATCAAGTAGTTCTACTTTGAAGTCTTTTCTTTCTTTCTTTCTTTCTCCCCCCCCCGTGTGTGTGTGTGTGTGTGTGTGTGTGTGTGTGTGTATGTCTGTGTGTGTGTGTGTGAGAGAGAGAGAGAGAGAGAGAGAGAAGGAGGGAGGGAAAGATAGGGCTGTGTGCATGAGCATGGGTGGGGCATTATTTACCTGAGCATGTGAAATTTGCATGTGGCTGTAGCCCCCACTCTCCTAGCGACCATTAATTGCTTAAACCTCCTTAGGAATGGGTGGGAGCCTCATGCCCTCCTACACCACCCATGACAGAATGTTGATGGGCTCTTGCATGTTTTTAAAGCTCTCTAGATTGGCATGCTATCCTCTGTTTTTATTTTTCCTTAAAACACATTATACTACTTGTTACCCTGTTCTCCACATGTTTTTCTTAGAAAGGAGTTCTGAATTTAAAATACGGCTAGAAAAGAAAACCAGCAAGGATATGACATTATAAAGGACTGAAGGGAATTGGATTATTGAAATCTGGACCTAAGAAAGTAAGACAGGCAATCACTGTTGACTCTGTGCTGAGTCCCTTTCCCTAAATTGTCCAGAACACAGATATTGTCCAAGAAGAGCTGGTAAGCCTCGTTTATAAGAGCTTTCAAGTAGCAGGACACTGCATACTTAGACATGACACCTCTAATGGGCTAAGAAGTCTGGGTCATAGTTAATTTGAGGCTCACGTGTTGCTTTCAGTGTTTTGGTTAGAATGCTGGGGCTGCCTCAAGGGCTCAGTAACTACTGGCTTATAATTTTGATTTGAGTGCTAAAGTAGGTATGCAATAACAGTTGACTGGGTTTGGTATAGGGCATGTTTCCAAGGGGGACCTGGGAACAGATGTGTTGTCTGTTCTGAATGCATTGGGATCTATCCATGTTTTGCTTACAGACCCCCTTCTGTCTGGTGCACTCTGCCCTCTGAAAGCTTCCTGAATTGCTTTGTAAACAAGGCAGTGACTACAGCTGCAACTGTTGGGCTTGGATGTTTGCCAGCTTGAAATTTATCCCTGCCCTAATGCTATATATCTGGGAAAAGGAAAAGTAGATTTCTAGAAAAGGCGTATGGGAAGCATTTGCTGAGGAAGATTGTGTTGAGGGTGAAGGAGCTGAGATTCTGTGGGCTATACTGACTTGTATTTATTGCCTCCAGATCAGATTTCAGTACCTTTCAAGAACTTTTCCAAAGTTACTGAATTGGGTTACTGGTCATTAAAAGCCCATAATTCCAATGCACTGGTTGATCACCCCTGGCTTAAGAGGACTAGATTCAGCCTATTGAGTGAGTGAATGAAGATTGTTGTTTTGAAATTCCTCTCTATGGTATGCCAATATTTAGCCATTAAGGGGGAAAAAAAAAGGACAAAACACAAAAGGGCAGAGAATGGGATTTCTTAAGAAATCTTGTTTGGGAATTAGTCCTACCTGGCAGTTGCCTCATTGGCTGTGTGCTGCATGGTTCACATCTCCTTTGTGTATTCTACAGAGAAGGGTTGCAGTGCCTTCTTTGAGTGCCCAGATAGTGCTTTTTGCAAAAATTGAAGTTGAAGTTTTCTTTATTATATTCTTGGTTTGTTGATGAGTTTTACTTTGAGCTTCCTTCTTTCTTCCTCCCTTATCTAGCCTTTGAAGTCTCCTGAACAGTGCCTGCCCATCTGCCTTTCCCAGAAGAGGGTTTCAAGTTCAGTGCTCATCTCGGTGTGTGCGCTGTACTTTCTAGGGTGCTTCTTTGACCTCTGGGCTTAATGATGTGTCATTGTGCAACTAGAGCTGGTTACCCGTTTTTATGCTTCTAGTTGGTTCTTATTGTCAGATTAGACTTGAAATCTATTTTATTTGAGTAGCAGCAGAAAACACAGAATATCGAGTGCCAGTATTGCCTTTTTGGAACAACATCAAAATGTAACTTTTCTGTTGGAGTATTTCATGGCCTGCGTCTTTCTTTTCACCAAGCTTCTGTGTGATGACATAACATTGACTTCTTTTATTTAAGGGTTTATGCTATTTATAGGAAACCTTCTACATAAGGATGTCTTAACTTACTTTCTTGGAGTAGAGGTGATTGTGATTAGGTATTAGCAGAAGAGCTGTGGAACCTCTGGCATGTGGTGTGCCATGGTAAAAGGATCGAACGAGATTTCTCAGGATTATTGTGGGACACAGCCTTCCTATGTCCTGTGCCTTCAGATCAGTGGCCATTGCGGTTGTAAAATTCCCCACAGCTTTCGGACACTCTCATCTTTGAAGAGTGCTGGCCTGCCTTTTGGGATAGAAATCCAGACTTCTGTTGATTTATTCCTTTTGGTTTCAGTCCCAGATCTTGAACTGTGCAGGGATTTCAACTGATTGGGGACAGCCAACTAGCTGTAGTATGAAGAAATGAGCTGTTGTGCACAGAGGGAAAAATTGTTATTTGAGGAACTGAAATTGACACATTTTCTTTAGCCAGAGGAAAGTTAATACTTTCTTTCTTTAAAGGAGGACATAATTCCTTTTTTCTTTCTTTCTTTCTTTCTTTCTTTCTTTCTTTCTTTCTTTCTTTCTTTCCTTCCTTCCTTCCTTCCTTCCTTCCTTCCTTCCTTCCTTCCTTCCTTCCTTCCTTCCTTCCTTTCCTTCCTTCCTTCCTTCCTTCCTTCCTTCCTTCCTTCCTTCCTTCCTTCCTTCCTTCCTTCCTTCCTTCCTTCCTTCCTTCCTTCCTTCCTTTTCCTTCCTTCCTTCCTTCCTTCCTTCCTTCCTTCCTTCCTTCCTTCCTTCCTTCCTTCCTTCCTTCCTTCCTTCCTTCCTTCCTTCCTTCCTTCCTTCCTTCCTTCCTCCCTTTCCCTCCCTCCCTCCCTCCCTCCCTCCCCCCTCCCTCCCTCCCCCCTCCCCCCTCCCTCCCCCCTCCCTCCCCCCTCCTCCCTCCCCCCTCCCCCCTCCCCCTCCCCCTCCCTCCCTCCCCCTCCCTCCCTCCCCCCCCCTCCCTCCCCCCCCCCTCCCTCCCCCCCCCTCCCTCCCCCCCTCCCCCCCTCCCTCCCTCCCCCCCCTCCCTCCCTCCCTCCCTCCCTCCCTCCCTCCCTCTCTCTCCCTCCCTCCCTCCCTCCCTCCCTCTCTCCTCCCTTCCTCCCTCCCTCTTTCTCTCTTTCTTTCTTTCTTTCTTTCTTTCTTTCTTTCTTTCTTTCTTTCTTTCTTTCTCCCCTAGTCTCAATCTTCACATGTAGAAATAAGAAACAGTGTGGTGTTTGTGTGAACTTTTTACCAGTACCAACATATACCACCTTCTTTAAAGTTTTTCTCTTTGGAAGAACTCTGTTTAAAAATGTGCTTGGGGCTGCAACTTGTCATTCAGGTTTTGAGCCTCCAGGTAAGTTGTTTCCTACCCTTCAGAGCAAGAACACTCCTAAAGAACTTTGATAATTAAGGGATTTTGTGTATGTGCATGCATGCGTGTGTGTGTATTGTGCTCTTGTTCAAGGTCTCCTGTGTTGGCATGTACTCATGTGAAGACTAGAGGACAACCCTGGATGCCATTCATCAGGAAGGCTGCCCCCTCCCCCTTCATGACAGGCCGTCTCACTGGCCTAGAATTCACCAAGTAGATTAGATTGTCTGGTCAGCCATCCCCAGGGATCCTCCTTTCTCACCTCCCTAGCACTGGGAGTTCAAGAGTGTGTCACCACACCTGGCTTTTTCTTTTTATGTCAACTTTGGGGACTGAACTCAGGTCCTAATACTTGCAAGGCAAGCACTTCCAGCCCTGATAATTAATTGAGGGGCTTATTTATCATGAACAACTGCTTACCACTGTTTAATACACAGAACTGAAATGCTGTCTTTAGATGACAGCGCATCATTCCAAATTCAGCTTGAAATGATTTGCCGTCTTGGCTACTGAGGGCCTTTGAAAGCTTCCCGTGGTAGACATTCAGATTGTTGGGCGCCTGTCTGGTAACTATGTCAAGAGGCTCTGAGAAGATAGACCAGCCTTTCCAGCCCAAGATGCTGCTATGCCTCTATCCCCTTCCTCCTCGTGTGCTCATCTTCCTCACAGTGATAAGGCTTGTCTACTGGTTCATCTTCAATGACCTTGAGCCAAGGTTAGGGAACCACAGAGCTAACTTGTTCCCATTTCATACCACTACATTGAGACCTCTGGCTGCATTGTTAACCATTCCTAACCAGTAACAAACTTTTGGAATGGTGCAGTGAATGGAAAGTTCCTGACTCTCTACTTTGAAAATCTTCTGAGACCCATGTTCATTAGGTGGGAGGTCATTATGCCTGCTCATGGTGAAGTTCAGTATCCATAGCATGTTGTTACTCTTTTGTACTAGAGGAAAGTGTACCTTGTTTTGTAGGATCCACTACTAGATTACTAAAATGTGTGTTTTGCTTCCTCACTTACTAGGACATTTCGCAATTGTATGTCATTTTAAACATACAAATTCTATAGTAGTGCATATGTTATTTTATTATGAAGATTTGATTTATTTAATAATTATAAGTGATGTGTGTTTAATTTTTTAAGTAAACTTCTTACCATCTCAAATATAAGAAATGTGGCCTAACATACTATAATAGGATTTGGTTAAAAATTACCTCATGGAAATTCCCTTTTTTTTTTTTTTTTTTTTTTTAAATCGAGATAGATAGGGTCTTGCACTGACCTGGAATTCACTATATAGTTTCAGGGTGACCTCAAAGCCATGGCTATCCTCAGACCTCTGCCTCCAAGTGATGGAATTAAAGGCCATGTTAGGCGATGCTTTATGGAAATAAGTAAGGAAACAACTGAATATATGAATAATGAGGGAGGAAGTATTTGGGTATTCTTTGAAAAACAAAGGAAGTTTTGTCTTTAGCATATGGTGTCTACAGATACATTTATTTAGGAATATAAAATCAAAGAAAAAAATCTTGATGAGAAACCTAAAAACAAGAAATTTGGGCAAATCTAACTGAAGACTCATTTAATAATAAAGGTCAGCATTTTGTGATATCTGTTTTGAAAGGTATTTCACACTTACAGAAAAACTTATCAGAAATTATATACCAAATGTATTACTGTATCTGGCGCCTGGCTTTGTCATATTGCCAAACTGAAGACCCCTTCTCTTTCTGGTCTCCCTGTACCTCTATCTTCTTCCTCCCCTTCTTCTTCCTTTCTCTTCCTCCTCCTCATCTTCCTTTTTCGCTTCCTCGTTCTCTTCTTCCTCTTCTTCTTCCTCCCTCTTCCCCCTCCTTTTCTTTTTTCCTTCTTCTTTATCCTCCTCCCCACCTCACCTGGGCCTCACACACATGCTAGGCCATCATTGAATTACATTTCCAGTCCCATAGTCTTGAATTTAGTGTTTATTGACACCATGGTCATTTTCTTACAAATAGACATCTGTATATAGGTTGGAGTAGTTGTGCATGTGTTTAACAAAATACTAAAACAATTATGAGCTGTCTTGCTGGTCTGGGGATATAGCTTTCTTTTTGAGCAACTTAGACTTTGAATGAATGCACATATTATAATTTGACCAAAATTCCCTCTCATTATCCTGTTTACCCTTCCCTCTGCCACCCTCATCCTAGCGAACCTCTTTCATGTTCTAATTTGAAGTTTCATTCATTTTCCCATCTTTAAAAATATGTTTTTGGCCTCCATCATCTATGTGAAAATATTGATGTGCTTAACAGTGTGAGTGCAGTGGAGGTAGTGGCCTCTACCATGAAGTACTGAATGAGCCATTCAGTACATGTCCAGAGGATAGTGTCCCCAAAATACCTCTGCCTGTCCTTTGGCTCTTAAATCCCCTTGACCTTCTCTGAGGGCAGGTAGCTATGACCTCTGAAGAGCCTCTTGTGTTCAGCACTTTGATGAGTTTTGAGTATCCCAGCATCTGTAACCATCTTCAAAAAGCTGTTCTGGCCAGCAATAAGAAGAGCATGAACACCACCTCTGCCAACTCCTCTGCAGTATTCCTTGAGCCCTGGCAGGTGTGATAGAGATGTCTTGTTCAGTGATGAGCACTTAGGTGTCACTTTTCATCACCTCTGTGACGCTTAGATCTCCCCAGTTGCCAGTGCCATCTGCAGAATGAATGTTTTCTAGGCAAAAGTGAGAGCAGTACTAATTAATGGACATCAACATAAGGCAATTTGAAGGGCACAGTATATCTATTAGTCAAAGAACAGTGAGTGAGTGGTAGCTTACCCCCTATGGCTGATAACCTTCCAAAGCATAGGCTGTTTGACTCAGTTTTCAGGACTAGGTATGAATTTCCTTCCAATCAGAGAGCAGTAGGTTACTCCCATAACCTATGTGCCACTTTTACATCAGTGCACACATCTTGCCTGGCTGGTTAGTTGTGTAGACTACAGGATCCCCTGCCATTTACAACAGGGTATATCCTTAGTATGCACAAGGCCCTGGGTTAGATCCTTAGCACCAAAATATTCCGATATAATGGTGTTGAAATTTTAAATTTGCTTTTTTTCTTTTGCCTTTATGTGTATGATTTATTCATCTTGATGCATGAGGCCATATTTCTCTCTCTCTCCCTTTCTTTCCTCCCTCCCTCCCTCCTTTCTTTCTCCCCCCCCCCCTTTCTTTTTTTCTGAGATAGGGTCTCTCTCTAGCCCAGGCTGATGGGGAATTCACTATGTAGTCTCAGAGTGGCCACGGCAATCCTATTACGTCTGCCTCCTCAGTGCTGGGAGTAAAGGCATGCGCCACCATGCCTGGCACGTGGCCATATTTCTTCCATTTTGTACTCTGCGAAATATTAATTTGGGCGGCTAGGCCGTCTCTAATCCTTTTACTCCATCCTCAGTGAAAGGGTGGACATTGTCTGTGTCTGTCCAATGTACTGTACTTTCTTTCGAATGCTTGCAAGAGTTTCTGTTGCACATCTGGAAGTGGCACTGCTGTGGGCATCCCTGGCTTCCTTGGATGTAGATCTTTAGGGCATGCTCACTGCTGGTCCCATAGGCCGTGAGAGATTCCTGCTTTCCCCAGTAGGCACTGAAAATACCTCTTCCTGCTTTAATTTGCATTTCTCTGAGGCTGAGTTTTATTGTACATTTATTGGCCATTTGGGTTTTCTCTTCTGTCAGATGCCTGATCAGAACTGTCTTTGTCAGCTTTTCTATTGGACTGCTTTTTTTGTCTTTCCTTTTGATATGTAGAAAAATCCTTCTGTTCTGCATACTAATCTTTTGTTACTCATGCATTTCAAGCCCTTGTTTTTCACTTTGTTTATGCTGTCTTTTGTTAAAAAGATTTTAATTTAATATAAGCAAGCTCAATCTTTTCCTTTGTGGTTTTTTTTTTTTTTTGTACCTCCTTAAAACAACAACAAAAGCTTACCCACCTCCAAGGTCGTAAAAGTGGTCTCTCTCTATGCCTTTTTTTTTTCTTGTAAAAGTTTCAAAGAGTTTACCTATCAGAATTTTTATGGCATGTAGTAAAAATCCATTTTTTTCTCTTGTATGGTATCTGTTGACTTAGTGGTGCTTTAAAAAAACCGACCAACAAACCTCTCTTCCTCCCTCCTTCCCTCCCTTCCTGCCTCTCCCCCCCCCTTCTTTCTTTCTTAAAGCTGGGATTGAGGCTCATACCTGCAGTCCCAGCACTTGGGAGCCTGAGGTAAGAGGAATGATATAAATTCAAAGCCACTTGGATAACATGGTAAGTTCTAAGTCAATCTGTGCTACAGAATGAGATGGTGTATCAAAAAATAAAGAAATAAAAGGTTTTGAAAAAAAAATAGTTTAAAGATCTAATTTTAGACTTGTGAACAGTGTTAAACATGCCCATAGATCTTATCACCCAGGTTGTCTAAATGTTGTTATCTCATATAGCCATAGCTGAACTGTCAAAATCAGAAAATTTACAATGGTTCAATACTATTATCAATCTCCAGATTCTGTTCAAACCTTACTACTTATTTTACTAGTTATCTGTGTCCTCCTCTGAAGTTTTAGCCACAGTGACAAGCTACAGCGACACTTTGCGTACATGGACTTTGTCATGTCTCCCACTTTCAGTCTTTGTCTTGTATGACCTTGATACTGTCAGAGACTATTAGCCAGATATTTTGAAGCATGCCTTCAGTTTGGTTTTTTCTGATGCCACCTTGTGGCTAAATGTGTTAAGTATTTGTTTGAGAGGACGTGATCCAATACCATATGAGGAGATCCGTCTAGAATGCCCATGTGTTCCATTACTGATGGTGTCCATCGTGGTCATGTGCCACCTGTCTTCTTGGTAAGGTTTCTGTTTTCCTCTTTACAATTGTGACATCCATATTTGCCTGCTGTGTTTGCCAAATGACTTTCTATTTTCAATTTATTCATTTGTTTGTTTGTTTGCTTACTTATGAGAGAGTGAAAGAAAGAGGCAGGGAGAGGGAGGAAGGGAGAGAGAATGAATGACTGTAGGTGTGCCAGTACCTCAATCCACTGCAAACGAAGTCCACGTACATGTGTCATCTTAAGTATCTGGCTTATGTGTGTTCTGGGGAATCAAACCTTCGTTCTTAGGTTTTGCAGGCAAGCACCTTAACTTCTAAGTCATCTCTCCACCTCTATTTTCGTCTTTTTATGCTTAATATTTGGACTTCTATTTGTTACCATTTATCATCTTTTTCTCCAGTGATCTTGGTTTTGTATTGCTTTATAAATATACCTCCATTATCTCTGCTAAACTCTGCAGGTTCCCTATAGGGCTTCATACTATACCCTTTTGCTTACTTACCTGCAGTGAGCATAGGTGACATGTCCTCCTAGCCTTACAAATAGACTATACTGTCAAACTTTTAGCTTTTTGTTTTTATTTATATTCCTCCCTGTTCATACTTTTTTCTATATTTTTGTTCTTTTCTCTCAGGGTATTTTTCTAGTATTTACTTTTCCATTTTCAAGAAGCTATTTATATGCTTTGATAAGTTGCAAACATTTTTTATCCTGAATATACCATTCAGCTGATAGACATTTTTAGTGAATTTTTGATCTGACAAAGGAATTAATCTTTTATTGCTTCTTGACTTGCCTTTTCATTCCCACTGTCAACTTGTAATAGAATCACCCATGTTCTTTCACTAGTTATATAGGTTTTGGAAAGAGTAGCCTTGAACTCGATATGTAACTAAAGATGACTTTGAACTTTTGATCCTCTTCCTTCCTCTCTTCATTATGTTACTAAAGATGACCTTGAACTTTTGATCTTCCTAGTATTGATATAGGTGCCTACCACCACATCTGTTTTATGAGTTGCTGAAAGTTAAACCTAGGGCTTCATGCATGCTCAAGCATGAACACACTAGCAAATGAGCTACATTCCTAGCCAGTTTATTTTATTTATTTTGTCCCCCTTTTGACTAGGTTTTCAGTACCAGACATGAATTTCTTCCCTTGGAGCAGGCCTCAGAGCCAATCAGAGAGCAGTTGGTTGGCCCCATAGCAGTCATGCCACTTTGGTATCAGTGGGCACATACTGCCTGGCAGGTCAGTTGTGCAGTTCCCAGGGTCCACTGATTGTTAATGTTAAGACTGTTGATATCTTTCCTCCACCAACAGCCTGCCTGTCATGTTCCAGCCATATGATGGTCTGCCAGCAGGGAAGAGTCTAGCTAGTTTTTTTTGTGTGTTTTTTAAGAGTAGCTGTAAGTTCATATAAATGTAACCAGAAATTAGTGATTTCCTATCTCCAGTCCCCTACAAAGCAGTGCATTTACTATAGTTGGTTGGTGAACCCAAAGTGACACATAATTACCACTCAGTTTTAGTAGATTACAATAGGGTTCATTTTTTTAAATGAATGTGTATGTGTGTGCATGTGTGTGTGTATACTCACATGTGTGGATGTGCATCTGAGTGTGTACATGCATGTGAAGGCCAGAAGGCATCACTGGGTGGTGTTCCTCAAGAATGCCATCCACCTTTTTGTGAGACTGGGTTTCTGCTCATCCTGGAGCTCATGAATTAGGCTGGACTGGCTGGTCAGCGAGCCCCAAGCATTCTCCTATCTCCATGTAGCAGACAGCTTCAGGTTCACTGAGATGAACTTCCAGACCAGACACAGTTATTGCGGAAGGGATGTTTATTGAAGCCTACAGATCCAGGGGAAGTTCCATAAATGGCCGAAGAAGCTGGCCTGACTTCACAGGCCCAAACAGAGAGAGAGAAAAGCACAAGCCTAAAAGCCAAAAGCCACAGCACAGTTCCCTCACTCCAGCTAGGCACACTTGGCATATCTTTAGATTGAAATCTGAAATCCACTATCACACCTTTAGAGCCACCCAGTGACATTGCCTCCAGCCAGGTGACTGCAGATGCAATCTACAAACAAATAAATAACTGAATATATTGGGGGCTGTCTATTCAAACCACCACATTCCTCCCCTGGCCCCCAATAGATTTATAACCGACATACATTGTAAATTGTACTCAGTTCAATTTCAAAGGTCCCCACTGTCTTGACCAATTTAAGATATTAAGACCTGTAAAATCACACAAGTTAAACATTTCTAACATATAAAGGCACAAAGTAAACATTTTCAACTGGTATAAGGCATAGCAAGGAAAGACTAAAACAATGCAAACTCAACCACCATCAAACAAACATCAAACTTCTGCAGTTCAAGTCCAATACAACCAGAGACTGACAGTCTCCAGATTTTCCAATTCCGCCCCTCCAGCTTGGCCTCATGCCGCATCTCAGTAGCGGCTCCTGGAACCATGTGCAATTCATGACCACTCCTCACGTCTTCCAAAGGCTCTTTCAGCCTATCAGGGCGTCAAACCCTACCTCATGCCGCATCTCAGAGGCAGCTCCTGGAAGCTTGTGCAATTCATGACCACTCCTAGAATTTTAAATGCTTCTGAAACCAATACCAGGTGTGCAGGACACAGCCATATTCTTAATTCACAGACAAAATAAATCATAATCTTGAAAAGCAGGTTCTTTCTCCAGTCAACTCTTTCCTAAAGTGTTTGCATTTCTCTTATAGTCTTTCCTTAGGCATCCTTTCCATAAAGCAATTGGGCCATCTTCCTTTAAGATTGCTAATGTGTTTGACAATAGCAGATTCAGTAACCTAAAATCAGTCTCAGTGCCTGTAATTTTAACTTGCTTGAGGTTTTCCAGCTTAAAATCTTAGAGCTCTCAGTCTAATATCTTCAGCCAAACACATCAGTCCATTACAAATTTAACTTTGATTAAACTCTCTGGGCCTGGGCATCAGGATGCAGCCAGCCCTTATGCCAGTAGCCCAGTTCCAACAGAATCCTCTGCAGTCTTTCCTTCCCCTTAGGAATCTCATAAGCCAAGCCTCGAAGTTCAATGATATCTGCAGTTGGCATTCTCAGACTCTCATCAGAATAGTCCATAAAACTTGGCTTACCACTCCAGAAGACATCTTCAGTTGCAAGCCCCAAGTCCATGCCTATTCCTCCAAAACAAAGTTCAAAAGGTCTACATCCACATGGTCAGGTTCATCTGAGTCCACTCCTCAGTACCAAATTCTGTAGCAGACAGCTTCAGGTTCACTGAGATGAACTTCCAGACCAGACACAGTTATTGAGGAAGGGATATTTATTGAAGCCTAGAGATCCAGGGGAAGTTCCATAAATGGCAGAAGAAGCTGGCCTGCCTTCACAGGCCCAAACAGAGAGAGAGAGAGAGAGAGAAAAGCACAAGCCTAAAAGCCAAAAAGTTCACTCACTTCATCTAGGCACACTTTGCATATCTTTAGATTGAAACCTGCAACCTTACACCACACCTTAAGAGCCAGTGACATCGCCTCCAGCCAGGTGACTGCAGATGCAATCTACAAATAAATAAACAACTGAATATATTGGGGGCCATCTATTCAAACCACCACACTCCACCTTTCCAGAGTTGTGTTCCTAATGCACACAATTGAGCCCAGCATTTTTACATATTCTGTGCATTGAACTCTGGTTACTCATGATTTGGAGGGAAATAGTTTATTTACTCAGCCATCCCTATCTCCCTAGACCCTAGGGTTTGGCCTTCTTGTATTTTTTGGATTTGGACATGTATTCTCATGAGTCTTTGAAATACTATATAATATTTCCACCGAGTCATATGTGCAATGCCAGTTCATGCCTTCCTTCTCCTTCCTAACCTTGGCAGCCACTGGTCTTTTTATCATTGGTATAGTTTTTGGTTTTGCATTATGTCATATAGCTTGCCTCGATTCATTTAGAAATAATAGTTTCCTTTATATCTTTTGTGGCTTGAGTGTGTATTTGTTTTTAGAATAAAACTGTGAAAAGCATCTGTGTGTAGATTTCTCTGTGGGCATCACTCTTATTATCAATACTAAGTTGCCTAGCTGAAGGTTTGTTTGGTAAAAGTGAGTTCAGTTTTGTAAGAAACTACCAATTGGGCTAGGGAAGTGGCTCAGTAGATAAAGTGCTTGCTGGGTCAATTATGAGTACCTGAATTTGGATCTCCAGAACCCTCATGAAGCTGGAATCTGTAATCTCAGTGTGCCCACAGGGACTTGGAGGATCTCTGGGAGGCTTGTGGGCTAGCCATCCTGGCATATGAAGCAATGGACAAGGAGAGATGCTGCCTCAAACAAGGTGGAAGGAGAGGACTGACAACAAAAATGTCCCTGTGACCTTCACCTGCATGCTGTGGCCTGTGTGCCTGCACTCACACATGGACTCAGTTTACACACGGTTAAGAAAAAGAAAGAAGCTGCAATACTGTGGAAGAGTCTTGCACCCTCACTGGCAGTTTCTACTGCTTCTCTCCTCACCAGTGTTTGGGGCTGACAGTATCTTAGATTATGGTCATTTTTATAGGTGTGTCATATTGTTATTTGCATTTGCTGGCGACAAATGATAGGGAGTACCTTTCCAAACCCTCATTATATATTGGTCTGGTAATATTACATGTTGATTTGAGTGTTTTCTGCTGAATGTGAGATGCAGATACAATTTAACTTTTTTCTAAAGTCTCTATAGTTTTCCAAATACCATTTGTTAAAATATCTGTTTTTCCCCTATTGATTCAAGAGGATGCCTTAACTTACACCAATTTCCATGTGTACTGGGGTCAAATTTTTTTGTTTTGTCTCATTGGTATGCCAGTTAACTCATGCAGCAGAGCCCACTATTAATACCCATAGTAGCTTACCAATACGTTGTACATGTGCTAAGTCTTGTCATATTCGTGCTGTAACCTATAACACGTACCCAGCCTTTATCTGTTAGCTGATCATGGTCATAGTTTTCTTTGACTAAATGTTTATAATTTATTAAAATAAGATCTAGTTGGTGTATATAAATTCCTGACATTCCTCTGTTTTTTGTGGATTTTGATTCCTAGCATTGACCTTTTTGTTTTTGGGTTGGTTTACATATCATCTCTGTTTAAGAAGAATATGCATTTTCTGTTTGCTAGATGTGGAATTCTTTGGTTATATTAGACTCTAGGAATTTAAAGTTTATATGGGGCTTGGATGCAAAGTTGCAGTTGACTGATAGGTGCCTTAAGTCTGCTCTCTGTCAGACATGGTCATCATGAGGTCAGTGGGTAGACTGGGAGAACAATGAAACTTGGAAGGTATGTGGAAAGAAGTGTCTGTGTAACTGCTCACAGAGGATTCACCAATGTTTCTAAAGAGTATTCTGTCATCTCATAAAACTAAATGTTATTCTAGCTTAAAATGAAAAATAATTAAGGCATATAAATACTGAGTACAAAGAATGAAAGTGAGAGATGGGAAAAAAATAGCTAGCCTAGGCCTATGCTTCTGTGATCAGGTACGCTGACTTAAAAGTGAAAGTGTGTTTTGTTGTGTTAGCACATAGAATTTCTAAGGAGTAAATAGCTACATTTACAATAATGATGTTTTCTCTTCTCTTTCTTTTAGGTAAGTGACTGTCTGATGCTTGGGGGCATCAATACCACAATGGATGCATGTTTAAGTCTCCATCCCATCCTTGCTGCTGTGGTAGTAAGTCCCAGTCCTTGCATGTGCTGTTGTCTGCTGTGGGCAAGGGCGCTGACTTGAACAGAGAGTAGATAATTTCCTGTAAACCTCTTTGTTATACATGTTTTGTTACAAAGTCTTTCTATGAGTGGTCTCTGCCATGACACAGCAGAATTAAAAGGTAGGGCTGCTTTCACATCCACCCTCAAGTGTAAAGAAGTATGAACTTAGGTTTTGGAGTTGTAAGGTTTAATCTCTACTCTTCCACTGTTAATTGAGTAGAAGGTTACTTGATTTTTTTTTTTTTTTCTCTCAGTTTCTTCGTTTGGTAAGTAGACACTGTGATCATTGGTCGTTGGGAAGGTTAAAGCAGGAAATATCTTTGTCTCAGTCTTCTGGAATACAGATTCTCATCCCTTTCTGCTTCTTTCTGGCTCCAGTCTTTTATCCAAACACCCAAAAAGAAAAGGTCTAAAATGTGAGAAAATAGGGACCAACTCTGTGCCTGGTATCTGAAGGGTTTTTGGCTGAGATTTAGGGAATCTTAGAGACCAGGCGCCAAACGATTTCGTGAAGGAATCTGTAGTGGCTCTGAGCAGGCACTTTGAAAGCAGCAAACATGTCCTTGAACTTCCTAGGCACAGTGGAACCTACTTCAGGTTGTCTTAGGTAATGCTTCCCAAGTGGTCTTCATTGAATATATTAGTATGTTGGGAAAATATTCCTTTGTTTAATCTAAAATGGAATTTAAACAAATGAGTAGATAATGTAAGCTGAGATTGTTTGATCTCAAGCGATTCTTTAAATAATTGTCAACATTTTTGTGTTTGGAATTATCTGGCGATCTGGTCTGGGAAACAGATGAGCAGCATTCACTGAGAAGGGGAAATGTGCTCGATCTGATTTTGAAAGTGGAAAAGAATTGTGCATGACTTAGAAGACATAAATCATAAAGGCTGGGGAAACACAGGCACATGGGGATGTTGCTTGTGTGACTAAAGGACTTCTTGCCTGGACTGGAGATGGAGAAATGGCTCATTGGCTAAGGGCACTTGCTTGCAAAGCCTGACAGCCTGGGCTCAGTTCCCAGTATCCATGTAAAAGCCAGATGCACAAAGTTGTGCATATATCTGGAGTTCATTTGCAGGGGCAAGAGGCCCTGGTATGCCCATTCTATCTGTCTGTCTGTCTCTCTCTCTCTCTCTCCTTGGGTGGGGTGGGGGGGCTCTTACCTGGTTGCATAAGGCCTAAGTAGAAATGTCCCTCTCCCCGAGGAGAGGCTGAGGCCAAAGGGGACTACAGATCATTGCACATTCAGAGATTAAAATATCTCCAAATTAGTTCCAGTGAATCATTTTAAATTATTTTAAAAGCCCTTTATATTTTAATCAAAGCCTATTCACAACCAGTTAATTTGGATAGAACGTTCTAAAATTACATTCCTCCAATGATGTTTTGTACCGTTGCTGTAGAATGCAGAAACCCAATGGAAGAGGGAACATGGAAAGTCTGGAAGTACCCAGGACCTGTGGATCTTGGTAAAATATTTCCTGGCTTAAGCATGATTAAGACTTTGTTCTCGCCATGTGATTTAGATGAGGTAATAAAGAAGGCTATTTTTGTAGAGAGGGAGGCTCATACAGGCAGCCAGAAGTCCAGCAGTACATTCCCATGAACTCATGGAGGACATGATGGTATAATGTTGGTCTTCTATATCTTCCTCTGTACTTTGGTTGAAGGAAGTACTGCTTTTACAGTCTTTGGTAATCTCAGAATCTTCATTGACCATGTTGCCAATCTTTCCTGCAATTAGTAAATTTTGTATAATTAATAATTGCACAGAGCTTCCTCAGTCATTAATGGAAACACCACAGAGCACAATGTCATCATTACTTTAGAAGAGAAAATATGTTGTGAGCTAAATGCATTATCACATCTTGATCCAAATTACACTTTTATGTTCTATTGTTCCCACTTCAGAGATGATGAAACTGAATTTCCAAGAAGAAAGAGCTGCCTGGGGCTACATATCGATTTAGTGGTAGAAGTTGGGGCCATGATCTCCTTATGTCAGGCTTCCCCTTCAGCCCCCTCTTGGGTTTGGAATGAGCCTCCCACACAGTGGTGGCATTTCTCATCTTTATATACAGGCTGTGTATTGCCAGAGAGAGTGACACTGTCTCCTCAGGAGCTTTGCCAGAATACAGGAGCGAGGAAGGTTTAGTATTTCCATGCTCCGTCACCCCATAAGTGGGCTGAAGATAGTAGCATCCATTTGGGCATGCTACATATTCGTTACCAATCTTCTTCAGGGAAAGAAATTAAAATGAGGAGATGGACAGGTTGAGTTTTTACATTATGGCACTGAGTAGCAACTGCTAGTCAAGAATTTTTTGGCAGTTTGTTAGAATCTCATTTTAAAGCAATAACACACTCCAAGTTGTATTCAAACACTGAGATAAATGCATCAACCTAAATTCACGGTTTTGTTTTTTCCATGTAGCTGCTAATTATTGAACGTAACGAGGCTTATTCATAATTTCTTTTCTCCTGCTTGATAGCCGTAATCCTGTATTTGTGCTTCTGGCATTCCCATGGCAACAGACTAATGTGTGAAGCATAAGATTATTAAATACAGAACAGTACATTAAAATAATGTGAAGGTTCTGACTTACAGAGAGACTTCCACACTGGGGCAAACTTCAAAAAAGAGAACACTTATACAAAAAGCAATTTACTTGGCTAGTAATGTTTAGTATTCCCATAGCTATTATGGAAGAGATTTGTTTGAATTATAGCCTCTTTCTTCCCGGCCCATCATCTCCTCTGGCTTTGCAGCCAAGTCTTAATCTGGTGTTTATGATGTCAGCCTGTTGCCATGGGAGTTATTCTGTCACAGATGTATTGTGACTTCACTGCAGGATAGAGGCAGAGGAAAATTTAGAATGAAAGAGAACAACTCTAAAGTTAATCTCCAAGACATCTATTCTGCAAAGTAGTATTCCCTTCACCTTTATGTACTCTTAAAAAAAAAGTTAAGGGATGCTTTGTCAAAGGTGGGCCCATCATAAATGTTGAAATGACCGAAAATGCCACAGGCCAGCAGTAAGGAAAAATGTTATGTAGCTTGACCTTAAGTCTTGGAAGAGTCGTCAAGATTTATGTGTTTAATCCTGTTCTACAGTAATGAAGCACAGCCATGTTTGTGACACATAAATTGATACCTGATCCCTTTCCCCTGCTTTTCTTGTGAGGGGTTGCTTGTGTCTTTAAGGCAGTCGTATGCACAAGGGCATGTTTTGTGTCTTCTGCCTGGTGCCTCTGCAGACATGCTTAGCAGCTCTAGCTTTGCTATTCGTTCGGTACACGTGGAAGCTCTGCCAAACCCAGAGGTATTTTTCAAGCCAAATTTTGTCATGTTCATAAGCACACTTATATTATCATCGGATATCTGGAGCATTTTCCCATTTGGGCAGCATAAAAATAATCTTGACTCTTTTCTAGGGGTAAACGATTTCTACAGATTTAAATAGGCTAAATGTCCCAGTGGGGCGGTATGCATGATGAGCTCTTTGAATGTCATGAGCCAATAAAACAAGTAAAATGCATATACCGGAAGCTGTTTTTGTTTTAAGATAGAGGGTGTAGAAAGGGCTAGAAGGGGTAGAAAATGTTGTGCAGTGAGTAATGATCTTTTGGGCTGTATTGAAATAATATGCATAATTAGAAAAATAGCTACAGCAAGTTTCTTTTTAAATTGAAATTACAGGGTTTAAGACTTTTTTCCTCTCCCTCCTTTTCCATCTTTGAACATAATAGAGATTTTGATGTCCTTTCCTTTATTAGAAGAAGCTCCAAGGTAGGCAAGGCTAAGCAAGTTCATAATCTTCAAACATCTCCTCTGTCTAATTGCTGCCAATTTGTGTCTGGAAAATTGTGATAGTTACCTTGGAATGTACATCAGTTCATTTTGACTTGTAGAGAGACGTGTTCTGTTTTCTCTCCCAAACTAGCAACCTCTTCTTCTTCTTCCTCCTCCTCCTCTTTTTTTTTGGGGGGGGGATATATTCATGGGCTGGAGAGATGGCTGAGCAGTTAAGATGCTTGCCTGCAAAGCCTAAGGACCCAAGTCTGATTTCTCTCCAGATCCCATGTAAACCCAGGAGCACAAAGGTGAGGCAGGTGCAAGGTTGTACATGCCCCCTAGGTGGTGCAAGTATCTGGAGTTCAATTGCAGTGGCTGAGGCCCTGGTGCACCAATTCTCTTTCTTATCTCAAAACAAAACAAAATAAAATGATCTTATTTGTATGCATGTGCATGTGTGTGTGTACAAACATACATCAGGCTCTCCTGCTTTTGCACACAAACATGAAATGCATGTATCACCTATTACATCGGGCTTAACATGGGTACTGGGTAATAATCCAGGCCAGCAGGCTTGGCAAGTAAGTGCCTTTAATGATGGAGCCATCTCCCCAGCTCCTCAGCATCATCCTTACAGGAATGATGCTATACAGTGGAAAGTCAAGTCAGCACAATATGCTGTGTACCTTTATAATGACCTTGTTCTGTGCTTTGTTGAACCAGCTTCAGAGGCAGTATTGAGTATGCATACACAATTTCTTTATAATGCTGATAGATTAATGTATTGAGTTGGTGATTATTTTTCTGTCCCTTTCCTTCTCTCCTTCTGTTCCTCCCTATCCTTCTCACTTCTTTTTCTTCCCCCTTCTTACTTTAATTATCTGGGCTTACAGTTATGGAATCTCCAGGGAGGAGGAAGGCTTGGTTTGGTTTCTAGGTTTGGTTTTATGTCAGTGGCTCATGACTTTGAGAGAGTCAAAACACCCTGATACTTTATTTCACCCCTACAGATTATGATCTCATTGTTGGTGGAGTTGGGCTGGGCTTTGGAATTTTGAAATAATCTCCAGGTGATTCTAGCACATGGATTAGTTTGGCAAGACTCAGCTCTCTCTGCAGTGTTGGCTGAGAATTGAATGGTCAAGGGCAAATCTAAATATCAGAGATGCATTTGAGTTTTATAAATCCACAATGACTATGGTCTCTTTATGTCCAGTCTTCCTGGTTTTCATTTTACTGTGAACATAATCAAGATTCTGGTCTCTGATTTTTTTCTTCATTCTTCTGGAATGAAATGGATTTGAATACTAATTATTTCTGATGTTTTCTTTAATTTGATCTGTTTTAAAAATTAATATTAAAATTTTAGAAGATTCTGAAGCAAGACTGTGAAACAAAACAAACATACAAATAGCAACAACAGCAAAAAAAAAAAAAAAAAAAAAAAAAAGCCCATACAGGGAAAAGGATAGAGTCTGTTCTGGACACTTGAATAACATCGGAAATTGAACTTTTTTTTTTTTGACGTGGGTTCCACACCGTGCGTCATCACTATGGTGTTCAGTCTGCATGCAAATTGTTTTCCTTAAGCTCTTTATAAATGATGAGATGTCATTAAGAGAACAGCTTAATTATGTTTTCATTTTTCAATATGTAACGCTAGTGGAGAAGAGGAAAAGTAGATTTTTTTCATCTCATATAACAAAGTACCTTTGCAATAAAGTTGTGACTAAAACTTAACCCGGCAGTTTTTCATTTATCTTGGTTATTGCTTTTCATTTGTCTCGTGATTCTTGTAAGCATGATCTTCCCTCTGGACCTAGGTACAAAGCAAAGGTTAGAAAGAAAAGTGTTGGAATCCAAGTGCCTTGTTTCTGATGTTTAGCATTAAAAAACATATTTGAGCTTACAAGAAAAGTAAGAGGTTTGCTTGAATTTTCTTACTTTCCCTTTGTGTTCTCTTTACTGCATCTGTGGATAGCCATGAAAACTTGAATTAAAATGAGCTCTGCAGTAATTTTATGAAGTGGTCCTGTCAGAGGACTGCAAAGGATGTTCATTTTTCTGTTGACATTTTGGTAGATTTCCAAAGAGCATGTGCAGATTTCCATAGAACCTGTGCAGATAGATATAGTCTCTAGACGTGGACTTGGAAGTATAGTCGTCATTTTGGGATTTTGGGAGTTGTTTGAATACTCTCAATAACTTCTACAGAAAAGAGCTTCTACATGGGTAGATTTTCTTCTGACTGTCCAGATAGCATTTGTTTTTTATATCTCCCCTTTTACCTTCCGTTCCTCCTTTCCTCCTCAGCCTTTTCTTTGTAGATGATTTATCACTGAGGCTTGGTGGCACTATTGCTGGCTGATTTATTGAAAAGTCCATTTATTACCATTAATTTTATTTTATTGTCCAGACAGAGGCAGTGTTAATGCCGTAAATGCTCTGTTGCTTCTTGTGGTTTTGTTCCTGGCTCATAGCTGTGTCAGTTAGGAATTAAACTAGTAAGATTCCTTGTCTACATAGTCCCTGTCCAATTTTATATTTAATTTTAAAAGAAAATTTTAATAATGTGATTCTGGATGAAAAGGACTTGGTAGAGTTATTTAGAGCTAGGGTTTATTTTTGTCATTTTTAATTTAGAGAGAAGATGATTTTTTATTTCTTAAAAATGCTTTCTGTTCTTTTTTCAGCTGTTGCTAACATTTGCTTCTTTTTTAAAGTCTTAATTTTGAAGACTTTATTTCTCTTTTTGCTAATAATGAGGCCCCTTGAAATTATATTTTATCCAATTCTATGAAGTCTTTATTTCACTTTTTCAAGTAAAAAATTAACACATGTATTTTAATACATAGAAATCTATAAAAGTATACATATATATATTTTTGACACAGGGTATCCTATAGTCAAGGCTGGTCTTGAACTCCCATGTAGCTGAGGATGACCTTGGACCCTTGCCTGTCCTGCCTCCGCTTCCCACGTGCTGTGCTTATGGCCTGTGCCATCACACCAGACTTGCAGATAATGTAAGATTAACAAGAATGTCTTTTCCATTCTATGTTTGGTTCAGATTAAATTTCATTTGATTTTACTTACCTGGTGTTGTGTTATTTGTAATTTTTCATCTTTGTAATAAAAAGACTCCAAGCATACACCCCCAGATTATATAATTGACTTTCTTTTAATTTTTAACCTGTAGAAATTTTCCAGAATTTTGCTCCTATAAATAAATCTTTGATGAACATATATTTTACCTTTGCCTATGAATATTTCTCTGGAGTAAGGTTTCACAGTGAAATGCCTCTGTCAGAGATACTATTATGATTGAAATACTTATTTCCAAATGATTCTTTTGAGAATTTTGTTTGTGTGTATGTATGTGTGTGTGTGTGTGGGGGGGGATTTAATGTAGCCCAGGATGGTTCAGAATCCTGATCCCCCTGCCTCTACCTCTCAGGAGCTAGAATTGAAGGTGTATGCCAGCCACCAAGCCCAGCTAGAATGGCTATTCTAATTTTATTTTTCCTGCTTGGGAGTGACTGTCCTATTGCACTATCCTGTGTTTGACAATCTTTATTTTTTTTCTTAACAGCATTTTAAATTAATTTTTAAAATTTTATTTGTTTGTGTGTTTGTGTGTGTGTCCAAGTCTTTTGCCACTGCAAATGGAACACAAAATGTTCGAGCCATGTTTTGCATCTGCCTTTACATTGGGCTGGAGAATTGAGCCCCTCCTGGAAGACTTTGGCCTTTTGCCACTATTCTATGACTCCAGCCCTCAATTTTAATTTTTTAAAGAGTTTGAAAGTTATGCAGAGGAGAAACAGACTTGTTTTAATTGAAGTTGTTACTGGTTATTATTGATGCAGTTATTTCCTGCTAATATTAATTATTTGCTCTTTTTAGCAGTTGCTTATGTCCTTTCCTTACTGTTAACAATTGTGTGTGTATGTGAGCATGTGTGAGAAAAATCTTTTACACTTTTTTTAATTTAATTGAGAGAGTGACAGAGAAAGAGGAAGAGGGAGGGAGGGAGAGAGAAAGCGAATAGATGTGCCAGAGCCTCCAGCCACTGCAAATGAACTCCAGATGTGTGCGTCACTTTGTGCATCTGGCTTACATGGGTCCTGTGGAATCCAGCCGAGGTTCTTTGGCTTTGCAGGCAAGTGCCTTAACCGCTAAGCCATTTATCCAGCCCAAGAAAGATGTTTAATCAACGTAAATAGTCATTTAGAGTAATGATAATAACCCTTTATCTTTCCTATGATTAAAAAAAAATCTCTGCCCAGTTTTGCTTGACTAAGAGCTTTGAGAAATGTTAAGCATAATAAATAGTTCATTCACTTAACAGACATTTATTGAGTATCATTGCGTGCCAGACACTGGCATGTATTAGTGAACTCAGTAGACAAATATCTTCCTTCTGTAGGACTTAACATGGTTGGGAAAAGAATAACAAATAGAGTGAGAAACAGGCAAATTAAGTAGTTTTCTAAGGGTTGTAACAACCTGTGGGGTGGGGAGACACGAGGTAAGAGGGACTACAGGTACTAGGGAAATAATAGTAATTGGAAATAAACAGTCAAGATTGATCCTAATGAAACTATGATATTTGAACAAGAGCTGGATTTATTGTTTTTATTAGCTTGGTAATGTTTGTTCTTAATTGTTGTCTACTCACTATGAGCCTGTTACTTTGTTTTTGTTTTAACAAGAAGTCAAATTGATTTTGGACTAGACAGGTTACCTGTTTTGTAGAGTAGGTAATGTGATTCACCTTGGTACAGAACCCCTAGTTCCTTGCTGGAGGGGTTCAGAGACAAGTCTTGTTGAAATGCTTCTGTAGGGACTCTGGACTTTCAAGTGGCTCCCCTAGTTCCTACAACAAAGCATGAACTTGAGGCCTCTATAGGTCAGAATGTACATGGCTGTGAAAGGAATTGTGTATATGTGAACTGAGCATGGAGAGGCAAGGGGTACAACTGGTGAGAAATCATTTACTCTATCTCACATCAGGTCTTAAGGTCCCTCCCCAGCAAGGGAAACAAGAACTGTGATAAGAAGTTTTCACTTACTACTCAGGTGTTCAAATATTTGCATTCTCCCCTTCTTCCACTCTCCCTTTTGCTTTTTCTTCCTCTTATTTCTGGTTCTTTTTCTTGGCTCATTTTTTAGAATTTAATAATGTTGCTGGGTGTTATTTATTTTCTGGCGTAACCACTGCAGTTGGTTTATGGCGCTGTGTTCTAAGGCCATTCACATTGCAAAATGGGGCTGTGTTGTTTTGTCATTCATCACTCAAGTCTGAAAGACTGTTGTAACTGTTCTGCTGATAAAGAACGTGAATACACAGAAGAAGAAATGGTAGTAAATGAGACAGCCGCGAGAGCTGCGTTGCTTGAAAAGAGACATGGGTTCACAGAGAAGTTCTTTATTTTTGTTCATTCAAATGGATGAATTCTTTAAATTGTATGTTTAATTGTAGTCATTTTTTTACAGCATGGTGCAGACAGGTTGTAAGATTCTAGACACTAATGCACATTGATTTCTTTTACAAGTTTGGAGACAATTCTTGATTCATAAAACATGACAGGAACTTTGGGTAATTGTCAATTGTATGACTTTTCTATGCATTCCTATTTCTTTGCTATCGACAGTTATTAAATGGATTCAATTTGAAATCTGAATGAAAAATGAAAAATTAGTATATTTTTATGATTGTGCCTCGCATAAATTTTAAATGAAGTATTTGACTTTTTCATCCAAATCAAGTTGGCAAAAGAATTTTAATTATTTCATTGGCTGAGTTTATGAGATTCAGTTGAAGTTGGAGATTGCTCAAACCAGAGTCTGTTAAGAAATAAATATAATTAAATGCTTATGAATATGTGTACCGTAAGCGGGAACTGAAATGTATTAATTGTTTAATCTAGAAACTTCCACTTTTGTTTCATTATACACAGTTCTCTAAAAATCCCTTAAATATTAGCCTGACCTTTTGGCAGTGACTGTAAGGGTCTCTTAAAGGAACACTGGGCTGTTTCACCCTTTCTGGGAACTAAACATTTACAGCTGATCACTGTCACCTACTTATTAATCCCAGGTGTTTCTTTCCTTCTTCCCTGACCCGTGTCTCATCTCCTTTTCCATATTCGTTTTCTCTTTTTTTCCATTCTTCCCTTTTCAGTGAATGTCACAAAGAATTTTCTATGGACACAGGTTCTCTGAGCTTGGTTCAGTATAATTGGGTTTGTTTAGGTCCACATATAGAATCCTAACTTTCCAAGGAATTGATTAGAGAACTTTAGCTTCTGGGCATCATTTTACAGCTCAGGGACAATAATGCTGCTGAGGTGTACTCCAACCTTTAAGTGCCTTTGCTTTTCCTTTTTCCTCCTGTGAGATGGGGGCAAGTGATAGTGGATGGAGTAGGAACCTCACAGTCCTTGGACGTTGCAGATAAAAAGGGAGCGGAATCAGTGGCTCATGACTGTGTGGGTTCGTATCTGGAAGTAAGATCCACTGAAGTCCATCTCCTGCTATGACTATTTTATTTCCTATCTTTGGACTAGAAGTAGGTCAGATGGACATCCACAGTATCAATTAGTTATTTAATAGTTGTTCCCAAAGTACTTAAGAAAATTATTCTCTTTTACTTTGAACTATTTTAAGAATAAAGTTGATATTTTATTGTACATTATATATAAACATTGTACATTTAGAATGTACAGAAAGTAGAGGGAAAATCCTTCATAAACTATCTACTATGGCAGATGACCAATGTGGTTGAAAAAATGACATGTGTAATAACGTGATAGTTCCAGATGTCTGCTTTTATAAACAACGCCATGACAAACATCTTTATGCATAATATTTTCTACACATTGATGTGACATTTCCAGAAACAAGACTATGAGATTAGTAATACTCTGAATGTGTTTTAAATTGACTAGTGTGTGGGAGGTGAGACTTTTTTTTTCAAAACTTTTAATTGAAAAATTTTAAACTTAGGGAAAAGTTGCAGAAACTTAACCAGAATGTCCACATTCCTTTACAAAGATTCATTTCCTACTGACATCTTGCTTTGTCATTCCTGTGAACTTTCACTCCCACTTTTTCTTTCTACTATTTTTCATTTACTGTTCATTTTTTTCCCCTGAACCATTTGAGAATAAGTTTCACACACAAAGGCCTGTTTGCCTCCAAATACTTCATTGTGCTTCCAAAGAATAAGACATGAAATTACTAGCTTTAGGCTACTTATGAAAGACACAGTGCCTTATCTAATCTTCTGTCCCTACCTCAGTTTTAACCCTTGATCTAATAATACCCTTTCTGACATTGGGTCCAGTACTAGGACTCCATGGTGGGCCTCTGACATTGGGTCCAGTACTAGGACTGCATGGTGGCCTTTGACATTGGGTCCAGTACTAGGACTGCATGGTGGTCTGTGACATTGGGTCCAGTACTAGGACTGCATGGCGGCCTTTGACATTGGGTCCAGTACTAGGACTGCATGGTGGCCTCTGACATTGGGTCCAGTACTAGGACTGCATGGTGGCCTCTGACATTGGGTCCAGTACTAGGACTGCATGGCGGCCTCTGACATTGGGTCCAGTACTAGGACTGCATGGCGGCCTCTGACATTGGGTCCAGTACTAGGACTGCATGGTGGCCTCTGACATTGGGTCCAGTACTAGGACTGCATGGCGGCCTCTGACATTGGGTCCAGTACTAGGACTGCATGGCGGCCTCTGACATTGGGTCCAGTACTAGGACTGCATGGCGGCCTCTGACATTGGGTCCAGTACTAGGACTGCATGGTGGCCTCTGACATTGGGTCCAGTACTAGGACTGCATGGTGGCCTCTGACATTGGGTCCAGTATTAGGACTGCATGGTGGCCTCTGACATTGGGTCCAGTACTAGGACTGCATGGTGGCCTCTGACATTGGGTCCAGTACTAGGACTGCATGGTGGCCTCTGACATTGGGTCCAGTACTAGGACTGCATGGTGGCCTCTGACATTGGGTCCAGTACTAGGACTGCATGGCGGCCTCTGACATTGGGTCCAGTACTAGGACTGCATGGCGGCCTCTGACATTGGGTCCAGTACTAGGACTGCATGGCGGCCTCTGACATTGGGTCCAGTACTAGGACTGCATGGCGGCCTCTGACATTGGGTCCAGTACTAGGACTGCATGGCGGCCTCTGACATTGGGTCCAGTACTAGGACTGCATGGCGGCCTCTGACATTGGGTCCAGTACTAGGACTGCATGGCGGCCTTTGACATTGGGTCCAGTACTAGGACTGCATGGTGGCCTTTGACCTTGGGTCCAGTACTAGGACTGCATGGTGGCCTCTAACATTGGGTCCAGTACTAGGACTGCGTGGTGGGCCTGTGACATTGGGTCCAGTACTAGGAATGCATGGTGGCCTGTGACATTGGGTCCGGTAGTAGGAATGCATGGCGGCCTCTGACATTGGGTCCAGTACTAGGACTGCATGGCTTGTGTAGCTATTTGTCTCTTCAACTTCCTTATTTGGGGAACAGTTTATTCAAGACTTTTTGGCTTTATGATATAAGCATAAAAAATATAGTTCTCTCCTTTTGTAGAAAAGGTCCTCATTTGGGATTATTCGATGTTTCGTTATAATAAGATAAAGGCTGCGTTTTCCTGGCCAGGGTAATATTTAAGTGACATATGCTTATAAAAGAATCTCATACAGAGGTATCTGTATCCTTGTGCTTTTTGTTGGTGACAATGGATTATGTGATCAAGACATCGTCTGATTTTCACGTTATGTAGTTCCTATGTTGTCCTTGCCAACTGATAAATAATTTGTGAGTCAACACTTGAAATAGATCATTCCTTTAAAAAATTTTTCCTTAGATACAACATTCATTAATAATGCTTGCTTGTAGTTCACATTCTTTTCTATGAAATGCACCCATCTTCATTCAGTCTGTCTTAAAGGCTAAACCCCTGTTCCTTTCTTTTATTTCTCTTTTTTAGATAGTGTTGTGTAGCCCAGAGTAACCTGGAACTCAAAGTCTTCCTGCTGCAGCCACCTGAATGGTGGGAATACAGGCTTGTACTGCCACCCCTGACTAGACTTCCCTTTGTAATGATATACTTACTATTTACTGCTTTTATGATTATTTTGGTGTTCAGATCCTTCTGGATTTAACCAGTGAGCCCTTTAATGTTGTCTTTGTGTCCTTTTGACATGCTCTTACCATGTTCTGAAGTTTTATTTATTTGTTTGAGAGTGACAGAGAGAGAGAAAGACAGAGAGAGAGAGAGAGAGAGAGAGTGTGTGTGTGTGTGTGTGTGAGAGAGAGGGGGGGGCAGAGGAAGAGAAAGAGAGATTGGGCACGCCAGGGCCTCCAGCCACTGCAAACAAACTCCAGATGTGTGCGCCCCCTTGTGCATTTGGCTAACGCGGGTCCTGGGGAATCAAGCCTCGAACCTGGGTCCTTAGGCTTCACAGGCAAGCGCTTAACTGCCAAGTCATCTCCCCAGCTCGCTACCATTTTTTGAGCATAACTTTACCTGCATGAAATATTCCAGGCTCATCTTGTATCTTTTCTGCCATAGCTCTGTAAAGCACTTCTCTGGAATTATAGTTCCTTTTGGAAGATGATGGTAGTAGAAGCCAATATTGGGGAACTAGGTGTGCTTCCAACTGTGGAGTCACTTGTAGGCCTTTTCAGAAGCTAGGGAAAAAAATACACATGTGCACCTATTTTGGAAATCAAATTCACTCTGGCACTTCTAAGTTTAAACCATCTTTTATATGACATTCTTTTTAAAAATATTTATTTATTTGTGCAAGTGGTGGGGAGAGAAAAAATGAGAAAGAGGAAGAATGGTCACACCAGGGCATAAGTTACTGCTCCAGTCAAGATGCATGTGCCATTTTGTGCATTTGGCTTTATGTTGGTACTGGGAACTCGAATGTGGGTTGTTAGGTTTTGCAGGCAAGCACCTTAGCTGCTGAACCATCTTTCCAGTCTCAAGACATTCTTATATTCATCACATTTCATTTGTTTTATCTTTTAAATATTTTAAATACTTTAGTTATTTGTTGGAAAGAGATGAGAAAGAGTCAGAGAGAATGGGCATGCCAGGGCCAGTAGTCACTGCTAACAAACTGCAGTCATGTGTGCCACCTTGTGCATCTGGCTTATATGGATACTGGGGATTTGAACCTGAGTCCTTAGGCTTCACATGTAAGTGTCTTAACTTCTAAGCTATCTCTTCTCTCCAGGCCTCACATTTATTTTTTTAAAATATGTGCATGTGTATGCGTGTGTGTGTGTGTGTGTGTGTGTGTGTGTGTATGTGTGTGTATGGACACACACACGGCATAGTACGTATGTGTAGGCCATAGGATGACCTTGGGGTATTGAGCCTCACCTTCCACCTTTTTTGAGACAGGGTCTTTTTTCCGGTTTTGCATCTGAGAAGGCCACTCTGACTGGCTTATGAGCTTCTGGATTCGCTGCCCATTGCCATTGGTGGGTTAGGATTACAGGTAAATGTGTCACTTTGCATCTGGCTTTAAGTAGGTGCTGGGGATCCAACTTGCAAGGGGATCAGCAAGCTTGCAGAGCACACACTTTTATCCTCTGATCCATCTCCTGAGCCCGTTCATCCTACTTTGTATTAATCTCCCACAGTGGAAGTCCCAGCTGCTAACATAATACATCCCAAGATAGGTTCAGAATTGTTTTCCCCATATCTCAGCAGAAGACAAGCTTCATAAAAGATGTCTAACACTTGTTGACTGTTTTTCTGTATGCCTTCTTGGCAAAGAACAAATAGTAAGATGCTTGAAATCATACCTTTGATTGCTTTCCTTCTATTTCCATAGTGACTGTATTATTCATGAGAACACATGTGTTCATTGACTTTTTGCTTTCACTTTTATTTCTTCAACATGTAAAAAAATACAGTTCCAAATTTACGCTGAAAGAGGGCGTAGTATACCTTTCTAAATGAAGGTATCCTGAGACAAGGTCACTATTGGAAGTTAGTCATGTGTTAAAAGGAAATATGGTTCATCCTCATGAGGTTTAAAGTCATCACCTTACTTTATTCTTCTAAATTCTTCATTTAGTGGAAGCTCAGTGGGAGGGAGGAAAGGCAACTCTTGACTATTGCAGACAAGCTTTAGTGTTTCAAGTAGTGGGAAACAAGAAATATTTGGGTCACAGATAAGGCAAGTACTGGGTACTTTATGACCAACCCACTTCGTGTGTGCAGTTGTTTAGTTCTCTGATTCTGTATACTTGTCAGCACATCTTTTTTGTCATTATTTTGTTATTACTACTAATATTATTTTGTATGTGTGTGCATGTGTGCGTGCTTGTGTCTAGTACTGTGTTGTAAGAGGTGTGTGGTTTATGCGTATGTGTGTATGTGTGCACATATATGTGTCCTGCATGCACATGCATAGGCCAGAGGGAAATGCTGGGTGATCCCTCCATTGTTCACCTGCGCGATTTCTGAGATGGAGTCCTGAGCTTGCCACTGCTTTTAACTAGACTCAGTGACTTGGAGGTCTCTGCTTCCCTCAGGACTTGGGTTGCAGATGTGCTTGGCCACACCCAGCATTATTGTTATTTTAATATTAGTTTTTCAGAGGTAGGGTCTGGCTCTAGCCCAGGCTGACCTGGAATTCACTATGTATTCTCAAGGTGGCCTCAAACTCAAGGCAATCCTCCTATTTCTGCCTGCTGAGTGTTTGGGTTAAAGGTATGCACCACCATGCCCAGCTTTAAGTTAGTTTTACTTCTCTGTGTCTAGTTTACCTGTGATGAACTTCATTCCCTGGACTTCTAGTTTAACTTTCCAAGCATCAGGAGCTAAGCTCTTGATTACATCCTTTTTGTTTAACAAGACATGACAGACGTGTGTGCGTGTGTGTATGAGCACACATGTGCTTGCGTGATAGCTAAAATATACTTCACCTCTAAATTAGATGTATCTTTTCCTCCTCCTTTGGGTCATGATGTCATACATTTATAGGCATCTTGGTTAATATTTGGGGTCTATAGCCTTTGCCCATGCATTGTTCTTATGCCAGCTCTCATTCAGAATTTCTGTGGTGGTTTATGGAATGGTGGCTTCTCAGTGGTTTATCCTGAGTTAGTTAATGAACTGCCAAGCAGCTTGCTCTGAAGTGGTGTTCTAGGACAGATCTGGATTTGTAGAATTAAGGGCAGTAATAAACTTCACAATTGCTCATTTCATTCCAGCAGGTAATTTTGTTAGAAGTAACCCATGTAATCTTAACATAGGAACGTGCCCGGTTTTATTCTGTTCTCATATAGGAAATCTCAGTGCAGAGACAGAAATAAAGTGGCTTATACACCAAAGGCACTATTGAATTAGTGAGTAGGGGCTGCCAGCCAGATTTGCTTGTAATTTTGATACTGGTCTGTTGTAGCTCTTATAAACCAAAGAAATCAGACATTGGAATTAAGGGAGGTTCTCTTGGTGCAGTTGATAAGTGAATCTGGGCTGTGTTTCAGGGTGTGAAATGAAGGCTTTATCTACTTGAATTTGGAAGGTTCCTGGTCAGCTGTAAAATCTACTTGATTAAAGTACCCACAAATTTAATATACATCCAAGGTATCTCATTTCTTTAATCTTTCACACTTTCCTACCTAGAAGCAATTAAAAATTGGCCAGCTTCATATTAAGTATACCTTGTCTATATTCCACGGCAAATATAAAATCGGAGCTGTAGTTTTGAATACATACAGAGTAGAATAATTGACCCGATCCTTAGTTGAGTCAAATTAATGACACTGGCTGGCATTCTTTACTGCCTGTTTCAGTTATGCGACATTTCCAGATGGAGGCCTAAGTTAAAAGGACTCAGACATGGGGGGAAAAATACAACCTCTGAAACTTCTTCAGCATTTTATCCAAGAGCAAAAATTCTATGTCTACAATTTGTGATATTTTTAGCATGTCATATTGTGATCTTCCTTTCCCACCTATATTTAATGTGTCATTTGTTTCTATCTTGTTCTTTTTTATTTTTTATTTTTGGTTGAAAAATCACCCGCTCCTTTAAAAGCACATAAAAAATAAATATATGCTGTTCAGCTATGTGGTAAAAAAGAAAATGACTATGAATGTATGTTTTCTGTAAGGGTTCTGAAAGCAGTAATAGGACTTCTCTAAGCTCTACTGTACAGGGCGGGGAGCGATCCATCAAAGGCACAGTCTGGGACTTGGGTCTTCTATTTAGATTACAAATGCTAAGAAAGATGGATGGTAAATGTCTTTTAGCTGCATTGTCCCCCAAACATGAAATGAAATCTAAAGACTCTCAAAGAAGGTTTCAATTACACTAGCAAATGACTTGAACAAGGACTGGGTAAGGGGAGGTTATGGGCCAATGGAATGCCAGTTGTGGATTTATTTTGCTTAAAATGAAAACATTATTTCCATTAACCCTTTTCTACTTGCACCTCCACCAGAGTCATTTTGAGATTGTTAGTTTGTAGGTGTTTGTCTTACTTGATAGAAATACCTTTTCACTAGTGTGAGTTGCACAGCCTTTCACGTGGACATATTTCTCTCCTTGCCCAATTCTTGATCTGGGCTTTCATTCAGCTAACACTCTCTGGACTTACTACCTCTGCAGTGTTCTCCAGGTATGGCCTTCCTTCCTTCCTTCCTTCCTTCCTTCCTTCCTTCCTTCCTTCCTTCCTTCCTTCCTTCCTTCCTTCCTCCCTCCCTCCCTCCCTCCCTCCCTCCCTCCCTCCCTCCCTCCCTCCCTCCCTCTTTCCTTCCTTCCCTCCCTCTTTCCCTCTTTCCCTCCCTCCCTCCCTCCTTCCTTTCCTTCCTTCCCTCCCCCTCTCTCCCTCTCCCCGCCACCCCTCCCTCCTTCATTCCTTCATTTAAAAATTAAAAAATATATTTTATTTATTTTAGAGAGAGAATGAGAATGGGTGTGGCAGGGCCTGCAACTGCTGCAAATAAACTCCAGATGCATGAACCACCTTGTGCATCTGACTTACTTGGGTCCTGCGGAATCAAACCTGGGTCTTTTGGTTTTTCATGCAAAGGCCTTAACCACTAAGCCATCTTTCCAGGCCCCAGATGTGTTTTTTAAATGTAGTATTACACTATCCTTTTGTAAAGAAGCATTTCTGAATATTTTAATTAACAACAGGATAAATGGATTCTGTATTGTGGTTTTCCATGATAACAGCTAATTGACTGCCAAATCACACTTGGGTACTTGAGTTTAGGGAGGGAAAATACAGGTTTAAGGCTGACTCTCAGTGGATTTGCCCTTATGTGTCATTGTGGGTTCAAGTGTGGTTTTTGCCTTCTCATAGAGGCAAAAGTTTGTAAGCAGAGGATAAAAGCCTTCTTGTAGTGAGCTGGCTACAGTGTGCACTCAGAGCAGGCACTTTAAAAGAGCACCATTAATTTGAATAAAACAGGAGAAGGTAGGTACTTTGTACATCCATAAAGCACTGAAGGGGATAAATCCAATTATCTGTTCAATATTTAATGGCCATAAAGTTAAAAATTTTAAAGGCAGTACCTTGGAGACTGCTTAGTCAATTCTGTCCGTATTATTTTTGACATTCAAAAGTCAAGGTAGAATAGCCATATGTAAGGCAGCGCTTATTACATTGGTCTGCCGGTTTAGTGGCAATGACCCTGGGGTCTGTGTTTCTCTGCACAGATGATGATTGGCTTTTGCTTTTGTTCAAACTTAATTTACTTGTATTTAAGCATTTAGGAATGTGAGACCCGTGAACTTTCAGCTTACTCTTGTTTTGAGTCTTTTGTTGTTGGTTCTTGGTATGAAATTAAGGATGGTTGACAAACATGTCAAAAATAAAAGGAAAGGTACACTTTCTAGACTAAAAGCCTACTTTAAAAGAAAACAGGACAGTTTTAGTCTTCTGTATTTACATATGCAAATCTTCTAACACTGTTGGTTGAAATAAACCATTTTTTTCCTTAACAAAATGACACTTGTGCATAGTAGTTGGAATCCCAAACTTTCCTTTTCTCTATATGTAGGGATTAACTCCATTTCTTACAGAGCATGGTGACTCAAAGAAGAACTTCAGTGGGACTTACTGTGTGGGGATTAGCTCCAGAGATGCTCTTCCCTCATTCTAGGGGTGGGGGCTACTTACAGAGCGTGGAGTCTCTAAGAACATCAATAGTACACGAATCCCAAACTTGGACACCAAATAAGTTCATATTAAAAATACAGGATTTCTGTAATGTTTCAAAAATTGCTGAGAAGCCGCGTTCAGTGTTTTACATACTGTGTGTAGTTCCTAGTGTCTTAGTCCTCCACTTCTGTGCACTGTCAGCGGCACGCGGTGGGCACGCTCGAACTGAATCATAGAGCTCTTAAGGAGAGGGTGCAGGAGCACCAGCTAGAAGGGCAGTGATTTTGTGTTTGGTCATGAAGGCATGTTCTTCTTGACTCTTAGTATAGGAACCTCATTACCTATTGTCTTCTCCCCTTGTATGGTCCAAACTATGGGAGCATGCCCTACTGGATTTCTGGGAACACCACTCTAGTTTTCTTTTCCCATATTCAGTGATTACTCTTTGCATTGTATTCCCATTTTGAACCTCTCTGCTACTTGCTTTGTGGTCATTAAGTCCTTTCTGTTTTAGCTTTAGTTACACTTTTACTATTGTTTTTAAATGAATATTATGTATACTTCTATTTTTACATTGATACAGGTATACTGTTAACATGTTTGGGGAGGTTGCTGGGCGTGGTGGCACATGCCTTTATTCCCAGCACTTGGGAGGCGGAGGTAGGAGGATTGCCGTGAGTTCAAGGTCATCCTGAGACTCCATAGTGAATTCCAGGTCAGCCTGGGCTAGAGTGAGACCCTACCTCGAACCCCCCCATAAATAAATAAAATATAAATAAATAAATAAATAAATAAATAAATAAATAAATAAAATATTTGGGGGGAATCACATAGGGATACTACTCTAAGAGATTAAAGAAAAAAAGCTTAGTGTATTGCATGAAACATGAGATGATAAGCCGTCTTTTTTTTTAAAGATACATGAGACTTTGACGGAGGGCTTGCCTCTTGTGAGTTCCTTGAAGGAGCCTGCAGTTCACCTGGGGAATTACACAAAGTCCTTTTCTCTTTCTTTCCTATTTTGCTACCCATTTCCCTTGAAAGGGAGTGTTGGTTTGCTCTGCTCTATTTTCAAATGCAAATTCAGCTTATTCCTGTCACATGTACAGTCTCTAAGGATGAGGTTCACTGAAATCTAAAACCATTTAGCGTTCCTGGATCTTATAATTTTAAGTAGATTGTTCCATGTTTTGCTCCAAGTGTCTTGAGTGATTTGGCTGTTAAACCAGCAGCAACCTTTGTTTGCTTAGTTTCCTGTAAGGAAAATAAAGGTGAGAAAATAATGATTTCCTGGATAATTCAATGAGAAGATTTAACATACAAATCCCTAACATGCTCCTATACAAGGACTTCCAAATCAGCTTATGTTACAACTCAGCATGACAATTGTTAAACTCATTTATTTTTAAATAGCTTTTATATGTGATACATGTTAAGAGATCCAAGAATTCACACCCTTTTCTTTGAATATTACATGCATATTCTGAACTGTTACTCGGGATACTTCACTTGTTTCCTTACTCTTAACCATCCACTACCTAGACAGGAAGCTTTGTGAGAACACAAACAATTTTTTATGCATTTAGTGTCCCTAGAATGTAGAGTTTCTTGTATGATTCCTTCTCTCATGTGTTTATATTGCCAGTATTACTTACATAATATTTCTTTTTAGGTTGAGGGTTTTTTAAATACTTTTTTTGGTGCCTGCCTGCCTCCTTCCTTCCTTCCTTCCTTCCTTCCTTCCTTCCTTCCTTCCTTCCTTCCTTCCTTCCTCCCTTCCTCCCTTCCTCCCTTCCTCCCTTCCTCCCTTCCTCCCTTCCTCCCTTCCTCCCTTCCTTTCCTTCCTTTCCTTCCTTTCCTTCCTTTCCTTCCTTTCCTTCCTTTCCTTCCTTTCCTTCCTTTCCTTCCTTTCCTTCCTTTCCTTCCTTTCCTTCCTTTCCTTCCTTTCCTTCCTTTCCTTCTTCTTTCCTTCTTCTTTCCTTCTTCTTTCCTTCTTCCTTCCCCCTCCCTCCCTCCCTCCCTCCCTCCCTCCCTCCCTCCCTCCTTTCTTTCTTTCTTTCTTTCTTTCTTTCTTTCTTTCTTTCTTTCTTTCTTTCTTTCTTTCTTTCTTTCTTTCTTTCTTTCTTTTTCTTTCTTTCTTTCCCAGGTACAATCTTTCTTGCTCTAGCCCAGACTGGCCTGGAACTTGCTATGTAGTCTCACGGTCGCCTCAAACTCACGGCAGTCCATCTACATCTGTCTCCTGAGGGCTGGGATTAAAGGTGTTTGCCACCAACCCTGGCTTAATTTTTTTAAAATATTTTTATCTATCTATCTAGATGATATCTAGATAGATGATATCTAGGTAGGTAGGTAGGTAGGTAGGTAGGTAGATAGAGAATAGGCATGACAGGGCCTCCAGCCATTGCAAATGAAATGTACACACATGCACCACCTTGTGTATCTGGCTTACATGGATACTAGGGAATTGAACTGGGGTCCTTAGACTTCACAGGCAGGTGCCTTAACTGCTAAGCCATCTCTCCAGCCCTAAGCTGGGATATTTTTTTTTTTTTTTTACTAACTTCATCTAAATCAGTGTTTGCCATGAAATTATAGATTTGTTGGACTATATCTTTTTAATATATATTTAAATTAAAATCACAATTATTAAAATTTATGAAGCTTTTTATGTGCCAGTTAAAATCCTCCATAAATCACATTGAGATATGGTGTCCTAGCATGGCAAGGCACATTTTCACATTTGATGAATATTTACTTAATTGAAAGAGCAGTAGGGATGAGATTGTGAATTTACTTCATGTTTTCACTATCTCTTATGCATTATTTTTCTGTAATCTTTGTAACATCCTAGTGTGGAAGATGTTTTTAGTTGCACATAAGAAACAAAGGTGCAGAGTAAGTGTGAGGCTCAGGGATGTTGAGGCAGGATTGCTATGAGTTCCAAGTTGGCTTGGCTACATAGCATGTTCTAGGCCACCCTGAGCTATACAGTGAAGCAGTGTCCCCAAAGCAAAAGCAACTGAAAAAAACTGAAAGAAAGACATCAAACACTTCAGTTATCTTGTCAATGTCAAATAGCTTTGTAAGTAAGATAGTCCATATCTTTGTGCTTAGATATGAACCAAGGTCCAACTGATGTTAAAGGTTGCTGCCTTGGTGTGTGTTACTTACTGACTTCCAGTAATGAATCAATTAACCTTGTGCATTCCCACAACAGTGTGCTTTCCCACCCCCAGTTCTGTGTGATTGGAGGAGAGTTGCAGAGAATTGTATTTATAGTTTGTGATTTTCTTCTGGAATCACATTTCACACGTCCTGAGGGTTGTTCTTGCCACCTTCCTTTGTATGAAAGTGAGCCTCTTAGCACTTCTGAGAAATATGTCTTCATTTATGATTTTTCAAAACAATCACGATGGTTTAGAATAAATATTAAATTCCTATTTAAGGTAGGCAGTAGCTTTCTGTAACTGCATTTAATTTTATGTGGCCTAAATCATCATATGGTTTGGAGATGCATTTTAGAAGTAAAGCGATCAGAACTACCACCCTTGTCCTACAGGAGCTCCTGGGTCTCCTTTGTAGCATACACATTTGTTCATGTGACCTTTCTGTGATTACCTTTAATTATGAAGTCTTGCCATCCCTTTTAAACTGTGCTTACTTCAACCCCACCCCCCTCCCCCGCCAAAAGTAAGGTGACTCAGCAGTTAAAGGCACTTTCTTGCAAAGCCTGCCACCAGCACTGGTTTAATTCTCTAGTACCCTCAATGCCAGTCGCACAAAGTGGCACTTGTGTTTGGATTTCTCTTGCAGCAGTAAGTGGCCTTGCTTTGTTCATTCATTCTCATTCTCTCTGTCAAATAAATAAATAAATAAATAAATAAATGTTAAATAGGTTAGAGGTGGTAATAATTTTTTAATACCACCTCCTCCTTTTTTTGGGAAAGGATCTCATGTGGCCAAGGCTCCTGATCTCTTACCTCCATCTCCGGTGCTAGGTTTACAGACAGTAACCAGGCACAGTCTTAAACTTTCAAGGGGCCCAATACTCCTTTGTTCAGTTTATTTATCATAGCCATAGACAATGAAGTTTTCAAGAATATTGTTTGCCTTTGGATAAATTTAGAAATCACCTTTCCCTTAAATTGTTCAGTTCCCATTTCAGATAATCATTAGGATTTTGTTTTCACTCAGCTGGATGTCATACCCAGAGATTGTTAATGCGATCACTTACACTGATGGATGGTTTAATATTTTGAGGATCACATGCAGTAGTGCTTTGAAGAAAATAATCAGAACTGGCACGCGAAGGATGTGAACTGCTGCTCAACATCAGCGTTGCTGTAAGCTTAGACTTGATGACTTCTCTTCAGCTGCCAACAGACCATTTCATACTTTCCCTTTCCCCTAGATTATATTATTATTCATTTCCTGTCTCCCTAGTCTCCAAATTTACTGTATGTCTTCTAAGTTATGGAGAATGAGGAAATAGGGGAACTGCATGCCCACCCACCCCCCTTTTTGCCCCCTAAGCTCAGGGTCAGGCTGCTTTGGTTTTGCAAAGGGAAGAGCTGCTGAGCCCTGGGAGCCTGTACTGACCTGTACATCTTCCTAGGTCACTTCCGGTATGGTGTTCTCATGCCACTGAACTGGTCCCTATCTGCAGGGGGAGGAATAAGCTACTGTTTATCATTCCCTCATAAACTTAATTGTTGCTTCAAATAAACATTACAGATAATAATGTGTATTGTAACATACAAGATGATTGATATGGCATCAGCGTGGAGTTTATATTCTGTGTTTGTATCAATAAACTCATAAAATCTGGAGAATGAAATAAGCAATAATTTCATCTCTAGTCTCAATAGGTGAAGTTGATTAGAGGTGGTGACCACATAGTATAGTTCCTCAGTGCTTAAAATAAATAAATAGTTCAGTACGCCCACACAAGTTGTTTTTTTTTTTTTTTTTGCTCATTTCAAAAAACTCAGTTGTTTCCCTTTCCCTACTTAGGGCAGGGAATGTAGCTTTATTGGAGCCAAAAATCTAGTGCAGCGTTTTGTCAGTTAGAGAATATTTTGAGATTCTGTATTTTGCCTGTCCCCTTCCCCCACAAATGTGTGAAACGTTGGTATCACAGGAAAACCAGGCTATTTTTGGTCTTGTAAAATGTAACTCCATGGTCCCCATGTGGGACTGCATTTCTTTTTAATGTGTTGTTTTCCTCAACCTAACCTTTCTATAAGGAGGAGTAATAAGTTTATTGTAGAGATTTTAACTGAAGATAAACAAGTTTTCTTTTCAAATGTCTATATTATTGCATATCTTCAGTTTTATTATCCTGGCTTCAGTAGACTGGCAAAGCCAGGTAAGCTTAACAACTCTAACCTGATTCAGCATTCATTACTTCTGTGAAATCAAATAAGACCTGGCTAATAGAAACATGGCTTGTGCAGCCTTTCTTCAATTTAATTAGAATATTGTACATCACATTATTCTTAAGTGTATACCAGAGATAGGATTTGCCTTCAATTTAAAAATACTCAGGTTGTACCCTGTAGCTAAAGTTATTTATCATTTATTGTGAAATCTCCTCTTTGAGGGGAGCATCTTTAAATTATTAAGTAACAGCATTGCTTAAAGGAATGGAGATGGGGCTAACTCACTGAAGGTGCTATCAACGGTTAGGAAATTGGGTCTTTACTATAGCAGATATTGGCACACTTTTTTTTTAATAAAGGGCGAGGTAGTAAATATGTTAGGCTTTGTGGGCCATACGGTCTCTTTCACAGCTCTTCAACTCTGCTGTTACAGTGTGAAAGCTGCTGTAGACAATATGTAAACGAATGAGCATGGCTGGGTTCCAATAAAACTTTATTTATAGATACTGAGTTTGAATGTCAAAGAATGTTCATGTGTTGCGATATATTATTCTTAGTTTTTTTCAACTGTTCAGAAATGTGAAACTTTTTAGCTCATGGGCTGTCCAAAAGCAGATGGCTTGTTGGATTTGGATTCTGAATCTTAGTCTGTTGACCCCTGTATTATAGCGTCCTATTTCATATGGTATTATAATTTTCTAATCTGTGTTTATGTCCTTACTGTCTTACATTTCATGGATGATTCTGCTTTATCTACCTGTTTTTGTATTACCTACCCATGGCTACTGAATGTGGCAGAGAGAGTCAGTAGGCCAATGTAGACTGGCAGTAATTTCTGTTACCAGTTAGTAGTTGCTGTTTAATTCTTGAGGTTCAAATAGCATAACAGGATTGATTTATCTTATTTTCATATTCTGGGAGATGATCTTTTAGTCCTGAAGATGTTGTCAGTTTCCAATGTAACTTTCTCTGCAGTGTCATTCACAATAATGGAGTTAGATTTGAATTCTAAGATGTTAGCTCTGAAAACATGGTGCACAGACTCATTGTCAGTATATATGGATAGAGAGAGTCTGAGGTCAGCTTCTTCAATGCACCTGACCATCTAACCTATGTGTTGGCTGATGTTTGGACTCTGTTTTAAGAGGGCTCTTGTTTCAGACACTTGCTCCCAGACATGTTCACCTCAAATATTTACAATATGATGAATCATTATACTTAAAGTTGGCATGTCTTTTTCAAAGAATGTTCATCAAGGACTGGATTAATTCATGAGATCCAGACTTTTTTTTTTTTCTTTTTGTTGTTTTGTTTTGTTTTTGAGGTAGGGTCTCACTCTATCAGGCTGACCTGTAATTCAGCCTCAGGGTGGCCTTGAACTCATGGACATCCTCCCACCTCCTGAATGCTAGGATTTAACACATGCGCTATCACACCCTACTGAGATCTAGATTTTTTTTTTATTTTTTTTTTAATTTTTATTTGAGAGCGACAGACACAGAGAGAAAGACAGATAGAGGGAGAGAGAGAGAATGGGCGCGCCAGGGCCTCCAGCGACTGCAAACGAACTCCAGACGCGTGCGCCCCCTTGTGCATCTGGCCAACGTGGGACCTGGGGAACCGAGCCTCGAACCGGGGTCCTTAGGCTTCACAGGCAAGCGCTTAACTGCTAAGCCATCTCTCCAGCCCAAGATCTAGATTTTGATAATTTTTTTTTTCCAGTGGAAGCTTGATGATAAGTAAATGGAACTCTCATTACTGACTCATAGTTGTTTGGTTCTTTCTCATTTAGGCTTGTCATTGGCCACTTTTGCATAAGTGGATATATTCTTGTCTCTAAAGTATCTTCAATATATTTAAAAAAAAAGTATGAGAATACTAGTAATCTGTTGAATAGGGGAAGTCAGTGTATATGAATTATTATGACTAGTGATTCTCAATGCTGAGTTTAGCTTTGGTGATTGTAATCAATTCCTTTATTTTTAAAAACTTATTTATTTATTTATTTTGACAGAGAGAGAGGGAGAGACAGAGGAGGGGGGAGAATGGGTGCACCAAAGCCTCCAGCCATTGCAAACAAACTCCAGACGCATGCGCCACCTTGTGCATCTGGCCAATGTGGGTCCTGGGGAATCGAACCTGGGTCCTTTGGCTTTGCAGACAAATGCCTTAACTGCTAAGCCATCCCTCTAGCCCACCAATTCCTTTTTTGAATCACTTTTGAAATAGGGAACCTGACTTACTGTCAGCTTTTTAAGTTGAGCTAAATTCTAGGCAGATCACATCACACTGGTTTTTTACAAGCATTTTTAGTTCTTGTTTTGTTCCATCATAGAAGGAAATATTATAACAAGAAAGATAAATACAACTACCGAGCATTGCTGCTATTCATTTATCTGTGTTTTCTCACTATGAGAACCAGAGTTCTCAAAAATGTCCTATCACGTTCTTCTTCCCAATAAGCAAACTGCAAACGACTTGAAAGCAATTCTGAGCATTGGCCCACTTTCTTTGCCTTGCCAGTGGTTCAGGTGGTACACAAAGTTCTGTAGGTCAGCTTCAAACCATAGTGCTTGCAAGGAAAAAAAATTAAAATTGACTTCAAAGGACAACTCTGACACGGTCAATTAATAATTAAAACAGATTTTAATGAGCTATGCAATTACCTGTATGTCCCTGGAGATGATGGTTTATGGTATTATTCCAGTGCCCTTTCTTTAGTCATGGCACATGACATTTGTAATTTAAAGCCGGCTAGACATTAAAGTGACAGAACTTTCATTAACCTTGTCTAAAGTTTGCTGATGACAAATGACTTATAGAACATGCTGTTGTCAAAATATACCACATACTTACCTAAAAAGTCCTATGGGCTGTGAGAAACCAGAGACTCAGAGTCAGACCAATGCCACGGTGTCCCCAGGAGTCCCTGACGGAATCCCCTGCACTCTTTTTCGACTCTGATAGGTGGTACTTGTTTTTAGACAGATACTGAATATTGCATGGCTGTCTGCTTCAGGTGGCTTTCTCATGGATTGGGGCCAGTGTGACTTGATTTTCAACCCGTGATTTATATGGCTGTTGAATAATTTCCTCCAATTTTGCCTTGACATGTAAACATTCACTTTTTGTAGAGGTGTGTGTGTGTGCGTGTGTGTGTGTGTGTGTGGTGTTTTCCCTCTTGAAATTCCATCAATTATGTTTTTATTTTAGCTTTTTCTGATATTTATCTTTATGTTCTTAGCCACCAAATGTGTGCTACAGCCATATCCTTCTTTATTTGTTTTCTCTGTTATTTGTCTTTTGTTTTTTAAGAAGTCATGTAGGAACATCCTGTAATTTTCAACTTTCCTCATATTTCCTATTGAGGAATATTTTGAAATGTTATCAAGGAGGATATTGTAGATGCAGTGATAACAGTAATGAACATATCTTAATTAACATTAAATGAGCAAGTATTATATACCAGGTACTAGCTAAGAGTTCTATCCTGTATCTTTATAGTGCTAAGCACTGATACTACTCTTTTTTTCTTTTTTCATTTATTTATGTATTTGAGAGCGGGGAGAAGGAAGGGGAAGAGGCAGATAAAGAGAGAATGGGCACACCAGGGCCTCCTGCCACTGCAGACAAACCCCAGACACATGCATCACCTTGTGAATTTGGTATACATGGGTACTGGAGAGTTGAACCTGGGTTCTTAGGCTTCCCAGGCAAGCACTTTAACTACTATCACTGCAGCCCTGATACTACTCTTTAATACTTATGCATTAAATGTTTGTTTTAAAATACTAAAATTAAGGTACAAAAATAGTTGCATGCTGTCACAGCTAGTAGATGAACTGGGATTCAAATTTGAGACTGGTTCCCAAAGGTCTGACTCACACACACTGTTATGCATAAATTGTCAGTTCACTTCAACTTATTCAAAGTAGCTTGCATTATTTTTGTTATAGTTTGTTTTTCTATTAAGTTTATTAACAGAACAGTAAATTCATGTTTGTACTATATAGTATTTCAATACATAAAGTTATACTAGCTTGTATACTAACAAATGTGAGCTTTATACAATAGGTGAAAGTTTAGAGACTACTTAAAAGAATTTATAACCATTTTTAACTCAATTAGCACATGGTAGGCACTTTATAAATATTTTCTACTATTATTATTACCTCAGTCTTTTCAATTAGTATATTCTGATTATCCTTGGGGTTCAAAGACTAAAGACTACAACCTTTATGGCACATTATTTTTATCTTTTGCTTAAAGTACATAAATTTCTTATGTGAATATTATACATTATGAAGTGTTAAGTACTTCCATCTTACTGAATAAACTCCCTGTGTTCATATTGCTGGAGAAGTTCTAGATTGCCATGTACTCAATGAAATAGATTTGGTTGAAGTTGAACATCAGAAAGCATACAAGATTTAAATACATAGCTCAATACATAAATTACCCCCAAGTGAGCACCCAAGCAGTCATTACTCAGACCAAGCAGCAGAACTTACTGCATCCCAGAATTCTTCCTCATGGCCTCTCAAATGATTGTTCTTTCTCCTTCTCAGAGATAATCAAGACTGGAACTTTAATACTATTGTTGTATATTTTTTGTTTGTTTTTGCTTCTGACATTTCATATTTCTCATTGTGAAAAATGTCAAACACACAAAAGCAGAGGGAATAGTATTTTGAACCCTCTTGTTCCCATCACTCAACTTCAACAATGATGAATTCATGGGTCATGTTATTTAACCTAGAGCATCTTCAATTCCCCTACTTGGACTATTTTAAAGGAAATTATAGACATTTTGTCATCTGAGCCTTAAAGAATTTAGTGTATATCTCTTACGTTAGGGTCTCTCTCTTCAAGGTGGGTTCTTGCTCTAGTCCAAGCCAGGCTGGAATTCACTGTGTAGTCTCTGGCCTCCAATTTACTGCAGTCCTCCTACTTCTGCCTCCCAAGCGCTGGGATTAAAGGCATGTGTCAGGAAGCCCAGCATGATAGGACTCTTTATAAAAAAACAAAAAAGATAGCCATGTTTGTATTTTCCTACCTAAATAAACTTCTTTTCCTTCATACTAGTAATCTCTCACCTGTTAAGTTTTCTATAGTTATCCTAAAGTATTTTGGAAACTTTTTTTTCCCTTTGAATCAAGAGCCAATGGAATTTAATGATTTATTAGTATCATGTTTCTTTTAATTTACAGCTTCCATCCTTTTCTCTCCTCTTGATATTTAATTGCTTAATAAGCTACTCTGTACCATACACTTTCTCCCAATCTTATTTTGATAACTGCATCCTCATAAAGTTCATTAACATTTCTAATTGTTTGATTTTCTGTCATTCATATTAAGATATTTCAGCTTTAATTTTCTTTTTAATGTTAAGGATGTAGATATGTGAAGGGCAAGAATATTCTACAGACAGCACAAAATATCTCCATTTGTATATGTATGCATGTTAGATTAGTAATCATTTGTATGTGGATGCATGTAATAACTAGCATCTGTGATGTATGCATGTGATACTAGTAACCATTTGTGTGTATGCATGTGATATTTATTAGTAAGAATTTGTGTATGCATGTAATAGTACTAATCATTTGTGTATGTGTGTGATACTAGTACCTATTTGCATGTGTATGTGTGTGATATACCATTTGTGTCTGTGATATTACTAACGATTTGTGTGTGTGATATTATTAACCATTTGTGTGTGTGTGCTTAGATTGATTATTGGGGTACGGGCTGCAGTATGGTAGAAATCTTTTTCTGTTGTTCCATGTCGGTAAAGAGAAACCTATGCATTATTGACTTAAGGTGCTGTACATAACACAAAAGACAACCAAAGTGCTTCTTCGCTTTTCCTTGCTTATTTTCAGAAAAAATGAGTAGTTTTCTTGCCCTGTTCAGAGGCAGTAACAGAGCATTGGCTTGGCGCTGCTTTTATAGTATTGCATGATTTCCCCCTTGGTGGCCGCTGTTTTGATTGTCCCATTCATATAAAGCCCACATTCTGAAGTCCCTTACGCTAAATATAGCACAGTATTTTTTTTATAACATCTATACCCATCTTCTTATCATCTTTGAATCATGTAGATTATATACTGTACCCAATGCAAAGTAAATGCTATGCAAATAGTTATTCTGTATTGTTTATATTATAGTGAGAAGAAAAAAGTTTACATGTACAGTACACACATTTTCCCCAAATATTTCAACCTGATTATTTTCTGAGGATACTATATTGTAAATTCAGAGTTTAAAACATATATATATATATATATATATATATATATATATATATATTTATTTCAATCCATTGTAATTCTTTTCTTATTGATGTTCAAATTACCCTAATTTTAGTCAGTAGGAGCCTCTTACCTTTTATGTTAGTTTCTAAGACCTTAAAACATAACTGCATAATTTCTGTTTACTTCTTTCTTTCTGATATGATATTTGCTCATCTGGTAAAGTGCTATCATTTTTTTTCTTGGTTTTGCTTTGAGGAGCTCACTCCTTACTGTGGGAAATATTATTTAGAAAGCATAATCTGGTCACAACGGTACTTCATGTTATTGGACTGGTCATTGTATATTATCTGCATATTACTATGCACATCTAAGAAATATGAAAAAAATTAAAGGAAAAGTACATAATGATGTCACTTTGACTTTTCCTATTTGCATTCAAGAACACATGGTTTTTACTCATTCACACTTTTGTACACAAATGTCATTTCTGGGACGTGAAGTTGGCACCTGTATTTCTGACAAGTTGCATGGCGCTTCTTATGCCCCACAAATGATGGGAACTACTAACTAACCTATTTTTACCAAACTACTTTATGTTACAGAAACTTCGCCTGCACCTCCCATTTCTTCCTTGGTCTCTTACTCTCTCTGTATTCAATTCAACCATACTCTTGTTGAACCACTTACATGCATGAGACTTCTTTTTTCTTGTTTAGCTCACTACTCTGTATATCTGACAGAAAAGACTGCAGACATTTTACTCCTATGAAAATCAGAGTGCATTTACCTTTGACCACTTGAAGTGCTAAAATACAGGTGAACTTCACAACTCAGGGCTCCGCCTGAGGCCAGAGAGAGAATCCTCATTGCTTTGAGCAGAGTGCCTGGTACTAGAGTAGATTTGCTCAAGGGCAACTATGCATTTGATAAAATATCAGAGCAATTTATGTCCTTGTACCCTTGTTCCCTTTCTTTCCTCATATGCAGAAATGTTAATTGACAATCAAAGGGAAACAAGTGCATAACTGAATTCACAAGCATTCTGGGGCCTATCTTTAATACCTCCGTGGGCCAGGCATACTTTGGGTTATGCCTTCTTTTATCTCTGTTCACCTGAGAGTGCCAATGTTTTCCTTGCTCCGATTCTGCCGACAGAGTTCTTATGTCTGACTCTAACTTGTCCTTTATTGCTTCTCTCTCAAAACTAGCTATAGATCTGTGTTGTTCATCGAACTTTTAATTGATTTAGTGTTAATAATAGGTGAAATGGTAGTTAACCTGGAAATGACTATCATAAACCCAGATTTTGGTGAATAATGTAGCTACATTAATATTGATAGTCCTTTAACTTCATACAATACTTACTTAGCTCTGTTATGGGTTAATTTGCAAATTTGCATGCTATTGCATTTTGCTACTGTTCTCGAGAGGAGGGTAAAGTAACCACTGTTATTCACAATTAATGGTGTAAAATGGAACCTCAGAGCAACTCTTTTACTTCTGTGATTTAGGTCACACATCTTATAAGTTCTGAATCAAATACTTGTGTGTGTGTCTCTGTGCTGTAAAGCTTAGCTCTCTGAAAAAAGAAAAACAAAAGTTCAGCTTAGCTTCAAATATTAGAGTACAAGTAAAATAATTTTAGGAAAGGTCAAAAACCAATTCGAACTCAGTGCCTGGGTTGGAGTTATTCTTAGAGTTTGGCACTAAATTTAGCTTTCCGCTTTCTCTTAGTTAGCCAATATATAAGTGGAAACTTTAGCTTATAAAATAATTACCCAATTAAGGAAGGGCCCATGAATTTACATGGATTGCAGGCCTTTTCTGGGCACTGAATTCTGTGAAGAATATGTTGTGTGATACTACTAAGGTATGTTTGTAACAATGAATTATACTTTCACCCATTATTTTATAAAACTTAAAATCTTAAAAAGGACAGTGCCTTTATCCTTTTCAATCAGTATCAGAATACAGGTATGAAATTCGATGCTTAAAGGAAGCATTTAGCCTAGGCTTTAAGTGTTGGTGAATCTTTTCTCACCTCTTTCCTTTTGGGGGGGTAGAGTTAGGGGGACTGGACCCGTGAAGGTAAAAATAGTAGGAAAGTTTTTCTTATTTCATGTCTAGTTCCAAAGAACTGCTTTTCCACAAAACAGTCAGGACCCCTCCTGGGAGGGAGATCTTTAATAGGACTTAAACATTGTGGTTGGTCAAGTTCAGCTCCTGAGACTGCCCCTAGCTCTAACCAACCAGCTCACCCTCTGGTTTACCTGGGCCAAAAGACAGCCTGCCACCCTAAGGTCATAAATACCTTTGCAAGGGGAGGGCAGGCTCTTTAGCTCTCCAATCACTTGGGAACTTCCAGCTGTGGGTGAGTTTTTCCCTCTGGTGGACCTGGGCTGGCTTATTCCAGACCCATCTGGGAGGGCCTCCTAGCCCTTACTCTCCATATGGGTTCTTTATCCCTGACAGCTCCCCATGTGGCCAGGAGCTCCTTGAGCTTTCTTTTCTCTTTTCTTTCCACAGTTTTACCCCCAGATCCATATCTGGTCATAAGGGCTTTTGGGCTTCCTGTGGTGTACTTCTCTTCTCCATTTATCTCCCCTTACCTCCCAGCCTTCCCCTTTTCCCACTCATTTATAAAATCTGAGTAAAATGTAGTATTTTAAAAATTATTCTCTTGCATCTGGAATTGCCAATTCTTTGGTTAGTTTACAAATAGGAACTCAGTGTTTAGGGTTACAGGAAGTACCCCAGGACACCAGTTTCCCTGTTACGCTTTAAACCTATTTGTTTTTATGTTTATAGTGATTTACTTATAGTAAATATATCATTGGGTTCTTGCTTTTCTATCTTTTCTTCCAGTCTTAAAAACTCTTGTATTTTAGTTGGACATTCAGACTGTTTACTTTCCATGTATTTGTTTTGTACTTATTTCATATGTTCTTTCCATCTGTGTTTTTCCTTCTGTCTAATGACATTCTTCAAACTTCTTATAACCTGGGTTTATTGGTGGTGGACCAATGCTTTTATTTTGTCTTTATTTTATTATTATTATTATTTTTGGATTGTTTTAGGTGGAAGGATAAGTTGGTCTATGTACTTCTCACTGTGGTGGGAAATAGTATACTGATTTTAGACATAGGTTAAATAGATAGTAGTCACTGTTGAATTCTTTAACAATTGAGTTGCCATGACACTAGCTGCTCACTGGGTGCTTTAGACTGCTGCTTCGGAGGTTTGTATGTACGGATCATGGTGGGCAACTGCAAGCCCATGTTTGGGGTCCAAGTGTATTGGCCTGCTCCGGCAGCTATACAAAATTTCATACTGGGTGGCTGAAGCAACAGAAATTAAGTTCTTCCAGTCTAAAAGTCAGGGAGTCCCAGACGAAAATGCTGGTGGGTTCAGCGTCATCCTGAGAGTCGTCTTCTGAGCTGGCAGTTGGTGAACTTCTTTCTCTTTGTTCACATGACCCCTCCTTTTGGCATGTATGTACAAAGGTGGGGGCACCAAAAGCAGACTGTCTGATGTCTCCTATAAGGACACCAGTCCCTCGTGAGAGCCCTGTCCCCAGGGCCTCATCCAACCCAATTAACTTCCAAGTATCATCATATTGGGAGATGAGATGCAAATATCCAGTGCATAACAGCAGCCACAAGCTAGAGCTGAAATGTAGTACTCTGGGTACCCGAGGCTTTCTCCTTAGAGTTGTGCAGGTTGTGGTGAGGGCCTTAGGATTACACATCTGCCCACCACTGTCTTCCTGATCTGGGAAGCACCATGGAATGCAAGAATCACCTTACTTATCAGTACACTTAGAACTTACCTGTTGTTGTCTGGGGAGAGACTTCCTATTCATGCCATGCTTTTTGATGTGCCAAGAACTTATTTAGTTCTACTGGATTAAAGAAAGCAAAGCAATCTGCTTGAATCAAGAGCAACTTAAAGGAGATCAGGGCCGTGAGGGCAGCTGGGAGATCTGCATTCATAAGGAGATGGCTTCAACAAGGATAAGTCGTATCTTAACATCTTAGTCTTAAGCGACAGATTTGTTGTACAGAAAATGGCAGTGGATGGAAAAAGTGCTATATCTTTCTTTCGGTGGCAGCGCTTTTCAGAATTATATATTGTAGCTTGAGTTTTGCTTATGCTTCTTCCTTCAGTTCCTATTAGCACCAGAGCCCCAATCAGAGCCAGTGCGGATTCTTTCTTAATTCTATGGACAAGGGAAACACACAGGATGTTAATGAAATGAGAAATTTCATGCAAGTGAGGTAGATGGATTTTATTTCTGTTGTTCATAGTGATAATAATTACATTTTTTAATTATAAGTACAATTTTTGTTATAGGGATGTGGGATGCCAGTATACCCTTAACTATTTTCAGAATTTTACATGAGATCAGAATTTTACATTTTAATTTGTGGAGCTTACTAGTACTCTTTTCTCTAAATATCTGAGAAGTATTTTTCCCATTTATAAAATTTATTGAAAAAAATTGTGACTGTTTTGGTAAGAAAACAATACATTATTATTAAGATTCTTATAGCAAATAGTATTAAAACTTACATGATCAGTTTATATTACTTGCTCTCTTAAAATGACTGACCATTTCCATTGTCTCCAAAGCCAGTTTGAAAACAAGTAATTAATATATTTCTACTAAGTCCTTACTATATTTCATGTTTTCCCAGAAGTTTCAGGAAAGTGTCTCAGGAAGTATATGCTTGGATTTTAACTATTGTCTCTCTTATAGTTACAGTTTCCAGAGAGGTTACATTTTTTAGACAGTTTTCTTCTACAGAGTACAGCCTGTTACTCACCAGGGATTCCTTGATGCCTTTGTTTTATTTTTCACACTGGTTTTACCTTTCATATTTTTTATATGCATGCATGTGTGTGTGCTTGCATGCATGTGGAGGCCGGAGGACAAGCTTGGCTATCATCCTCATGAATGTTTTCTACTTCCTTTGAGACAGGGTCTCATTGGTCTGGAGGTTACCAATTAAGCTACACTGGCTGGTTACTGCAAAGCCCTAGAGATACTCCTGTCCCCATCTCCCCAGCACTGGGATTACGGGCATGTGCTGTCAAACCAGGCAGTTTCATATGGGTTCTGGGGATCCTCATTTCCTCATCTTGTAAGACATGAGAATTACCATAGACTGAGCCTTTACCGCCCCATCCCCACCTCCCACCATACCTTCTGTAAGGAAGAGAGACATCCTTTGATAGAATTATCTAACCAATTATTGCTGACCTATCTTTTTATTAATTTTTTTTTCTTTTTTGGCATGTGTACAGAATGTGTGTTATTTGTAAGTATGGAGATACACATGTCCCATTTACACACATGTGGAGGTCAGAGGAAAGCATAGGGTGTCCTTCATTACTCTTGTACCATATTTCCATGAGACAAAGTGTCTCACTGAACTTGGAACACCCCATTTTTCAGTTAAGATTAGCTGACCAGGAGTCCTAGCTGTCTTGTCTCTGTGCTAGGAATGCAGACTTGCATGGCCATGCCTGGCTTCTTATGCAAGTGCTTAGAATCAAATTTACACTCTCATGCTTGCATAGGAAGGCTCCTACCCACTGAGCTGTTTCCCTAACCAAGTTGTGGGTTTTTCTTTTTGCCCTTCTAAGATTTTATTTAGTTTACTATGTACTGGGAATTGCTAAGGACCAACGAGATTGTATTCCCTTGAGATCTATGACCAAATGACCACTTGTGACCTTTTCAGTTTGTAGTTAAAATTCAGCTCCTTGGGGAGAACTTAACAAGTGTTCAGTAGCCTTGGGGTTGGTGGCTACCTTATTGGACAGCAGATTCCTGACATTGTACCATGTTCATTTGTATAGAACCCCACTGTAAGTTATTACTGAGATTCACTTACCCCAAATGTGGTGGTTCTTAGTTTCCAGTCTTAGGGTCATGTGAACACAAAAAACGAATAGGAAAACAAAACCATAAACAGATACATGCTGCAAGGAAAGTTACTATTGACTGCTAATGTGTCCTTGTCACTATATGTACCTCTAATAGTAAGTAAATTTTTCTCTTTATGATACAATTAAAAATAAGTCATTACATGGGCTGGAGAGATGGCTTAGTGGTTAAACGCTTACCTGTGAAGCCTAAGGACCCCGGTTCGAGGCTCGCTTTCTCAGGACCCACATAAGCCAGATACACAATGTGGCACATGCATCTGGAGTTCGTTTCAGCACCTGGAGGCCCTGGTGTGTCCCCCATTCTCTCTCTCTCTCTTTCTCACTCTCTCTGTTTGTTGCTCTCAAATAAATAAATAAGTCATTACATAATTCAAATTTTTACAGAGGCTCTAATTTTATAGGTAACCTTTCAATTACTTTGTTGTGAATGTAAAAATTGCTTCCCCACATACTTGCTTATAATGCTTAAAGAATGTACTTGGAATAATCAGAAAAAAGAAAGAAAGTTAACACAAATTTAGTAATTTGGACATTCCCTCACTGCTATATGTGCTGGGCATTCTGTAAACAGGCCTTTCTAAAAACAGATACAACAACATGAATAGCTTCACCATAAAGAATAGAGATCCTAATTATGTGTGTGCAGGATATGTGATAAAATGTCTTGCCATTTAATGAATTAGAACTTATGGTAAATGCGTCATTCATGAATTTTAAAAAGTGCTATACTGTAAACAACCTTGAAGGAAAAATGATTTGTTCAGGAATGTATTGCTCAATACAGTGGCTGTAGTGACAATAAACACACTTTTGTGGTTTGGGGAGTTCCTAATAAAATGTGAGAAGGAAAAATTTTTTCTAAATTAAATACGTGATTTGGAACATGAGCATGAAGGAAATATTATTCCCAAACATTTAACTCTTCCAGCTTCTGTCTTAAAAGTTATCTAAGCAAATTAGAAAAACAAACCTTCTAATTTGATGGATCATCACATGGAAAATGGGAAACTTCTTATATATTCTGAATGTATTTTTTTTTTTAAATTTGGACGCATGGAATGTCTACTTCTGGATATGACTTTACCATTTTTCCCTTAGTAATGAGTGCTTAACTATAGAAAATGGAATAAGACAGCAGACTCATTGTTTAAAATGAAGATGTGTAAAATTTTGTATACATAAATGTGTTAAAAAGTACAGAGGAAGTTGAAGGAAATGCAACATATTGGTAGCAGTGGCTGATTTTGGGCTGTGAGACTCAGGTGATTTCTCTTTATTCTTTTCTGCGTCATTTTTATAATGAATATGCATTATTTTATACTTAGAATAAAAAGAACACATTGAGGTGAATTCTTGATTTGATTTATAGTGCCTCACTGCGTAGCTTAACTCAAGTAAATGGAAAGGAACGTCTTTGCATGAAGACTAATCTCTGTGGGCATGGGATAAAAGAAAGTGTAATGTCCAATGTTTGCTCATCTCTAGCAATATTAGGCTGTAACACTGAAGAGAAGTCTTAAATTATTACAATAATTATTAAGAATTTTGTTTTCTTCAGCATAAATGGGCAGCACAGCATGGCCCACCCGTGGTCTGAAATTTTGTAAATTACAACCACCAGAATGTTAGGATACTTCTGAAACAGCTAAAAAGCTAAGAAAAAACTCAGCATTTCTTTGACTAGTTCTTAATAATTCCCAGTGAAACAAATGTAGACACATTATTTTAGGAGTAGAGATACTTTCTTTCCTCCCTTCCTCTTTCCCTTCCTTCCTCTCTCTGCTTTTTGGCTTTCATGCACCATGACCTTGGGTATAGAAAGAAAGAAATCCGTTTATTAGTTTGTTTATACATACGCCTGATCAGTGGGGAAAATGAACATTCTAAAATTTGTTAACACAAAGCTATTGCTGTTAGGCTGTTTCTTCTATTCCAGTGCCATTTGTTATACTATAGACCCAGTAGCAAAAGGACATAACACTTTATTCACTGTAAAGAGTAGAAGAAATGAAAAAAAAATTCAGAACAATCTTCCTTTAGAAGGAGACTTTTTGAGATTCCCAGGGGATGCGAACTCTCAGGCATTGGAAGGCTCACCATCTTTACCAGCTTACAAAGCCCTGTACAGATGACCTGTGTGTTAAAATATACTGACTGTTTCTTTGGCCATCTCTCAACACTGAAACGCTATGCATTTTATATTTTTGCATGTCAGAGTCTTAGCCGGAGGAATTTAAAATAAATATTTAAGCAGGTTCCTGACTTCCTCTTGAGCAGCACTGAGCAGACAGGCCATTTGCTCAGCAAGTCTTTTTGTTCACCTGTTCTGTGCTGCAGAGAAATGTGGCATTGGCTTCTGACGATTGAAACTATGCATGCTTTATATGATCAGAGCAGAGAAAATGCCAAAGCTCTCTGTGGAGGATGGCATGATCACAAGTGGCCCTAGTGACAGAAATAAATGTGCCCCAGGAAAAAGGGGCTATCAATCTGGATGAAAATATTCCCACACAGTGGGCAGGTTTATCCTGGTTGTTTAATGGCAGAGGCCCTCATATGTCAAACCTACTCTGTGCTCTCACAAATGCCCGAGTTCCACACAGCTGCACTGGTGTTCCCTGTGACTGTTGTGAGGCACTGGGGTAAAATCTTCCCATATTAATGAGACTGAATTTCTAAATGCTCTTCTGAAATGTTCTTGCCCTGAAAATTGATGCTTAGTTCAAGCAAGATTAGCAATGTAGGTATTTTAGCATTTTTTTGCTTGATGTTTTGAAATTGTTCATAAATTTGCTTCCAAAAGTGAGTTTTCTTTTGTTGCCCTCATATCTCCTTAGCTGATTTATGAGGTGATTAAGAAGTTATTGTAGGGGCTGGAGAGATGGCTTAGTGGTTAAGCACTTGCCTGTGAAGCCTAAGGACCCTGGTTCGAGGCTCGGTTCCCCAGGTCCCACGTTAGCCAGATGCACAAGGGGGTGCACGTGTCTGGAGTTCGTTTCCAGAGGCTGGAAGCCCTGGCGCGCCCATTCTCTCTTCCTCTATCTGTCTTTCTCTCTGTGTCTGTCGCTCTCAAATAAATTTAAAAAAAAATTTAAAAAAAGGTATTGTAAAGCGGGTGTGGTGCTTCACACTTATAATTCCAGCAGCCTGCAGGTTGCGGAAAGAGAATTGTGAGGCTAGGCTGGTCTTCATAGTGAGCTCTTGGCTGGATTGGGCCATAGAAGAGATCATATCTCTGTCTTGTAGAAGTCATATGCAATTTGATTGATGCCAGTATTTGCTTCACCAAAAATGTCAATAAGGGGCTGGAGAGATGGCTTAGTGGTTAAGACACTTGCCTGCAAATCCAAAGGACCTCCGTTCAATTCCCCAGGACCCACATAAGCCAGATGCACAAGAGGGCACATGTGTCTGGAGTTTGTTGACAGTGGCTAGAGACCCTGGTGTTCCCATTTTCTTCTCTCTCCCCCGCCCTCTCTCTCAAATATTAAATAAAAAGAAAGTTTTAAAAAGTCAATAAATTTTAAGTTAAATATTTCCATTTTTGATTTTAATATCTGTGCCTATATCTACATACATATATCTTTTTCTCCATTTGCCAGTACTCTTCCCCCCTCTGCCCCAGGTAAGGTCTCGCTTTAACGCAGTCTGACCTGAAATTCCCTTTAATCTCAGGGTGGCCTCAAACTAACAGTGATCCTCCTACCACTGACTCCCAAGTGCTGGGATTAAAGGTGTGTGCCACCATGCCTGGCCCTCCATTTGCCAATATTTGATGCTTGGTCAAGGCTTAGTTGGTGTATACCCTGTCATGGTTCTTGTATAAACCTTACCCACGATGTTAATCTCTTATTTTCAATTATTTTTCCATATATATGGAAGGATATATAGATAGGTTGTGAACTTATTATGCATGTATAATATTAATTGCTTGTAGAACTATTATGAGTAGAGACTGTGTCAGATGTAAAATTGAAAAAATTGGAGAGCTTAAGTTGTTAAGCACTTGGGTGTATTACTGACACGACAGTGGCAGGATCTGAGATTTTTCTAGATACCCATATACTATGTTAGAGGTACAAAATTACCATAGTGGATCTGACCCTAAAAACATACATAAAGCATACCTTTCTTCATCTTTTTTTATTTATTTATTTTGAGCCAGAGTTTTCATAAAACTCAGGCTGGTTTTGTGTCTCAGTCTTCCAAATGTTAGACCACCATTGTTGGCTGCTTTTTTCTTTCTCCTTTTTTCTTTATTGTATCGTATTATTTCAAGATTTTTGAGACAGTATATCAAGTATCTGAGGATGACCTCGAAGTGAGCCTCTTGCTTCCACCTTTTCAATGCTGAGATTACAGGCATATGCCACCACACTCTTTCCCCCTTCCCTTCTTTTCCTTCCTTGCCCCCTCCCTTTTTTGAAGTAAGATCTTGCTGTGTAGTTCAGGCTAGTATTGAGCTTGTGATCCTCCTACCTCAGCCTCCATGTCTGCCATTACAGGCTTGTATGTACTTGTATGGAAATGTAAATGGTAGGAACACATTTGAAAGGACATCTTGGCCATAGAAATGAGTTTATGGATCACATAATTCAAGAGCTATAGGTTTTTGAAACCGAGGTGCACTCATGGCTAGAATAAGAATGGTGGACATACCTTACGTTTCACTGAGAAGGACTGTGATATATTTGGAATGATAAAATGCAGTCCAAGGTCATTGGATGCAGGCCTCAGGGAGAGCACAAGATTAACCCAAGTCTTAGCCTTTCCCACTGGGGAGCAGAGACATTCTTCAGCCTTGCTAGTTGAACTGATTCAAGGATTGGTGGACCTTGAATGAAAGGAAACAAATTTTCTGTTTATCTTAAACCTTTTCTATTGTGCTTTTGCATGCATTCATCTTGTTCTTTCCATTATTCTTAACTTAGTCATCCAGATTGCTGCTTAAAAAGGAAAATTACCCTCAAACAGACTTGGCAAACAAACAAATCTATCATTGTCCAGAGTTTCTGAACCCTCCTCAACAGTTCTTATGAGAAGGGACTGCTTCCCTCCCTCCCTCCTTCCCTTCCTCCGTCCCTCCCTCCCTCCCTCCCTTTCTCCCTCTCTTCCTTCTTTCCTTGATGGTTTTCTTTAATGTTGAAAAAGCATTAACCTGGAACACCTCTAATCAACCTTGATCTATAAGTTGAGTGACTCAGTAGAATCTAGAGGGTTCTCACATTCAGAGAACAGCAGCCATGTGTCAAAAAACCGTAGGGGACGGCATAATGACCTCCATTTAAGGTCACTGGTGCTTGAATGCTTGCAGTTTGCTAGTTGTAGCTATGCCACGTCCTGCTGATTGTGGAGCTGCTGCCAGGTTTACTCCGTGGGGTCAAAAGAACTTTGAGCACAGTGACGAGAGGTTAAAGAGTCTGAGCCCCTGGCTTTGTACAATTGATCCTTAATGGAAGATTTATGTGGGCTGTGTGACTCTGGGTGATTTTTCTGTTGGTAGAGACTTGAAATCAATGAATGAGATGAACTTGAAATTCAGATATTTGAACAAATTACAACGGCTGTACTCTGTGTTCCTGTCACCTATCACCTAGTAAGAGCTTGATTGTTGGATGCAAGATCCACCGAACAGATTTTTGTAGTAGACATCCAAAAGAATGGATGTATGTACATTATGATGTTTCTGATACACATTTAATCTGTGAGAAGTGCTTTCTTTGGGATTATAAGCATAAAAATACTGAATGACCTCATAGTTCTATTGGTCCTTATTTGAGAAGAAGGATTAAATTGTATCTTGCCTCTTCTACTTTGCTTTTAATCATTCATTGTTAAATCGAAGCCCAGGCCATCTGTCTCTGCCAAAATCTGCCTAGATATGAAAGACTGTCTAATAGAGATACTAAAATAAACTCTGTATTAGTCTGTTTATATTATTACTCCCCAGGCTTCTCTCTAAAAACAGTTTTACGTAAATTTCCTACCAACTAAACCACAGATTTATTTGTTAATTAAAACTATTTTTGTTGACTAAGTCTCAATGCTCTTGAGGCTGTGGAAATTGTATTTGGCTGTCCCTTTAATGAAAGATAAGATTGAAAACAGGAAACCCTATCTGGTCTGAATGGTAAAATACAAAACTGTCTGTTTTCTGAATTCAAGGTACATTGTTTTGAGACTGAACATTCCATCTGGCTAATCTCATTAGTTCTTAGCAGTACAAGACAGGGCAAAGGGGATGAGCTATGTTTGGCCCTTGGGTTACTTCTGCTTTATCCCAAGTGCTTCTTCAGCAATTCTGCCTTATCAGGAGTCCAGAGGTGTAGACATCATTAACCCCAGTGGAGGGTTTATTACAAGCTATTGTTACTCTAGTATATAAATGAGACACACTAGCTGCACCCAAATTCAGCCCACAGTGTTTAAGCATGTGGAAGAATAAGGTTTGAGTGTGTGGTGAGGGTGCTGGCTTTTACATGCCCATCGCAGGGTGTGTGTATGTGCCTACCTCTCCCCCCCACCAACAGTTCGAGAAACAATATAAATTTTACTGGAAGTAAACTTAGTTCTTAGAATTAAATCAGGCATGATGGCACATGCCTCTAATCCCAGCACTTAGGAGGCTGAGGTAGGAGGATTGCTGTGAGTTCAAAGCCAGTGTAAAATTTAATTCCAGGTCATCCTGGGTTAGAGCAAGACCCTACTTTGAAACACCAAAAAGGGAAAAAAAAACTTTCCTTTTCAATCTAATGTCATCATTCTATTGGACGTCTGCTACAAAAATCTGTTCAGTGGATCTTTCATCCAATAGTCAAGTTCCTACTAGGTGGTAGGTGACACAGGACCAGAGTATAGCCATTGTAATTTGTTCAAGTATCTGATTTTCAGGCTTATCTCCTTCACTGATTTCAGGTCCTTACCAGCAAGACTATTGTGAGGACACCTAAGCACTCATAAATAATGGCTCACAGACATTAAGGGTCAGCTTCAACAAGACACAGGTCACTTGATATATTCAGAGGCTGCAGTGGTGAGTGTGTACTTGGGATCTTCAAAATGCTGCAAGTAGGAGCCGGGAAGTCACAGGAAGAACCTGAATTAAACATTCTGATGTCCTTTATGGATTGTAGTGTAGCTGCAGTGCCAATGCTACTTTCTAATCCTGCTGATCTCTGGCGAGGGAGTCACCACTACCAGCTTCACGTGCTCCCACGTCTTGTCAGCAGCTCCAGCACCCCGCCATGCTTTGTGAATGACATCTCACTGATGAGCACCGGATATGGATGGTGAGTCCGTGCTGTACATGGTACGACTGCTTGTCTCTGGCGTCAAGATGTTTTGTTGGTTTCCTTGTCTCTAGCCAGTGGGTTGTGGTGGGAATAAACTCCCATTGGCATTGGAATTTGAGATCCAGAAGTAGGGCATTGTCATTTACGTCAAGACATGGTAGAGCATGTTGGGGCTTTGTAGTCAACAGTTAGATTATAGGTTGAAGAATAAGTTTAGTGCTCTGAGCGCCTATTACCTTTGTCCTCAGGGCACTTGAATGCAGCCAGCTTCAGCTTGATGTTCACTGCATCCTTGTGGGGTCTTGTGAGTAGGATACAAGACCCCAGTAAAATTCAAAAGCAAGACAACCTTTAGAACAGGCTCAAGGTCACAGTGGTCGCTCTTCCTTTGAAAAAGTGTGACACTTTTCATTTTGTCTAAAGACTGCAGCCGTGTTCTGTAGAGGGTTGTGCTGACGGCTCAGGCTGTGCCAGTGCAGTTCCCTTTCCATCAGCACAATCGAGCTCGTACTGCTGCTGGTGGCCTTTAGGACTTAGTCATGGAATGTAGGGAATGCTCAACCGGAAATGTTTCTAGTTTTGAAAGATTTTCACCTGCTGCAGTTGCTTCACCCGCATGCCTTTTGGATGTTTGTCAGCATTGAGTTCTAGCTTCATCTGGAGTGCATGTGTTTTAGTTTTCTCCCTCCCCTCCACAGTTGCTCCTCTGATGCTGTGCGTGAACAGCCTGGTTACCACCAATAATCACACAAGTGGTGTTAGCAGATCTGAACAAATGCTTCATCTGGTCTGCGCCTGAGAACGTACAACTGTCATCAGCAGTATAACCCGAGGTCACGGTATGCCTTTGGTTACAGCTCACCCGCAGAGTCAGCAAAATGTACAATTCCTTTTAGATGGTTCATTTGTGTTACAGGTATACTGCAATTAGAATCTTTAATACCAAATAGAATACCAGTGTGGGCTTTTGGGTGTATCACTTAGGCAAGTGTCAGAATAGCCAGGCTTATGATTGTATTTCCAAAGAAAGGCTTACTTAGACTTCTTCAGTGTGATTAGTGCTCTCGGCTAGTTGGCTATAGTGTCGGACCCAGCAGTGAATGCCTGGCAAACAATAGGTGCACAGTGAATGGATGTAACTGTCATTGTGACTGTTATTCAAGGCTCTCAAAAAATATATTTGAGCAAAATACCCTTAGGAATTGAAATGTCAGGCTATTGTGAGGCTAACTGAAGAACAGTGGGTGGAGCTTATTTGTCACTTTTCTATTATTTCCATGGATCTCAAACTTAATTCCATTAGAGATGCTTGACATGAGTTTGCATTTAAACTCAGAACAGTCAACTAAGATAGGGCAAAGAACATTTTATATTATTCTTCCTTTCAAAAGTCTTGTGTTGTGCCAGGCACACAGAAAACATTCGGGAAATGCTATTTCTCCAACTACCCTAGTGCTGAACACATAAGATGTGTGCAGTTATATTGGTGACTGACTGAAGATGTAGGCTACCTTGTAATAAAGGAAGGGGACCCATTTCTCATTTTTTGTCAACTTGCCAATTACCTCCTTTTATAATGCTAGGGATCAAACCCAGGACCTTATCTATGCCTGGCTACTCTTCTGCCACTGAATGACATCCTGTTGGTTTCTAATAAAGTTTCTTATATGACAATGTTTTATACTTATCTTGGGCTGGTCTTTGATCAGGGCTGTTTCTCTTGTGCACATTGAAGTCCCTACTCTGTGGCAAGATACCATCTCACCTTGATAATTCAGTATCAAAATTGAAGAAAATTTTTAGTTCAATTTCTTTTAAAAACTTGTTAAATATTACTTATGTATCTTAGAGGGAGGGAGGGAGGGAGGGAGGGAGGGGAGAGAGAGAGAGAGAGAGAGAGGGAAAGGGATAGGGAGAAAATGGGCACCAGGGCCTCTAAGCCACTGCAAATGATCTCCAGACATATGTACCACCATGTGCATCTGGCTTTCCTGGGTTCTAGGAGGTCGAACCTAGGTCCCTTAGGCTTAGCAGGCAAACATCTTAACTGCTAAACCATCTCTCCAGCCCTATAGTTCAATTTCTATACACAGAAATCACCTCGTAATCTGGTAAAGGGAATTGCTGTCTTTGCTGTCTGTGTTGGTTCTCAACCAGAAGCTCAAGGCTTTGAGCATTCTACTTGGACACTCAGCTGGAAAATTGTCAGTCTTCAGAGGAACAATATTTTAGATCCTAGAACATCTGTAGAACAGTTTCTCAAACATTTCTTCCATCATATGACAAGTTGCACAGATATGTCTCTCACTTTGTAATATAGTAAAAAATGTATACATTTACATCATATGCATGTGTGTATATTTTATGCATTTATATCAGAAAGAGTGAGAAGAGTAGAGAGAGAAAGAGAGAGATCCTGAGAGTCTTGTTTTATGATTGATTCAAGATTGCTCATCTTGGTTTTGTTTGCTTGAAATAGGAAACACAAAACATTTATCTTTATGTTCTGACAAACATAGTAGTTGGTATGAAATAATAGAGATGTGAAGCAGTGACTGATGTGGAAATAGTATTTAGCATGATATATTTGTGAGGCAATCTGTTAGAAAAATGGTTAACTTTAGATTTATTTATACTCCCCGGAATTCATGGGGATGAGTTTAACTGGAGAGATGATATTTCAAAGAAAAGGTGTGGGCTTACATAGAGTGGAATAGATTGGGTGATTATTTTGCCCAGTGCATTTTAAAATTATTGGTGAAACATACATGGCTTTCACAATAATTACTGTCAATGAAATAAGCCAGATAAGACTATATGCTATATGGTCTCTAAAGGCAAAAGAACAAAACCACAAGTATAGCAAGAGAAGGCAGACCAACTATTACTTGGCTGGGGATTGTCTATAAGAAGGTGGGATTACAGATGGGTACTAGAAATTGTTGGATGTGGTGGATATTTTCATCACCTTGGTTTTGATGATATCTTTACATGCATAAGTCAGAAATTACTAATCTCTGTACTATGTATACATGGAGTTAATGTGTCAAGTATACCCCAGTAAAGCTGTTGAAATATAATTTGGAGCTAGAGAAATGGACCTCAGTTAAGATCCCCATCAACCATGTAAAAGTCAGGTATGATGGCATCCATCAGCTGTTACTGAGGCAGAGACTGGGGCTTGCTGGCTCACTACTGTAGACAAATCAAGTTTATCAAGATACTATCTCAAGAAATTAGATGGAGATATCTGTAATCTAACACTGGCCTTTATAGACATGAACATACGTATGCATCCAACCCCCCATACACCCACATACACGCGGACAGTATGTGCACCTTTAATCCCAGCATTTGGGAGGCTGAGGTAGGAGGACTGCCGTGAGCTCGAGGCCACCCTGAGACTACATAGCGAGTTCCAGCCAGGTCAGCCTGGGCTAGAGTGAGACCCTCCCTAAAAATCAAAATAATAATAATCATCATCATTTGGCACTAACCAGTTTTGATAAATAATTGTTTATTACGTGTCTGCTTTACTAGAATATGAGTTCCAAGTAGCCAGGTACTCTCTGTTTCTTGTCTTCTCAGTACCTCAGTAAGAGGTACATACTGTATATCCATCAAATAGACTAAAAGGAAAAATAAATATTCTACTGAACTCAAAAAGCACAGAAAGCTGTTATTTACTAAATACTTGTTATAGGTCAGATATTATTCTTAAAATATAATATTTTATGAATCATCATATTTCTGAGAGACAGTCTATTTTTTGTAGAAAAGGAAAACAGAGTGGTGACATACCCTAGACCACTTGTTAATAATTGGAATGAATGCTGAAACTAGGGCTGGCTGATTTAAGGTCTGATAGTATCCTCCTCATTTGGGCCCTTTGGCATTTTTTATGGCCTGTAGAGCAGGGGTTTTTATGAAGTGATGACAGGGGAATTTACACGAGTAGAGGACTCAGTTTCTTGCCAGGCCCCCACCCTTCAATGCAAGGGATTGCAGTAAACATTCGGGATGGAATGAATGGGCCCAGTGCTGAAAATCTTAAAGGAAAATCTGTTTACATTTCAACTACTAGTAGAGAAAAGTTGTTACCTCTTGTGTGGCACCGTTTATCCAGTCCAGAGCCCAAAGGTGAAGCAGGCATAAAGCCTTTGGCACAGAATGAGTTTCTTCTAGAAAATCTAGCTGAAGCTTCTGGAAGCTCAGAAAGACATTCTTTTTCTACTTTTGAGATTTTTGTACCATGAAGGGCATGAAAAGAGCATGTATTTAAATTGTTTTCCTAGTTGTATTGTTTGTTAGGTTGCCTTAAAAGGAGTTAATATACAGAGATTCTCTTCCCAGAACTCAAGATGAAAGTGACACAATGCAATAAAAAGTTCTTTGTGGTGGTATGTGCTTGCCATCTCAAGCCCAGGAAGGTAGAAACAGGCTGATCATTAGGCCTTTCTGAGAAGCCAGTCTAGCCTACTTCACTCTGTCTCGATAAAAGGTGAGCTGCCATTTGAGAGTAACACTGAAGTTATCTTCTGGCATGCACATTCGTTTGTACATATGTGCACACACCCTCACCCATGCACAAGAATGTGTGTCCAGGTACACGCAACAAACTTAATCACAGTCTTGCTATATACTTAACTGTGTCTGTGTGAAAAAGGTGAAAAGGACCCACGAGGAATGTTCCTGCAAGAGAGCCTGTTCATTGTATGTGTGTCTGTGAGAGAGAGACGGGCCGGGGGAATGGGGACACTGGGCCATTCCACCTGTAGCTCTGCTTTTAGACATACAAAGCAGATAGTATTCTTGATTCTTTAATATTAACTTGTCAATTTTGCAAAAATCACACATTACTTAGATAAATCGCTTGGCTTTATTGTCCTCGTTATTTTATAAAATAGGATAGTAACTTCTCATCCTACATGACACATAAATTATGTGCTGTAGGAAGAAAATAAGGAAATGCATTAAGTATACAAACAATTGTGTGATCAGACCACTTTCTGATTCTTCACACATGTATATGCATATGAGTGTGTGTGAGTGTGTGATTTAAATGTGAACTAAATCTGACTACTTTTTATTTGCAAGTAGTTTGCATGTTAATTGATTTCCTTTGAGTTGACTTTCTTTAAAAAATTTATTATTTTCAAACAGAGAGAGAATGGGCACACCATGGCTTCTTGCCACTGCAAATGAACTCTAGATGCATGTGCCACCTTGTGAATCTGCCTTTACATGGGTGGGCACTGGGGATTCGAACTTGGGTTGTCAGGCTTGCAAGTAAGCACCTTAACCACTAAGCCATCTCTCCAGCCCCTTAAGTTGACTTTTGAGTTAATTATTTTCTTATCTTATTGTTGTGGCTTGAAAATGGTAAAGATTTTGAGTTTTGGAGTTTGATAATTTCTATTAATAACATTCTAACAAACTAAACTTCTCCAAGATACTGAAGAATGTTTTGTTCAAAATAAAAGAAACATGGCCATGAGCAGAATTTCTTTTACCTGTCATAGGTGGATACATTAGAGATGTTTAGGGAAATAGCCTTTGTAGTGAATTGCTGATGAATAAAATGAATATATATCTTATAATTAAGTTAATGATTGCTAATTTGTCGAGAGGCCTTTTTAATGATATGGAGGAACACTTCAGAAACTGAGGTGGTTATCCTTAGCTTTAATATTCTTTGATAGTTTGCAGTTCTTACTGTCCTAGAGTTTGAGAGTTTCATGCAGAAAACCTGCATTTTCACATGACCTTCCTTGTGCTGTTTAAGGCTAAAGTCACCATATGTTAAACTTACCTGACTACCAGTCAAGTCACTGTTGTATTGAAGTTGTGTCTCCGTTGCTGTGAACAGAGCTTTTCGAAACAAATGGTCCATGTAGTGGAAGACCTCATCACCAAAGCTCAGCCACTTACTCTCTCGTGATCTCTGCTCACAGGGCCTTGTCCACTGATTTCCTGGTCTCGAAAAAGCCAGGGTTTTGCAGTAGACACTGGTTGTATTGTCCTTTGTACTAGATAGATACAGACTTGTACATCCAGTTTATTAGCTGTGTCACCTTAGAAATGTTATATTTTCTTTGTCTTTTACTTTTCAAGTTTATTTATTTTTTGTTTGTTTATTCTTGGGATGCTGTGATTTGAACAGCATTGACTTGTGAAAGTTAAGCATATGCTCTACCATGGAGCCACCCCCTTGCTCCAATTTCTTAATTTGAAAGCATGACTTAATGTATTGTGCTATGAAAACTAATTAAAATAATAACATGATGATTGGGACATAGCAGGTCCTTTGTAAATGGTAATTTCCCCATAATTTTAATCAATTGCCTGCTTAGTCATTTTTAATTTTTTTCTCATATTAAATTATTGTAATAGCTTCTTAACTGTTTTTTCCTGACATTTCCAAGTTTCTTCTGCCTCTAGAGGAACTTAGATATTGTTATCAGATTAAATATTTATAAAATATTTACTATATTAGACACTAGGTCTTTTATGTCTTGTGATTTAAAACAAGCAAGCAAGCAAGCTAACTTAACAAATAAACAATCTACCGCTTTGGACCCAGAAAATAAACTCTGTTATCAGTTGGCAGTCTTGCCATGACATGTTTTTTTTGTTGTTGTTGTTGTTTGTTTTCCAGCCTATCGTGCACCTCTTCCCTTTTACGTACTTTATAGCTCTACACCTATACTACCCTTTCTGTGCTAGCTGTTAGGATGAGACACCCAAGGCTCAACGTGTGCCGTGTGCCCTTCATCCCTTTTGCCTGTGTTTCAACCTTTGCCCCATGTAAGAAGGAACAAAAAACCCCTGGGTTCCAAGGAAGTTTCTGATAAAGGTCAAATTCCATCAGGGGTTTAGGCTTGATCCCAGGGGGGGGGATCAGTGTTGGTACTGAACTTCCCTTTAGACAACCTCACTGAATATTGAAGCTGGGAAGAGAGAAGAAGCTGGTAGAGTTTACTGACTTTATGGCTGATCACACAGATAGCCAGCTACAGGGAAGTGGTACATGGTGGAACTACATGCTAGCACCACAGGAAGCCAAGAAGCAAGAGGTTCAAGGGTGTACATGGCCTTCAACACTCAGGGCCTTCCCACCCATAACCTTGGTGCCCTTGAGTCTGTGGCAGCACTGTAGATTCAAAGCCCTTTCCTGGAGAGAAGCATCCTGGAGGAAACATCCACGAAAGCTGTGAGCAAAGCTGGATGACAAGGAAGAAGTGGGATCAAAGTCCGTTTCCAGACTCTGTTGAGCTAATTGCTGAGAATAGTATTCATAGCTTCAAGCAAAATTCACCCTTCCTACCTCAACATGGTCATGGTTAGCCTGTTCTTTAAAATTGGAGCGCTTATGTCCCAAAGAATGCCTTCCTAATTCACCTTTATTCCTTTCCCTTCTACTTCATTCTGAAGCAGCTCATAAATTATTTGTATTCATTTTGGAAAATATACCTTTCATCTTTCATGTTCAATCTTCTTCAGTAGTAGTTAGTGTAATAAGAATTCATCCAATGCCTGCTGACTGTGAGATACTTTACCCAGTGTTGGAGGTTTATAGTGCTAAGTCCTGACTTCTAGTCCTTGGGGAAATTATGGCCCACAAACATAAACAAGGCATTATAAGGAGCCTGTTATTTCCAAAACAGGGTACTAGATAGAATCTAGTGGTAAGACTAGAAAGATTTCCATGGCAGTTTCTGTGTCCATAGTGGTCCATAAGATGGAACTTGATTTTCATTCTATAGAAGGAGGGCCTTGCTGAATGAAGTATTTCAATACCAAGTGTGCCCAGGTCAGGCTTGAATTTTAGTAATGTTCCTTTGGGAGTCTTTGTAAGCTAATTTAAAAATAGTACCATTGGGAAAAGAAAACAGAAATGTCTGTTACAGTGATGGAGATGGAAAATGAAGCCCACCTGGAGTAATGGAAGTAAGGACCAAGTACATAGAATGACTTTAGAAACATGCACACATAAAATCCATCAACATAATTTGAGGAGAATCCTGACCTTTTTGGGCTTGAGTAGATGCTGCTTATAAAAGAAGAGGATAAAATTTTATTTGCTCCCCTGCATTTCAAGTTTGTTGGTAGTAATACCCTAGCATTTGTCCTAGACCTATCTGTCCATCTATCCAACACTTACTGCACATATACTACGAATAAGATATTTAACATATATACACTCAATGCATATGTGTGTGTATGTGTGTGTGTGTGTGTGTGTAATATGTGCACATTCTGTGCATAGTCATAGAATGGGAGAGGAAAAGAGTATATGTATTTGCAGATTTTTTTATCCTTCCTTTTACCTTTATCTTGTATCCTCAATGTAATCCACAGGAGATATCTAATAATATTTGTTGAATAAATTATGTGATAGGAACCTTAACAACGTTTTTCAAAAATATGGCCTAAAATACTGTCTACTGTCACTGTCCAGTCCCTTCCTTACCATAGGGAAACATAGATAAAATGGAGTTCACACATTACAAAAGTCCTTATGTATGTTAGGATGGACATGTTATTAGTAGGGCACATTGTGTCTTTGGGGAGAATCACTTAGCCCAGCAACACACTTTGAAGTAATCTTTGAGTACTTACTGTGAACTTTGACCTGTGAGCTCTTGGATAGAAAATTGCTAAGATTTAACATTGAAAGGGGTGACATGTATTACAGATCTTGCATTCTATTAGCTGAACAAATTGTCATTGTTCTAGAATTAAACTTAATTTTAATTAGTAACATAAGGTTATTTAAACTTAAAGTTAAAACTTAGGGACTAGGGAGATGATACAGTGGTTAAAGACTACTGCTTCGAAGTCTTGCCAGCCTAAGTTCAGTTACCCAGCACCCACATAAAGCTGAATGAAAAGTGGTGCATTCATGTATGATTCCAATGTGCCTATGATAATAGGAGGCAGAGCCAGGCATATCTGGAAGCTTGCAAGGTTAGTAAGACTGGCACACCTGTGGTGGAACGGAAGGAGAAGACAAATATCCTAAGGTTGTCCTCAGACCTCTCTATGAGTGCACATGCCCATAAATACACAGTGTACACATCCATGCACATGCACACTTGAAAGCAAATCAGCTGAAGGGACTAGGGATATAGCTAGTGGTAGAATGCTTGCATAGCATGCATAAGGCTCTACATTTAATCTTCAGCACCACAAAAATAAAAGATAAAACTTCATTCCCATAGGTGCACTAGTCACATTCCAAACACTCGAGTACACGTGGTTTCCGTGTTGGACCATGTAGATGCATCATCACAGAATGCTCTGCTGAACAGGGTCATTCTGAACATATAGTGTATGTTAATCACAGACTCTACAGCCCCGCATGTGGCACTTCAGGTGACTAGTTGAATGAAACTTGCCACTGTCTTATTTCCACTAGAAGATGGAGGTGACGTTAGTATCTATTTCATGTGGCAAGACAAGGATTATGCAAAGTCTGGTAAAATATTGAGGTCAGTGTCCAGCACTGAGCAAGTGAGATGAGTTTGCCATCACCATGCTCCCATCCTCCTGTCCTCTTCTGCGTTTTTACAAACATACATCCCTTGAATAGGGAAGAGGAAGACATTGATTTGGCTCACTTATATATATATATGTGTACATGTATGTGTGTGTGTGTATGTGTGTGTGTATATATATATATATATATATATATTCTGTATATATGTGTGTGTGTGTGTGTATGTATGTATGTATGTGTGTGTGTGTGTGTGTGTGTGTGTGTGTATGTGTATATATATATATTTCCTCCTATAGATGTGCTCTTATCCTGCTTCTGGGCAAAGAAAATGTTTTCCCTGTTTTAACTGGTGCTCAACGTAGTCCATGACAGTTCAATAAAAATGTCAGTTTAGATGTGTAAGAAACTATTTTGTCAGATTATTCCATATAAATGGTTCATTCTTTCATTTGTTCTTTCATCCAAAAATGAGTGGGTTTGGCTTCTTAAGCATAGGGTACTGTGTTTGCACAAGTTGGGGACATGAAGAGCACTTTGCCTCAGTGAACAGGACTCTGCTTTGGTGTAAAGGTAGGACTGATTTCCCTTCATGGCTTTGTTATTAGATTGTCAGGTGAGCTGGACACTGAATTCCCTTTTGTAGATTTATACAGTTTTGGATATTTTGTCAGGGTAACTTGGGGGCTTTTAATTTGTTTTTATTAGATCCCTTTCCAGCCTCTCAAGGCAGTGGCCTTTTCATCACCACATATGCACAGTTTGCTATTGGTGTTATTAGGAATTGCTGATGTAAAGCGTTCTGTGACTTTTGGGAATATTAATAAGCCTCTTAAAGTACTTGTTCAATTAGATTCCCTGACCTGCTGTCCAGAGGTTGAGCTGTCATTAACTGAGGAAACTTTCTATGGTTGAAATGGTCATGGGGAAAACTATTGTCTTTCTCCTTATCTTTCTCTGGCCTATTTCATTCATTGTTTTTCTGGGAGCAGTGGAGGAATTGGACACCCTATTCCAGAGCTCCAGAGGCAGGTCTCTGCCCTAGAGAATGAGAGAGAGAGAGAGGTGAGTGGATTAGAATTTATATTACCATTGTGCTTATTTTTGATTAAAAAATATTTGCTGTGTCCACAGGATGGAAAGATAATTTGTTTTCCTTGTATGGGGCATTGCTCCTTTGTGCCTCAAGCATGAGATCAGAGTTCCACATTTGGTTTGCATCAAGCGCGAAGTGTTTGCTTCTGGTCTAACAGGACGGAACCTGGAGACCCTAATTGTCAGCTGGATTATGTGTCACTGGTACTGGGACCTTATATCAGCTTGCCTAGGATAGAAAAGCAACGTTTTCAAAATCACCCCAAATAGTGTACTTTGGGACCCCAAGTGGCCGTGGAATGCTTGGGTTCGTGGGGGTGCCTCCCGCTGTCATCCACCAATCTGTTGTGAAATGCTTTTGTTGTCAGACTTGTAGTTTCTTTTCCAGAGAGTGGATCATCTGATTTAGAGCATGAAGGTACATCTTCCTGAGCTTCTCTGACAGAAAGATACCAGAGGAGAAGGAGACCAGAGGAACCGGCAGGAAACTGCAAACATGGTGGAATTTCCAGTGCTTTCCATTTTGTGCAGTCATGGATAATTTAAAAAGTACTCACTTGTACTTTTGTTTGTTTCTTTGCTGGCAACCACGTCTATCTGCCAACCTTTCTAAAATGTCATGATGTAATTATTTTAACAGGCACTGTATGCTCCTTTATTTGGGGGATATTAACCTTTCTAAACAAAAGGAATGTTAATATACACTGGAGACACAACTAATGGGATTTCATTTTTCTTGTTAGGCAAGAAGCTTGATTTTTTTTTTTTTTAAACTTCTTGTAAAAGAATGCAGCAAGTGAAATAATTGCCTTAAGCTAATCCACGATAGCGATTTTAAACGTGACTTTCCAGATCACTTTTATATGGCTTAGAAAGGATAATGTGATTTTCTTGTTTTTGTTTGCTTTAGCTAAACACTGTTGAAGGGTGATATAAATTCAATGAATTTGAAACAAAGGAAACGCTAATTGCTAATGTGCTTAGTTCTTTTAAGGCATGAAATATAGTATTAAATTTATAAACATTGTTTATTTTTATATAGATTTAGTTAATTTTTGAAAGTTAGTATATGACAAACTCAGAATAAACTAGCTAGCTAGTTCTTTTCTTAATCACTCTGTTTTCCCATTCAATATTGCCTGGATTTAGTTTTTTGATTTTTTTTGTTTTTGCATTTGTGTTTAGTATGTGTGGTGTAGTGTTTATATATATGGTATATGGGTAGGTCCGCATTCTCTGTGCACATATGTGGAGGCCTGTGGAGAGTGTATTGGGTGTTTTCTCTTGTTGTTCATCCACGAGTTTTCATGAGCTAGTCTTTCAGTGAACCTGGAGCTGCTAACTCTCCATCCCCTCTTTGGTTCCCCATCACAATGGCTAACCAAGGAGATCTGTTCATCAAGTGGCTGGGGCTACAGATGTGTAAGACCATACCCAGCCGTCTGAATGGGTGCTAGGGACTCAGGCCTCATCAGGCCCTCTTAGGCCATCAGGCTTGTCCAGCAAGTGCTCCAGTCCTATCTCCCCGGTAGTCTCCACAGCCCCTGAGTGTGTGATTTTGATGAAGAGAAGATAACAGTCAAATTCTCTCAGACTGTGGAGTAAGAACACTTGTAGGATTTCTGTAAGATCTCCTCTCTTCACATCTTTCCCTCTCTCTCTTCCCTTACCTTCTTTTCTCCATTTAGTATCCACTAGCCCATTTGTACAGACTTCCTGAATCATTCCTTTGACCAGTAGCACACATTTTCCAGGGCCGAGCTCCTGGGAGAGATGATGAGACAGTGAAACAAATGTCCAGTGTGGTGTCCAGCCCATGGCTTTAGGCTGTTACTATGAACTCCCTGCCCCACAGTTCCATGTATAGTCTGTACTAAATCTGAACCATTAGCCCCTCTGCTGATGGGACACCTAGTAAATGAAGTCAGGAGTAGAGGGAGGAGAGCGTGATGGCATTGAACTGGGATCCTTCAGTCTGTACTAAATCCAAATCATCAACCCCTCTGCCGATGGAACACCTAGTACAATGAAATCAGGAACCGAGGGAGGAGAGTGCAATGGCATTGAACTGTGATCTTCTTCTCTGACAAGTCTGTGAACAGCTTTTCCTTTAAGCAACAAAGATGACAAGTTTTTGCTATTTTGGATTAGTGTGAGAGTATGAAATGGTTTCCCTTCCCTTCCAGGCAAAAATACCAACAGATTCTGACTGTGGAATGAAAGTGCTAATTTCATTTGTTGCTTTCAGACTTGAAATATGGGTTCGAGCAGGAATTGTACTTTAGTCTGCTGAGGCAGTGGAGATTATTTTTACAGTGCTAATTAATATATCATGACAGTGATTTACTTTATGTTGTCTGCCATTGACACCCCCGAAGTAGCCATAGTTTGGGGAAGAGAATCAGTTGAGTTGTCAGGCTCTTCTTACAGACAGATCTTGCTATTTTATGTCTATAGACACATTTGTGCAATAAAGAGAGCTTAGTGAAGATAATCTTATATATGAAATAGAATTTGGATGAATATTAAAAAAACTAATAGGTTTATATTTTACTCTTGAATTTCTTAAAGTATACTTTTCTGACATCTTAATTGCCTTGCTTAATCTGTATTAAATTTAATCTGTTTTTATTGGGATGCAACTAACTTTTTGTTACTCACAGTGAACTTAGGAAGGAGTGACACATACAGTTAACAAATAAATACAGAATGAAATTGAATATAAACTCTTGATATATAAAGAAAGTTGAGTGGAAGACAGAGTAGATTGCATGTCTGGAAGCATATCTCCCTGATTTATGCTCTAATTTGAGTACTGAGTTTCCTTTGTAATAGTGAAATGTCACATTAGCATGTCCCTTTTCATAATATAATATGCTACTAGTGACAATAAATACATTCAACCAAGTCTAGATCAAGGTATCTCAAACTTCATAGGCCTATGACCCTTCCTGATGTAGTTAAATTGCCTAGATGACCCTCCTGCTATATATTTTTAATTGTAAAGCACTTGAAATTAATCATGTTTTATTTCTTTTTAAATAAGCACCTCAAGAGCAGTGGTGAGCAGTTTTGCTCACGGCACTTATCCACTCTTAAAGAAAATTAGAGATTGGAAAGCGCCTTGTGTCGCAGTGGCAGCCCAGCTATCTACATGGGAAATACAGACGAGAACTGCGTTTGCTAGTCCCCACACAGTCCCTTGCCTGTGCACTTACTGAAAATTAGCATCAGTCAATAGAACAAAGTAAAAACATTTTGAATTAGTCCCACAAATCTTCAAGTGGTCATAACCCAAGATCTCAAGGACCTCAGTGAGGGGTAAGGTTTTCTACAATTTGTATGGTAACAGAGTACCTTTCATTTAAACTACACTGAGCTAATCTTTAGGAGAATTGGACTCTGTCTCTGAACTAATTATGATTTACAGAAATTGATAATTTGTCTTCTGCATGTGTCTGCAGAAAGAAATTACTATTAAATTTGATTAACAAATGACAGATTTCAGCCCAGTAATTTACCATCTTTGTTAATAGTCTTAGAAAACTTCTAACAGCCTTTTTTTAAAAAAAATTCAGGTAACTATTCTGATAGTCAGCCTGTCTAAAAATACCTGAGATAGGTGTGGCCTGTTTTGCAGGAGCCACCTTAGGTTTAACACACAAGTTTTGATGTGATTTGTCTTCTCAGTCCTCCTTGAGCACAATTCATGTGCTTCAGATGATTTCCCATGACAGTTGGAACTGAATAATATGTAATTAACTTCCAAAAATGAATAATATGGCCCTCTTATAGTCTCCAAGAACTCCCTCAAAACACATAACAAGACATAAAAGGAGACAGAACATCACAGCCACCTTATTTTTTGTGCACCACTTTGTCAAATGTTTTCCTTCCTTTTTAAGCAGATTGCACTTGTGTAATGGATAGCTCCATGGTTAAGGCTGAGCCACAATGTACACTTGACATTGTGATGTACATAATGGAGATGGAAAATTATTGTAGCATGGCAGTAAAGTGAAGGCATCAAGACTTTTCCTTATGTGAGTAACAGGATATAATTTTAAAAGTACACCAATGTACATGCTTTTTATATAAT